>NW_027466460.1:157500-420000 GCF_050575085.1 Anarhichas minor | reverse complement strand
CTCTTTATTGACTAACCATAGCAGCTCGAGTGTCGATCAGCGTTGAGACATCAAGTTGGAAATAAAAATGTTACGGTTACTTGTTGGCTAGACTAAATAGTATTAGCACAACAATCATTTCACACCACTTGACCCTTTTACAGTTTGTAAGTGTGCCACGCAGTTTGGCAACGGAAGTACAGCGAAGTGCGATAGCTAATCAAACTACGACATTAACGATTGAGAACGCAACCTGAACAAATTGACTGTCCAGATCCGTGTGCTACAAGGGAGTGTGTCCAAGACATCGGCAAGCAACCAATATGTACGGGTCTGATTTAAACATGTATTTGGTGGAGAAACCTAGTGTGCATAGTCACACCCGTGGGACATTTTAAAATGGCCGCTACAAACAGTCCAGTGGTAGTCAACACGTTTGACAGCTCGCAGCCATAGACGCCGCCGGTGTTTCGGCCTAACGAGTGGCCGCGTTAATTTCTGACTCCCAGCAGAATCCTTTGTGATCGCTCGTAGCGACGGCAGCAACAGAACATGTAGGTGTCCTCGAGAAAAAACTCCAATACACACTCATCTGTGTTTATAATGTACGGCAGCCGTTACCTCGAGCCACCGTGGACGCATTTGGCTGAACGTCGCCAGTTAACTCCGCCACTCATTAAACTAAAACACCTGTCAGGATTCTGTAGAACTTACACTGTTGGAATATCGATTCTGACAACAGAACATGGAACAACCATACATTTAGGGTTATTTTATTTTGATGCTGTTAATAGTTTTTAATGTAATGTTCAAAGCTCACTTACTTCTTCTGGGTGGCTGGAGCGAAACGTCACTTCCGTTGCCGACATGTGCGTGCAAATAATTTTTGATGTCGGCCGCAAAAGGGTTCCACAGGGGCCTGTTTGCTGCCGTGTGAGCGAGGATTTATTCAAGAATGATAAATAATAGTCACGCAAACAGCACAAATTAAATCGGAAACATTTTAGAAAACCATTTCCAAAACATCAGGGGAACCCTTGCAGTTCCATAAATTGCTAGTTTAGATGTGGAATCCAACTCAGAGTCATATTCCACTTGTTAAAAATCACTGCTAATAGAGGGCCACACAAATGTGTACTTGCCACACACACACACACGTGTGTGTGCCTTTTCTTCTCATGATTCAGGGAACTCATGTGCTCGTCGCACCGAACTAAGGAGGAGAAAAATCAGGATTTTATGGGCTCAGCCGGCTGCAGTGTTAACAGACAAATGCTTCCTACAGCTGTGACATCGACTTTGACGTGTTTTTTTAGCGCGTGAGTCAGAGCAGCACAGGTGCACAGTTCCTGTCGAGGCTGCTTCAAATCTAAATATCATCATCACGATTAGAGGGGAACCGTCTCTCCATTACCGAGCGCCTCTCAGCTCTCCTCATGTGCAATTACTGTATTACTGCAAGCCACCGTCCATTTCTCCTCTGTGTGTGTGTGTGTGTGTGTGTGTGTGCAACAGATGTATTCCTCACTCCTCTATAATTACACGCGTAAACATTCCCGATGATGTCACGGACTCAGACAGCTGACTAATCTCCAGTCTGGTTTTACACATGCATGTACACACACACACACACCACACATGCTCTCTTATGTTTTTTGCTACAGCTTTGGCGTTGGACCTCTCTAGATAGACGTGGCATGAAAAATGCCGCGTCGGTCCGTTTCCTCGGCAACAAGACGCCGGAGTGTCACTCCACGTCTCGCAGCTTGGCTTTGTGAAGAGCTGCGCTACTAAACGATCTGTAGCGTTTTGTGTGGGGATCAGCAGGCAGACCGCAGCGTTTCTACTGAGTCTGTATTCAGAGTGTAAAGGAAGAGAAATAAAAAGCTCCTCAGCAGAGCTGGAGAGAGGAGCTCCTGTAAACGGAGCCCTCCACACAGGGGACATCCTCAAGTCGAAATGTCCCCCAGGTGTCCACCCTGGTCCGGTAACCATAGCAACCATCTTACCTGGCATTTAAAGTGTGTGAGCGAGGCGTGATGAGGAATAAAGAAAACAGACAATGAGACAGGGGGGAAGAGAAGAAGACCGCCGATCCATCGTTCACGAGCAAAGTCAATATTAGTTTAGAAGAGCGCGGCTGAAAGACGAGGTGTGTGTGTGTGTGTGTGTGTGTGTGTGATTCTGCATAATAACTCAAATAGTAAGAAGTGATTTTTGTCCATGTCGCACACACTCAGTTTTCAAAAAGTCTGCCACCCAAGATCTCCAGGACGCGCCATCGAATTCCTCTACATTCCCAGGTGCCGGCGCTGCCCCAGTGTGTCCAGTAATCCTCCGCATTGTCTCCTCCTCTCCTCTCCTCCTCCTCCCCCTCTCGCCTCCTCTCTTTTCTTCAGGGGCGTCTTTCTCCTCCTAATTGCTCACAGAAGTGTGATCTTTGGGGGTCCACTTCACGCCGTTGCTCCCTGAATTAGCTGAAGGGTCCACACACACACACACACACTTTCCTCATGCCATCCCGTCCCAGACATCAAAACTCCAGACCCGCTCCTTCTCCCCTGCAAAGCATCCGTCTCACTGTATCTCCTCAATTCACATTTTCTCTTCCTCACTTTCTCTCCCTTTTTTTTCTTCCAGCTCCCTCTTTGCCCAATTCACACATTCTTACACTTAATAGGATTAAGGTCTCCGAAAGGGATTTGAACAAGATGATTAGTTTACTGCTCTGCCAACTCCGGGCTAAACCCTGCCACACACACACACACACACACACACACGCAGTTTTGCTGGAAGAATCTCGTGTTTTTGATGGGAAGAATCTCGTGGCAGTGGGGCATGTACAAAAGAGGTTGAGAAACTGTATAACAGTAGGTGAGAGAGAGAGAGAGAGAGAGAGAGTGTGTGTGTGTGTCCAGTGTGGGAGAGAAATAGCAGAGTGGAAGGGAGGAGAGGGAGGATGAGGGGTGCATGTGTGAGAATTGAGTGCTGCTCTTTCATGCCCAGGTCTTCTTAGACGCGCGGGGCGTCAAAAGCCCCTCTCGCTCTGAAAAGGCCCTTTAGAAAAGCAGCACTAAGCTCTTAACACTGGAGACCTGACTCTGTCACGCACACACAAACACACACACACAAACACACACATCCTGGGCCACCAGAGGTGAGAAAAACGGACAAAGAGGAAGGTCAGTAGATTTAGAAAAAGACCACGTAAACACGATTTGGACAAATTTTCACAAAGATCTCAGGCCCACAGTGAAACAGTATGAAAAGTGATGAATCTCTTCTTGTTGTTCTTCTACTTCTTGTTCTTGTTCTTCTTGTTCCTTGTCTTCTATTTTGCATCACAGCCAACATTAGCTGGAGATGCATTTCTCAGCATCTGCAGATTAAATCTTTTTTTTTTATAGCTGTTCAAGTTTGCATATTTTTTGTTTTGGTTCTCAGAACCAAAACAAAAATAATATTTAATATTTCAAAAATAATATTTCATCATGAATGCCACCTGTTTACCAAGGCAAGTTCACAACTTTATGATCCAAATAACAAACATAAATTCTTTCAAGTCATTGCGAATTCACCTGCAATGCGCGATCAGCTGCACTGGCGTTCAAAATGAGCGCTCCCAGAGCGGATTACTGGTGTCTGTTTTCCTACTTTGCATCAGGGCAGTGAGCTGACATCTGTCAGTTTTTAGCAACCTTGTGTGTGTGTGTGCGCGTGTGTGCATGCATGCGTGTGTGTGTGTGTGTGTGTGTGTGTGTGTGTGTTTCAGGTTCTTAAGTTAGCAGCGTGATATAGTTCCTGTGTGGATTTAATACCTCCGGCCCCTTCAAACAAAAACACACAAGCATGTGCGCACACACACACACACACACACTGCGCTCAGCAGGAGCCTTTTTTAATGAGGATAACCTCCCGGTTTAGGCACAGGGGCAGAGGTGAGGGGTTAAACTTTGGGGAAGTCCAAAACCAGGAGCGATTTCAGAGAAAGAGGAAGAGAGAGAGAGAGAGAGAGAAAAGACCTATGGAAAGGGATGAAGGAAAGACGAAGCCAGCGGGGGAGGGAAAGTGGCGGGTGTGACATCTACCAAACCGTTTAACTAGAGATTGAATTGAATCAGGTGTCTTGGCACAAAACAGAGAAAGAAAATCCACTCCTAAGTCCCTAAGAAGTCAATTTCCTCATAGGGGGAGAACGTGCTATTCACCCTCTTTCTCTCTCTCTCTCTCTCTCTCTTTGTCTTTCTCTTTCCCTCCTCTCTCTCTCTCTGGTGGTCTGAGTGATGAATAGTGCCACACCAACACAAACTGCCAATCACATGTGTATGCATGTGGGTGAGAGTGTGTGAAATCTCTCTCTCGTCGACAGAGGGACGTGGAAAATCAATTTCCAATCACCTCAGTACATCAGGAGATAAATGTTTATGTCACACACACACACACACACACACACATACACACACACACACACACCACCGTTGTATGGGGCAATAGCTGTGAAAGTGACTTGCGTGCTCCCAAGTGAACATGTTAACAACATTAACCGACCACGTGTCGCCGTTCAAAGCGAGGTCCTTTACCTCCCCACTACCACCGCAAACATCTGTCCCTTTGCTAACAAGCTGCAGTTTCCAGAGAAGGTGTGTTTATGTCTTTGTGCCCCTGCTGTCTCAGCTGTCAATCAAAAGATTAGCCCATCCTCCCAAAGACTGCACCTTTGATTGCATTAAAGCGACTAGTTTGGTCTTTTCAGTTGAACATAAAGGCCTCAAAAGAAAATCTTCAAGAACAAAAAACACTCAAGAGTCATTTTTCTTTATTATTTGCAACAAAGCCTTCAGATGCTGGTACGGAAGCAGCAGGTGGAAACACAGGAGACGGATGATACCTGCCGGACTGATTTATACCATCACACACATACACGCGCAAACACACACACACACACCCAGGAATGTGAGGAATGTGGCTGGGCATTAGCTGTTAGCTGATTAGCACGCTGGAGGTCACATCGCCACAGCCGGGGTCAAGAGCTGGAGGGCCAGCGGTGAAGGGTCAAACGGTCTTGTCTGGAGCTTGGGTGTGTATAGGCGGTGGACCTCACACGCACCCACCCACACACACACACACATACACACACACTCAAACACTGTTAAGATGTCCTGTTTCCAGAGATGATGATTTGTTTGTCCCTCCAGACAGCTGAATCCGTTCCCATCCTTTCTACTTAACCACATTTTATTGATATCTGCGTTAAAGCCTCATTTAATTTAACTATTTGTGTGCACATCCTTCAGAACTTATGTGTGCGTGTCCTTGACTAAATCAAGTTGCTATACCAACCAGCGATAGTGAGTATTTCACTCGGTTGCAGCCGGTGGATTTAGTTTACGCAGAGGAACACGTGTGTCGCCAACTGCAGTCAATTTACTGAATTTGTCTCCTTGTTTTGCTGTTTTCCGAGCTAAAGTGGCTGAAAATTAAATCTCTGTAAACTCCATCGTACATCCATCACTCAGTCATTAAAAGCAAAAGGAAGGAAGAGGAGGGGGTGGTGGGGGAGGAATAGGAAGCCTCCTGGGAAGTGTAGGTCACCAGTGCCCCCTGCAGGTCGTTCAAGCGCCCCTCATACCTGAGTGGGACGGATGTTCAAAAAGCAGACGGTCGGACTGCGCCTTGCTCCAGATTTGAGGACACCCATCATAGGGTTTGTGACATCGAGAGACGAGCAGAGACAGCCGATTACATTTGGCGCTCTGCGTGGAAGGAACTCAATTTTGCAGATGATCCGTCTGGCTCTGAAATCCCCCCCCCCCCACCGCCCTGCCGCATTTAGGTGATTACATCAAGTACTTGTGCCGCAAAGCAAGTGACTCCGTGACAGCTCGGCTTAACTCTGCTCTTTTTATTCCTCCCTCCTCTTTTCTTTCTCCTCACCCTTCCTCTCTCTCTCTGTCCCAGGGATCTCAGCGAGAACCAGATCCAGGGGGTCCCGAGGAAAGCCTTCAGGGGAGCCGTGGAGATCAAGAACCTGTAAGTGGCACTTTGGCGGTACTTTTTCCCCGCGCATGCGATAAACGTGCGCGCACACATCTGCACAACTCGCTTTCCAATGTGTGCACAAGGCCCATGTGGGGACGCATCAATATTTCATTGTGTTAAATGTCATGGGCCTCCTGCTTGCTGTATTGACTGGCACCGCTGCTCGTTAGCAGTTGTGTGTGTGTGTGTGTGTGTGTGTGTGTGTGTGTGTGTGTGTGTGTGTGTGTGTGTGTGTGTGTGCGCACACTCCATGGTCACGTCAATGGCATTTCCGTTGTTTTCTCTCTTTCTTTGGCCTCAGTCCTAGTTATGATGATTGTAGATAATTATTGGTAATTTCACAGGTAGAATAATTGCCCAGCAGTAATTCTAGAAATATGGATTTTTTAAGACTATTTGGCTGTAATTTTAGTTTTTTTCTACATCAGATATTTTTTTTGAAATGCCGCGCAATTATTGTAAAAGGACAGGGCAGTGTGTGACAGCGGGTGACAGCACATGATTTACCGTCCTGACGTCCTAATTAAATTGTTTCAGCAAAGCGATTCAGAGAATAAGGGAAAGAAAGAGAGAGAGAGAGAGAGAAGGGGGAAGGAGGTAAAGAGCATCGTGTACAAATTAGGCGTCACATATAAGAGAGCAGGAAAAGAGGAAAGACACAAAAGAACAATGAGCGCAGGAGACAGAAGTAAAGCAGAGGAGAAAGTGAGTGAGGGAGACTGAGAGAGAATTTCACCTGATAATATATTGACAAGTCTTGTAACAGCTTCTTTTCTTTTCTCTTTTGTGTGTGTGTGTGTGTGTGTGTGTGTGTGTGTGTGTGTGTGTGTGTGTGTGTGCAGCCAGTTGGACTACAACCACATCAGCTGCATCGAAGACGGGGCTTTCCGAGCGCTGCGTGACCTGGAAGTGCTGTGAGTACCCGTCCTCTCAGCCGCCGAAACGCCCTCGTTGACCTTCGCAGGGCTGCGTTGCGGCTCCTGAAAAATAAAAGGACATACGTATTCATGAATGGCACGATCACGGAGTATCACCTCTTCTTATGATGAATTAAAGATCACAGAGCCGCCGTACAGACTCCTCGTCAGCCTGACTGAGAGGCTCAACGACAGATATTCGCTTTCATCGTATCGTGAGGCGAAGACGGATTGATTTTAGAAGTTAAAATGACAGATCATTTGCTGCGTGTATACATGCCGAACTGATTTATGAGTAAAGATGTATGAGTAGAATCGAGTTTACATCACATTATTTCTGTTGTCCAACCTACAATATTTGAAAGTAAAAAGAAAATATATTATCATTTCATAAATTACAGGTGGGTCGTGCTCATTTTTTGTTTGTTTTGAAAAAGACACTGTTGTGTCCGCTTTCAGTGTCAGTTCAGTTGCTGCGCATCCTGAACAATTCAAGAGTGAATGACTCAACTCTGTTTTTATTGTTGTACCTGACAGAAAGGCAAAGATGGTTTTAATCAAATGAGTCGGCTGATAGGAGAGCTCGTCAGCGGCTGGACCTTGTCGGGCTGAGTCACGGACAAATGTGGTGATTATCGAGAACTTAACCGAAAAGCCGTTAAGTTACACTGACTGCATCATGCTCAGCAGCAGCCCCCCCCTGCTCCCTCGCTGTGCCGACTGAGCCTCCTCTCTGTGTCTTCGAGCTGCGACCCCTGTCACTGCAGACCAAATTGACACTCTCCCTTTTCTCTCCCCAGCACCCTCAACAACAACAACATCAGCCGACTGTCCGTGGCCAGTTTCAACCACATGCCCAAGCTCAGGACCTTGTAAGTAGAAAACGCATTCCTCTCGTCCGCGCCCGTTCGTGCAACCGATTGATCGACATGTACTCCATGTATCCCTGCCTCCCTGAATGTATCATCACACACTCTCTGTCCCCCCCCCCCCCCCCCACCAGCCGCCTGCACTCCAACAACCTGCAGTGTGACTGCCAAGTGGCCTGGCTGTCGGAGTGGCTGCGGCAGCGCCCCCGCCTGGGCCTCTACACACAGTGCATGGCCCCGCCGCACCTGCGGGGGCACAACGTGGCCGAGGTGCAGAAGAAGGAGTTCGCCTGCGCAGGTGGGTCCATTTGTTGGTGTTTTTGTGACGTACGTCTGCTTGCCGTTCCTTGGTAGCGAGCTCATCCTTTGCTTTTGTCTTGTTTTGCTTTTCTTTTTTTTCTCACCGTCTTTTGCTTTTCAAAGACGGGGGCGAAGGCAAGTACTCATCCTCCTTTGCATGGCTAGTCTTTCAAAAATGTTCACCGGTCTGATTTTCTGCACAGCACAAAGATTCAAAATAATACTGGAGATAGACAAGGTCACTGTCACATTTAGGGACAGGGTCTCTCTCTCTCTCTCTCTCTCTCTCTCTCTCTCTCTCTCTCTTCTCTCTCTCTCTCTCTCTCTCTCTTCTCTCTCTCTCTCTCTCTCTCTCTCTCTCTCTCTCTCTCTCACACACACACAACTGTTACCCATGGATAATACTGGCCCTCTGTCTCTGTGTAGGTCACCAGTCGTCATCATCTTCCTCCTGCAGTGTGTTACAGTGCCCGGAGTCCTGCACCTGCAGCAACAACATCGTGGACTGCAGAGGGAAGGGCCTGACGGAAATACCCACCAACCTGCCTGAAACCATCACTGAGATGTAAGGCTTACACACATACATATATATATATATGAAACCCGCTTTACTCTGCATGCACACCCTTGCGCTCTTCTCACATAAGAACTCCTGCACACCGCTCTCGGTGCAGTGGTATTTGTCTCCATTTTCCTTTCCTTTGCCACCTTTCTGTTTCACCGCTTCTCGTTCTCTCCGCGCGGTGGAATAATAAAACCACACGTGTGTGAAATGAGAAAGCCTGGTCATGCAGCTCTTCCCTGCTTAAGAAAATAATAAAGGGATGAGGTGGGGAAGAATGGGAAGATTAATGTGAAGGACAAGACTAATCATATCTCTATCTAAAGGGGGGGGGGCATCAAGAAAATATAGCCAGCAGATTTAAAGGGACTAAGTAATAAGCAGAGCTGTAGACTTGAGACTGGAGGACTCTGAACGTGGACGAGACTTGACTCACATGAGACTTGACTCTAGAGACGAGACTTGAAAACATTCAAGTGTCAGGTTCTGGTAATAAGATAAATAGGAACATGAATAACAGCGCTAGGCAGGTCTTGCATTGCCTCACATCTTGAACATCCATTGGAAAGGATTAGGTTCAGCTATGTAAAACAAAGCTTTGAATGGAAAATGTTCAAATGCTGTGTCATTGGCATGGTGAGCACTTTGCTCATGAAGACTTGAGCCTTAACGTGTCTCGGTTGACTTTAGGTTTGACCCTAGACCTGCTTTGACAATACTGTAGGACTTGACTTGGACCTGTCTCATTTGGTTCTGACTTGAAACCTCCATTGACAACTTCTAAATGATTAATAGATTGCACTTATATAGCGCTTTTCTATCGCACTGTAATTTGCCGCCCAATCACACACACACTGACGGCGGCAGAGCAGCCATGTGGCGAGGACACTTTGACAGGTTGACAGAGGGAGCCGGGGATCAAAACACCAACCCTGCGACTAGTGCACAAGCCGCTGACTTGAGTTGGACTTGTCTCATTTGGTTTGTGACCCAACTTGAGACCTGCTTTGACAAAACTTGGGCTCTTGACTTGGGCGTGTCTCGGTTGATTTTCGAATTCATTTAGGATTTGTTTTGACTTATTTGAGACTTGACTTGGGATGTGCTTGGACTACACTTGAGATTTGACTTAGACTTTAATCAAAGACTTGGAGACTTGAGACCTGCTTTGTCGAGACCTCACACTTGAATTGCGCTCGTATCTATTCAGGCTATTCTCATACACCGTCCGTAGCTATAACTACAAAAAGTAATGCACTTTTATTCCTATACATCCGACAAAATCAATTTGTATTTATTTCACCTAATCCCAAACTAGGAAGTATACAGAGCGACAAACGCTGCGCGCCTAGAAGTCACAACGGTGATGTATTTACCCCTTACCTAAGTCGTAGCAGTAGTGGCTTTGTTGACTAAGCCAGACCACAATCTTTTCCTAAACCTAACAAAGTTGTTTCCTGTGAAGAAAGAAGTTTATTTTGAAAAGAATGTATGTATGTGACAAGACGAAATTGACACATGTTGCTGGACATTTGTATGAAAACACTCAAAAAATGAGGAATTACTTTTCGTAAATTATCATACGAACCGCTGATCTATTGATCTTAAACTTGACCCGGACTAGTGTCAATTGATTTAACACTTGGACTTCTTGGTAACGAAGAAAGGGCCAGAGTGGAGCTGGAACAGAAGAGAACTGCACATGAAAAGCAAACTAATTTTAGGTAAATGTTTCACAATCGAATGGTTGGTTTGCAAATCATGTTCTGCTGCCGCTCCTGTCACGGTGACTGAACATGTGAAATGTTTAGAGAACGCTTGTTTGGGTCTGTTTTCTCTTCCCTTTGCCCCCTCCCACACTCTCTCTCTCTCTCTCTCTCTCTCTCTCTCTTTCCCTCTCCTGGCCTGGCTCGCTTTGAGTCAGGACTGGCACTTAATGGAACACTGCCCAGATAGCTAAGTGTGTCTCTGTGCGTCTGAGTTTACACACAGTTTAAAGAGGGCGAAACATCAGAGAAATGTGACAGACGCTGGCAGTGGGCATCAAAGCTTCTTATCTGGGAATGTTCCCCAAAGCCGGAGGCCCCCAGGGACCGCGCAGCAGTCAACGATACAGCAGAGATAGCTCTGCGATACGGGACGACGTTAAAGCCGCCCCTTCAACTTCTGTGTGTATGTTTGGTTCCAGACGACTGGAGCAGAACGCCATCAAGGTGATCCCAGCCGGAGCCTTCTCTTCTTATAAGAAGCTGCGCAGGATGTGAGTAGACGAGGAGTACCGTGCACCCTGTCAACCATCCACAAAGACTTCTGTTTCCATCCCGTTTGTATTGACCTCTTACACTTGTCTCTCTCTCTACCTCGCTCACTTCTTCTTTTTCTTTGGCTCCGCTCTTCACAGAGACTTGAGCAACAACCAGATATCAGAGTTGGCCTCGGACGCCTTCCAAGGTCTGCGCTCCCTCAACTCCCTGTGAGTACTGCGTGATATGTTTGTATTTCAGATCCGGTTTGCACAAAAAACACAAACACACTATGGCCCTTTGAGTCTCACGGGGAATATCTACCGTTAAGCCATCCATTCTATCTGACATGTTAACTTTGTACTTGGTACTTTGGATCCAGGAACACAATAACATCGCCACAACAAAGCGAGCAAGAAGCGAAAGACATGTTTTACACAAGCCTGGCAGTTTGGCCAAATATTCTTAACAACTTTATTTGAGGGAGAAAACAAAAGTGAGCAGGTCTGAAATGATCCCTCATTGCACAGGAAAATCCCGTCAAGTTTGTCAAGTTGAACCAGGAAGTCGGTCCGACTATTGTGATGGTTAACAGTGGAACATTTTCGTAATAACTGGCTGTTACCTAAACTATTACTAAGCATCTGTAACATGAGACATTTTACTCTGTATTTAAAGAGTTTAGAGGATGCTGTTTTATTAGCATGTTATTAACTATTTATCAGGCGGCAACCTCCAGCTCTAAAAAATGAAGACAATGCAGAAGTGCCTTAAACTTGCATTCTCTCTACTGGCCATCAGGGGGCGACTGCTCTGGTTGCAAAAAGCATTCTGATTGTATAGAAGTCTATGAGAAAATGACTCTACTTCTCACTTGATTTATTACTCTGTAAACATTGTGAACATGTGTTTATGGTCTCAATCTCTAGTTTCAAGTCTTCTTCAATACATCATGATGTTCATTTAGTAAATTATGGTCCAAAAATCCTTACATCATAATTTAGGCTAATGTTAATGTTAGCTGAAAGTAACCAAGCGACCCTCAGCGAAGGGTCAGTTCTAATAATAATAATTTTGCCCTTTTCTGTTTCATAGGTTTGGCTTATGTGGGGGTTTGTTTTTGAATTTGCTGTGTTTCTTGCACTATTGGACTTTTATCTTATTATTATGGCAAGAAATATTTGCAAAATCTAACAGCAGAAATCCCAAATTACACGTGGCTTCACATTTGCAAGATGATAAAGACATTTCAACACGTCTTTGAGGAGAACTGTCGGCCTCCTCCCAGGCCGGAGCAGCTGCTTTGCGTGTGAAAGGAGCAGGAGAGGGAGCAAGGGAGGCAGAGTTATTTCACGCAGGAGTTATATTAAGGTCCCGTCTCTCCAAAGTCAATAATTCATAAATGCCGAATTGCTGAATGGAGGCTCCTGCCACCTCATTACACATTCGCCACTGAGAGAATGGGACACACGTCCATGCTGACACACAGAATGCGCTGCGGCTTGCGCGTTAAACTGCGCTGTGTGTTCACCGTGTGTCAGGGTTCGGTTAGATAAGGTCGTAAATGAGCAATCCATTCTGTCCCTGTGTGTGTGTGTGTGTGCACGAAACAGTGTGTGCTAATGCACGTGTGGGACGTAAATGAAGCGTCCACTCTACCGCATCGTGCGTTTCCCAGCCTCAGGTCTCTCAGGGACGGCCACTCAGCACAATGAAGTAAAAAAAAAAGTCAATCTGAAACACATGTCTTTAGGCTGCCTACATACACAGCTCAACTCAGCGTGGAGCGTGAAGATGACTGATTGCTCTCCCAGCGTGTGTGTGTGTGTGTGTGTGTGTGTGTGTGTGTGTGTGCGTGTGTTTGTGTGCATCTGAGGTATTCGTTGGGCAAGGCAGTGGCAGTCTCAGCCCGGACCTGTTTTGTGTATGCGATCTGATGTATTTCTAAAAGGCTTCGCTCTGATAGCAGCATACTCGACTCCCACCGGAGCCAGATTTATAGAGGAGTTTTTTTATTGTGACATTTAGATGAAGACTGTTCATAACCAGTTGTACTTTATGTCCGTAGTGTTCACACACAGCCAGGTGAGAGAGAAGTTTTGTTGTTGTTTTAACTTGGAACCCGCCAAAAAAGAATCAAATCATTCTTTATTAAGGTCTTATCATTTCAGGTCTTTATGTTTTTCTTTTGGATGTTTCTGTGTCATCTTCAGTAAAAAGCCATTCAATAAAGACTTATTCACACAAAATACCCGGTGGCAATCGAGGGGGGGTGGGAGGTCCTACACAGATACACTAATACGCAATATTCAACATTTCATGGATGCAAGCCAAGGCAACGAGGCTGTACACACTTTGCACACACATCGCTGAGGCTAATATCTTTAACAATAAGGCCACTCACACAACTGCACAACTACACCCTGCAACATAACACACTCGCCTCTCCCTCACTAACAGGACACACATGCACGCGCTCGAACCCGACACACTTGGCTCGGCTTCCTCTCGTTGATGTCCTGTTATCCAAGAAAGGGAGAGACGATGTCCTGCTTTAATCCAGGTTCTCACGAGAGGCACTGGATCAAATTTGTCCAAAGGGGGGTTCATTTAGGTCCACACCATAGACTGTGTATAAAAAGTGGACGTACTCATTGTGACGTCACCCATTGGTTTGTGGACTGTTGTTTTGAGCACTTGAGTATGACGATTTTGCCGTCGCCATCTTGGATTCCGGCCGTTGCCATGGTGTTTTTTTTGCAACCAATGAACAGAAGTTACCATATTTGGAATGCAGAGGAGTGACGTAGAGACGCAGTATACGGCTCTGGTAGCGGCAGAGACCTGTCAATCACAGTTTGCCCGCCCTAAAGCATACTCTGCTTTATGGTCTATTTGACTCTAAATGGACCATAATTTACTAAATGAACATCATGCTGTGTTGAAGAAGACTTGAGACTAGAGATTGAGACCATAAACTCATGTTTACAATGTTTACTGAGGGAATAAATCAAGTGAGAAGAAGTAAATGTCTTGCAGCTTGAATAATGAAAACTGCTGGGCATTAGTAAGCTTTTTAAAAGGCGCTTTAGTGACTTTCAGTGATTGCAAGTGGCAAATAACTGTGTTAGGATTTTAGAGACCTTAAGAAGTTTTTCTATTGAGGCTTTCAGGGGGTCTAAAGTGTCAAATCAAGTCTGCAGAATAGACATATTTGGTGAAACCAGAACAATCTATTAGAGTTAATAATCAGATGTAACTGCTCCAGATTTGCCAAAGGTTTGGACACTTTTGAGGTTCTGGAAGTGGGGGATATTGCAGCTGACAAACATTCCTCAATTCCGACATTTAGATTTACAGCGTTTGTTCCCCACAGGCCAACATGAACGCAGCATTCACTGGCTCACTGTCAAAGATCTATTTGGAGCTGCGTTTGTTTTCTTAGCACTAAATAAATATTGATTTCATGTTTGATAAAAGGTTCGTAAATGTTCCCATCAGAAACAGACGCTAGTGGAACAGAAGGTAGTGGGGACTTGGTTTGGCTCTCTACGCAGTACACGCAGAGTGTTAATATTAATAGCATTACTGGATGATACGTGTGGTATTCATAACTTATTAATGCAGTGTTTGTGCTCCACAGGGTGCTCTATGGGAATAAGATCACTGAGATTTCCAAGGCACTGTTTGAGGGACTGTTTTCTCTGCAGCTATTGTAAGTATACACACACACACACACACACACACACACACACACACACAAAGTTGGAGTTGCAGCTGAGAGCTCCCAATCGTTGATATTCTGCTGAAAAGTGCTTTTACTAAAGCATTGTCACCGGAGTGGAGAGAAATCGTGATTGAAAGCCATGACCTGTAACATTTCCTCTGTTCTGTCTCTTTCAGGTTACTGAATGCTAATAAGATAGCGTGCCTGCGTGTGGACGCATTTCAGGACCTCCACAACCTCAATCTGCTCTCACTCTATGACAACAAGCTCCAGACCATCGCCAAGGGGACCTTCTCGTCGCTTAGAGCCATACAAACACTGTAAGTGTACACACACACACACACACACACATACCCACACTCAAGAACTTTGGTTGTTCTGACAACTTACTTGTGTGTTTTTGTTTTTTGTTTGCTCCATGTGTCCATGTCTGTGTGTGTGTGTGTGTGTGTGTGTGTGTGTGTGTGTGTGTGTGTGTGTGTGTGTGTGTGTGTGTGTGTCAGTCACTTAGCCCAAAACCCGTTCATCTGCGACTGCCACCTAAAGTGGCTGGCAGACTACCTGCAGGACAATCCCATCGAGACGAGCGGCGCCCGCTGCACCAGCCCCCGGCGGCTCGCCAACAAACGCATCGGACAGATCAAGAGCAAGAAGTTCCGCTGCTCAGGTAGAGAAACCCCGGCGTGTGAACCGTGAACACATTGATCTTTGATGATTTCTGTTACCAATCGTTCGCACGCGCACAGACTCTGAGGACGTGACATCCAAATTGTTCCGAGTTCTCATTTTGTGTCTTCCTGCTGGGATTTTCCCTCAGCCTCTCTTTACTAACCTCAGCATTCTCTCTCTCTCCCTCATTTGACCACACACACACACACACACACACACACACACAGTGAGTACTCGATTTTGGCCTTTTGTTATTTTGTTGTTTTTCAATTTTACTCTCTCTGTCTCTGTCTCTCCATTAGCTAGAGAACAGTATTTCATCCCAGGTATTGTACATCGAGCATGTGTTTGTGTGTGTGTGTGTGTGTGTGTGTGTGTGTGTGTGTGTGTGTGTGTGTGTGTGTTAGACACCGTGTGGTCCATCACGGCGGATGCTGCACACTCGCACACTCCCGACACCAGTGTGAGTGAGTGGCTTTGCTTTGACTGACACCTCTTCAATGGCATGACATGTTCTTCACACTAATCACACTCTTGTCCTTGCACCAGGGGTTTATTTGTCTATGGTAACCGTAACCTTAATGATAGAGGGTGAAAAACAATCGGATTAATAAGGCCACTCCACGTGAGACTCCATAAAGACCAGGCTAGAGATTTAGAGACTTTATAACCGAAAGTATATTTGAAGCGCGATCACAGACACCAGTCTTCCTCACTTCTTACCACGTCTAATGACAGCTAACATACGAGCGCATGTGTCCGCCAGCATCTGCGTCTGTTTCGCCCACCGCAGAACATCAAAAGGTCACGCAGTTGCCACGCTCAGAGGGGCGCTGGGTAATATGTAAATCAGTCGTGCATACGAGATCAGTAGCAGGGCTGAAGGCGGTCATTACCACAGCAGCACGCGGAGGAGGCACCGTGTGTGTGTGTTGGACGAGAGCGATCGTGTGTGTGTGTGTGTGTGTGTGTGTGTGTGTGTGTGTGTGTGTGTGCTGACTGCAGTATTTAACTCACCGGGGGGTTGGACAGAGGTTTCAAAGCACCAGATAGCACAAACGCGGCGCAGCTGAATAATTTAAGAACGTTTGCGGTTGAAAAGTTGAACAAACATGTATTTTATTCCATGGTACAATATTGGTATCGCGCCTCGGATCAACGTATCTAGAAGTTTCGTCACCTATTTTACGGTGTATTATTTTGGATCGGGTATTTCTGTTTGTACAAAACACTCTTTAATTCCAGTTAGTTTTATCCCTCCGACCATTTAGTGAAAATTGAACTGAAAATGATGTGTTTTCATGAACTTTTATTATGTGTGCTTTTCGTCATGTCGTCAATCGTCCCCAAAACAAGTTTGAATCAGCCGTGCTCCGAGCAAAGTAGGCCGGGATGTGCATGGGATGAAAGAACCCCAACCAAATGTCCTGCTGTGCTGGCACGATTCTCACCATTCACGAGTCATTACCCCTTTAAATGAATCACTGACTGAGGACTGAACACAGAAATATTGCAGCCATTTTTTTTCCTCCGGTTTTCACCCCCCCCCCCCCCCCCCCCTTCCTGTTCAAACAAACAAGTGAAATCCCTTCTTCTCTCTCCTGCTGCCTCTCTCACACACTCAGGAGTACACCATGTCGGCTGTAAGTAACACACACACGCACACGATTCTCGCGTCAGTTCCGAGCCCCTCTCCTCTCGTTCCCCCTGAACCGGCCTCTGACCGTTGACCTCTAACCTCCCACAGTGACCTTTGACCCCCCCCCCCCCCGCCCCGTCTGTGACTCCTCTTGTCTGTTTACAAACAAGGATAATACAAATATTCATTCAATTTTATCATGTATTTTTTCTCTCTGTGTGTTGTGTGTGTGTGTGTGTGTGTGCCCATGTTCGTGGTATACGTGTGTGTGTGGGCTTCTCTTGCTTTCAGTGCTGCTGTAACTCTCCTCCCACTCCTCTGTAGCTGCCGCTCTGTTCCTGCTCTCCTGTGTTGTGTCTGAGTTTAGACGTCTTTAGATGTTCCAGTCTACTTCCCCGGTGCTTTCTTTCCTCCCCACCCTCTTCTTCTCCTCCTTTATTGCTGCTCCTCTTCTCTCTTCATTCCAACCGATACGTTTCCCTCAAGCTAGACGGCTCTGTCTTTCTCTTGCTTCTCAGCCCTCATCCTTCCATCTTTGGATTCTTCCTCTTCTTATCTTCATCTTCACCTCACCTCTCCTCCCATCATTCACTTTACCCCCTCTCCTTCTCATCCTCTCCCTCTCGTCTCTTTCCTATCCTTCCCATCTTCAACAATCCCTCTCCTCTCCTTCTCACCCTCTCCTCTCACCTCATCCTCGTCTTTATCTTCATCTTTGTCCACGTCCTCTCCCTTCTTCTTTTTCTTTTCTCTATCATCTCCTCATCTCACCCTGTTCTCTCCTCTTCTTTTTCACTCAATCTGTTCTTCTTCCTTCTCTCTCTCATCCTCTTCTCTTACCTCATCTTCATCCTCTCCCTTGTCCTTTTGCACTCCTCCCTCTCCTCTCTCTCTCATCTTTCCCCTCTCCTTCTCATCCTCTCCTCTCCTCTCCTACTTTCCTTGTCCTCTACCTCATCCTCCCACTCCTTTCCTGCTCATCTCCTCCTCTCTGCTTCCTCCTCCCCTCCACCCCCCGTGTTCCAGCGGAGGAGCAGTCAGTCAGCAGGTTGTTCCTTTGTGCTTGATCTAACCATGTGGCTGACAGGTTCCTATAGTGGAACATGGTTCTGTCAAGCACCATGGAACGGCCCTGTGAAACCCTACAGCATGGCCAAGACGCAAGAGACAGCAATCTCCTGTCCCCCCCTGTGTGTGTGTGTGTGTGTGTGTGTGTGTGTGTGTGTGTGTGTGTGTGTGTGTGTGTGAGCATTTTCCTGCTAGGATCTAACTCTTGATGCCGTGGTTTCGAACACTAACAGCTGGTTTGGAGTCTGACAGGACTGAAACTCCCATGTGTTTGTGTGGATGTGTGTGTGTGCGTGTAACATGTCCAGACAGTCTGTGTCTCGTGAGCTTGGCTCCTTTTAGGCTCCGTGATACAGATGCAGCATTTTGTAATGTTGCATCTGTAAGTAATGCACACGGGCATTGTTGCATCATAATCAGCGATGTTTGGTCCAATTTGAAATTCACCACTCCAAACAAAAGCAGCGCATGTCGAAATTCCTCCATCATATCACGACCTTCTCCCCGGCCGCCCGCCCCGTTTCCGTTGGAACCGCTACCAGCAAGCGCTGGGGGTGTTTCCGACTCTGGCGGTGACGTTGTGCTTGTGATCGCGACCAGGTACTGAGGATTACCGCAGCAAGCTAGGAGGGGACTGCTTCGCCGACTTGGCCTGCCCGGAGAAGTGCCGCTGTGAGGGCACCACGGTCGACTGCTCCAACCAGAAACTCACCAAGATACCAGACCACGTCCCCCAGTACACCGCCGAGCTGTGAGTCGCTCTGTGTTTTTCTACTACAGAGTGTCTGTCCTTTATCTCCTCTTTGCTCCTCCTCGTCCGTCTCCGCTGTGTTGTTCTCTGTCTTTGTCTCTGACTGCCTTTCTTCTCCTGTCCATTCCTAGGCGCCTGAACAACAACGAATTCACCGTGCTGGAGGCGACAGGGATCTTCAAAAAGTTGCCTCAGCTGAGGAAGATGTGAGTCAGATGTTGTAAACGTAACGGGTGGTTGGCAGAAACTCACAAGAGAAAAGCTATGATTGCACGAGATGAATCCATGAGATTTCATCCCTTTTATTTCCTCGCTCCCGCAGTAACCTGAGCAACAACCGCATCACCGACATAGAGGAGGGGTCGTTTGAGGGAGCCTCGGGGGTCAATGAGTTGATTCTCACCTCCAATAGGCTGGAGAACATTCACCACCTTATGCTGAAGGGACTCAGCGGCCTGCGCACACTGTGGGTACACACACGCAGTTACTCGAATGCATATTCAGATGCATTATCATATCTAATATGTGTGCCATATTCAAATACGCTCTACCGTGACAGTGTCCACAGAAGCATTTAAAACATGTGAGCGTACATAGTTCCCAGGTTTATATAATGATTTTTTTTTTATTTTGTAAATTACACAGTATATTTCATCTTTTGCGCCTGTGTGTGTGTGTGTGTGTGTGTGTGTGTGTGTGTGTGTGTGTATGAGCAGTATGCTGAGGAGCAACCGTATCAGCTGTGTGAGCAACAGCAGCTTCGTGGGGTTGAGTTCAGTGCGTCTCCTGTCGCTCTACGACAACCAGATCACCTCCATGAACCCCGGAGCCTTCGACACACTGCACTCCCTGTCCACGCTGTGAGTACACACACACACACACACACACACACTCCTGGACACACACATTACTAATGCAAATGTACAACAACAAAAAAACATCCCCCAAAAAAAATACCCCCCAAAAAAAATCTCCCCTCTTTTTTGTCCAGAAACCTTCTGGCCAATCCCTTCAACTGTAACTGTCACCTGGCTTGGCTCGGCGATTGGCTGAGGAGGAAACGCATCGTCACCGGCAACCCTCGCTGCCAGAGTCCGTATTTCTTGAAGGAGATCCCCATCCAGGACGTAGCTGTCCAGGACTTTGCCTGTGAAGATGGTGAGGCGGGGGCTATTATGCAACATCTGCAGCCCTGACGAAATTGTGTCTATATTTTTCATCACCACGTTTCTATCCTCCCAACCACCCATCGCTTGTCAGGTAATGATGACAACAGCTGCTCCCCGGTGCTGAGGTGTCCGGCCGAGTGTTCCTGTCTGGACACCGTGGTGCGCTGCAGCAACAAGGGCCTCAGCACGCTGCCCAAAGGCCTCCCCAAAGAGACCACCGAACTGTGAGTGAGAGACCAGCACCTGGTCTAGTGCAATCCAACCGCTTTAACTGTCGCAGCGGTCCCATATTATACACCACTGCCTCACTGAGCCTCTTAATCAAAGACACTTTGTCACGGTCCTGTGAAAACCGTGGATCTCCAAAACATCAGCTTGAATTGAAAACAACTCAGTTTAGAGCTTTGTGACGATAAAACAATGTTTTTTGTAGCTTGAGAAGTTTGAGCACTTTCTAAACACATAAACAGAAAGTTAGCTGGTTCGTCACTCTGGAAAATTTTCATTTTAAATCACCAAATTTTAGAGATGCATGTTTTTGTTTTTTTCCAACAGTGATGATTTGCATTCATGTAGATAATACAGCACACGTTGGATTATAAGGTAATCCAACTCTTTTGAAGGATTTCTAGAGGATTTGAAATTGCACAACTTGTCCGTCTCATGCAATAGAAGTGCGTCTAATTAAACAAATGTAACAATCGGCGTTAAGTAACCCCACGTTTACTTTTTGGGTCTAAAGAATTTGTAGAGTAATCACACAAATCTCCCACTGTCTTTCTGTACTCTAACTCTATCGATGGTGGTCAATAAACTAGTTAAGCTACAACAGGCAGGGCTGAATATTTTCACCCAGCTTGGTGAAGACAGGCAGTCCACCAGCACCCCGAGGAGCTGTGCAGTTGACAGGACAGCTGGCTCCGGGGACGGCAAAAGCCACGATGGAGGTCGGACCTGGTGTGGGTCGCAGAGACGAAGTGTGTGGGACCGAAAAGGTTTACGCGGAGTCAGAAAAGTGTGTGTTCCAGCTTGTGATTTATTTCCCTCGCGTTAAAGTCGTCAGCCTCAGAAAACCTCGAACTGTTGATACACTGTCCATCTGAAATCTTTTTTTTTCCTGAATCGAAGCTGTACTCATTAACATAAAAGAGACACAGGTACACATACTGAAGGCTCACAGACTTCTTTGCTTTCTCCTTAATCTTCTTAAGACTTAATTATCATGCCGGATTAATAGCACATAATCACAGAGCGAAGGACATATGATCTCAGTTGTGCATGTGGGTGGGAAAGAGAGAGGGGGAGGTCATACTGTGTTAGGATGCCTGTGGGGATATTAAACTCCAGAGTTTATTATCGCTGCAGTAGTAACGATCGCTCACACGGCTGGAGATGGGGAATCGCCCACATGGCTAACTAACTTAATTTCCTCTCTTTCTCTTTCCCAATCCTCCTTTATATCTTTCATATTCCGTTTCCAAACCTCCTCTGTCTCTCTGTTTGTCTCTGTTTGTTCTCTCAGGTATCTGGACGGTAACCACTTCACTCAGGTTCCCGCGGAGCTCTCCAATTACAAACACTTAACGCTCATGTAAGTCCCACCCACACCACCTCATTCTAAAGAAGAAGAGTTTCGCTCAGTCAAACACACACTAAAGACCAGAACTAACTGACTGTTATCGTACTTTGTGTTGTATCACTTTCAAGTGAATGAATTTGGCCGACACATGGTTTGTGTGTGTGTGTGTTACGCCTGAGTTGACAGTGCTGCCTGTGTGTGTTTCATGTATCTGCTATTGTTTCCTTTTCAGTGATTTGAGTAACAACCAGATCAGCACGTTGTCCAACCACAGCCTCAGTAACATGTCCGAGCTGCTTACTCTGTGAGTCTGGCTTTACATCAGTCCCTGTGTGTGTGTGTGTGTGTGTGTGTGTGTGTGTGTGTGTGTGTGTGTGTGTGTGTGTGTGTGTGTGTGTGTGTGTGTGTGTGTGTGTGTGTGTGTGTGTGTGTAGTTCACAAATATTCAGGGAGAAGACGCCCTTGACAAAAGGAAAGCAGAAATCAAACAAGGAGTTTCTTTTTTTTTGCACATATATTATATATTTTGTCGAGTTGTCATATAGTCAATATGCTAGTCAATGCTGTCCCTTGTGGGATACCATACAGTAGGTGACTCTGCACTGTTAGCAACAATAATAGCATTTTTTTTTAACCTTAAAGCAACTCAGTGTGCAGTCATAAGCAGTTAAAATATCATCACCACTGTCAAAAGTACACACAACCCACTGTAAAAAAAAACAATGATATATAAATAATGAATAAAGCAGAAAAAATGGACCAGTAAAGGAGAACAGCTTAGGTCAGTGAGGAAAACAGTACATCTTCTCAAAAACTGTATAGAAAAAGTGGAAGTTGTTGGTTTGTGGACTTTGAGCCTTGAGTTTGGCTTTTTGCAACCCAAAGCAACACAAGAGGTTGGAGCTAAGTACATCCAACTTTGAATAAGACATTTTTAGGCAAACAGAATGTTACAAATAACTTTCATGAGCTGAAAAAACACTGTAAAGGGTAGCCCCGCCCTAAAGCATACCCTGCTTTATGGTCTGCTTGACTCTAAATGGACCATAATTTACTAAATGAACATCATGCTGTATTGAAGAAGACTTGAAACTAGAGATTGAGACCATAAACACGTGTTTACAATGTTTACTGAGGTAATAAATCAAGAGAGAAGTAGAGTCATTTTCTCATAGACTTCTATACAACCAGAGGAGTCGCCCCCTGACGGTCAGTAGAAAGAATGCAAGTTGAAGGCACCTCCGCATTGGCTTCACTTTTCAGGCCCTGAGGTTGCATCTTCTATTCAAAAGTGAGTTTTGTTTCCAGACTTCCAGAAGTTTCTTAAATGTAGTGTATCGATGTGTTACTGTCGCTACAATTTCCTTAGAAAAGGACAAAAATGCACATAAAATCTGATCAACAGGGGGGAAAAGAAAATCTCTAATTTGACTGCAAGATGTTTGCAATTGTGCTCGTTAGATGTGTATGTGTGTGTGTGTGTGTGTGTGTGTGTGTGTGTGTATGTGTGTGTGTGTGTGTGTGTGTGTGTGTGTGTGTGTGTGTGTGTTTCTGACTGGAAGGATGCATTTATGCTGAAAAGTGTGTTAAATTGCGTGTGTGTGTGTGTGTGTGTTTGCTCTATTGCTTTGCTCAGTAGTTATAAACAAGATTGTGCTCTGTTGCATCTGAAGCTTCATTGAAACTACACTGTCTGCATTTGTCTCCGTGCCAACATGTTTATTCTGTGCGTAAAGAATCCTGAGCTACAACCGCCTGCGGTGCATCCCAGTAAGGGCGTTCGATGGACTCAAGTCTCTCCGTCTGCTGTGAGTATCCATCCACACTTTTGCCATCCAGAATCTTTTCTACATTTCTCTGACCCTCTTTCTCTCTCTTCCTCTGTATCTTGCCCCCTTCTTAGGTCTCTCCACGGCAACGACATATCACTGATACCAGAGGGAGCCTTCAAAGACCTGTCGTCGCTCTCCCACCTGTGAGTAACGCGCGCACGTCTTTCTCTAGGACTGAGGACTTTTTACCTTATAGAATTGCAAATTACGGGGAAATACATGACCATGACAAAAGGAGCCTTTTGTCGTCATCCGAGAGGAAAGCATCTCTTCAGCGAGGCTTCTCTGTGAACGGGCCAGGCAGCTGAAAGTAACCGAGCAACCAACCCACATACAGCTATCTCCTTTCTCCTGCTCTCCTCTTCGTCTATAGTATTCCATGATATTTGCTATTGAAAGTAAAGGCTAGTGTTTGTATGCTGGGATTCCTTTCCTCCTCTGAGCAACAAGGGAACAACTGGATTCATTGGATATGGATATTTCTTTGCTAAATAATGGATTTTTAGGGCAATCTGCTGAATTGATTGACTGCAAAACAGCCGGGAACAGTTCAATGCACTAACTAAGAAAACAGAAAAGTGGACTTCAGACACTGGAGAACTATTACTTTGCTCTCTCCTCACTTTACCGATGTTTATCAAGCACTCTGTCGAGATGACAGCTTTTTTAGTTGCCTGGTTGCCCCAAGGGGCGCTCGCGAGGATCAGCACCACGGATAGCGCTTGTGACAGGCTGCTGCTTGTTTCTAGTTATGTTCCATCTCTACCACAACAGAAATGCAAGCCTGGGAATGGGAAATTCCTTCCTCTTTGACCACTATAATAGTTTGGTCAGATCAAGGAGCAGTAGCCCCAACCAATAAACGCACGTGGACGTAGATCATGTATAACTGTACAGGTATAATTTACCAGAAATTTGAGCAGATTGTGGTGAAGTTTGCTACAGCAACCAAATGTGTCGGCACGAAGCTATCACTAGGGTGACAGTCGGGTTATGAAGGCAGCGCTGTAGAGTCACGCCAACATGATTTACAAATCAATGAGCCAATCGTTGCGGAGCACGATTAAAGTAGATGATGCTAATAAGCTCATGCAAGTGCGACTTCAGTGCCCTGCCTGGATCAATGCTCTGTTCAGCTTAGTTCATACGTAGTGAAGCTGGTGCGAGGCGTGCCCCAAAATGACGTGATCACGGCCGGCACGTGATTATGCAAAGTGGTCATGGCGCTTGGTCGTGGACCTCTGCATTTTTGTAACTTGGCACGCGCAATCACGTGACTGTCATAAATACTTAACTGATGAAAACACTATTTACATGTCTAGGGATTATGCATGTAAATAGATGCTTTAGAAACAAGAGTTCTTAAAAATCTTCATCCAAGTATTTTGCAGCCAAATCAAATAGTTTACAGGATATTCAACATTTGTTTCTTAACAATGCATTTAATTCTTGACTTGTTTCTTTACAGGGCTTCTATAAAGGCTATAAAGTAGTTTATGAATATGAGATATGAGTTTACAGATAATTACAGTCCCTCCTCGGCATGGTGGAGGTTGGTTTATTGTTTTCTGCCGGTTACAACTACAGTCTCTGGTTTACGCCCTCTGGCGTTTTGGAGAATAATGCAGCATAGAGTATAAACGCCTCCTTTCATGCTCGGAAGTTGTGAAAAAAAAAGGAGCAGGAGCAGGAAAAACAACTTTATGGCAAGTGTTTTTTGAAGTTTGAGAAAATACCCCCAGCAGCACTGCTACCAGCATGAGATACACTCTCCCAACGATCTCCGCTTCAGTCTGTTAGTTATAGTAGAGATATATAGATTATATATATCATTTGACAGGGATGTACAACTGAGTCCGTAGGTATTCAGACTTCTTTTGTTTTGACTCTCTATTCCAGCCCGTTAGACCTATAAAAAAAAAAGGTTTTCCTCCTGCTATCACAATTGAACATTGTTCTCCCTCTCTCTCTCCCTCTCTCTCTCTCTCTCCGGCTGGCAGGGCGCTGGGGGCCAACCCCCTGCACTGCGACTGCCACATGCAGTGGCTGTCAGACTGGGTGAAGAGCGGCTACAAGGAGCCCGGCATCGCCCGCTGCGCCGGGCCCGGCGACATGACCGACAAACTGCTGCTCACCACGCCCTCCAAAAAGTTCACCTGCACAGGTAAAACACACGCTGCCGAACACACACTTTTATGTTGAGTGTACAAATGCACTTTAGTTGGAGTCCAAAAGCAAAGCATGCACACACACATATATACTTTGCAGACAAGCAGACTAATAATATGCATCAAATACACATGTTGATGAGGACTCCCAGAGGAGACCACAAGTTGCCTTTTACAAATCGTAGAACACCCATATTTGCATTTTTTTTTTCACATTTATGACGGTGTATTTATAGTTTTTACAGCGTTTTATGAGCCGATATCAGTGAGGGTTTTCTCTGGTCGACATCCAAACGTTTGTATTTAAATTTATATAAAAAACTCCAAGATCCCAAAATGTTCTTGTGAGCATGATTGTGGTTGTAGCTCATCATACTGCAAAGTGCCGCTGACTGTTGAACCTTTAAACCTCATGACATCACATTAACTCTGAACATATGACTGAAGCCTAATCTTTAACCTAATCTAACTGACTGCACTGTAGAAGTCCCGGGGCCTTGTGGTTTCCTGGTGCCAGGTAAAGTAGCCGATCGCGTCCCAGTGCCTCCTCCTCAGTCTCTCCTTCCCCCCAGCTCCTCCCTAGACAGTTCTCCTCGTCCTCTTGAGCCCCGGCCGAACCGAACCGCTCTGCTTCCCGTTCACCCCTCGTGTCCTGACCGTTGATGTGCGTCCCAGTTGTTACAGCTTGATGTCCTGTCATGGAATGTGGAAATACGCGTGTGTCCTCTTGTGCATGTCATGACCCTGCAAAGAAAATCTAATTGTCATTTACTCTTGTTTATTACGTAGTTTATATATGACTATTATTATTATTAAGTGCCTACCTTATACTAACAGTGCAGGTATTAATTAATTCCTTACAAATCAGTATATTTTTCTCATAAACAGGCATATTTCATAATCGCTATTTTAAGATGCCCCAAAAAAATCCCCCCTTTTTTTTTTTGCAGTACAAAAAGTTGACTTGCGTTGATGCATGCTTTCATGCAGGTCCCTGATGATGTACAGCTGTCAGTGTGTATGTCTCCCTATGTATTCTGACTCGTCTTACTCCCCCAAATGCAGAACATTATATGAAGCTACTCCTCTCTTTGGTGTGTGTGTGTGTGTGTGTGTGTGTGTGTGTGTGTGTGTGTGTGTGTGTGTGTGTGTGTGTGTGTGTGTGTGTTTGCGTTGCACAGGTCCGGTAGACGTGAGTATCCAGGCGAAGTGCGAGCCCTGCCTGTCCAACCCCTGCAAGAACGACGGCACCTGCTCCAACGACCCGGTGCACTACTACCGCTGCACCTGCCCCTACGGGTTCAAGGTACACGCACCTGCGGAAAGCCAAAAGGGTCGCGGTTCACTTGCAGATACTTTATTTTGGAAAGCGCTCAATGGGGTGCGTGTTTGTGTTTTTGCAGGGACAGAACTGCGAGGAGCCCATTCATGCCTGTATCGCTAACCCGTGCCAGAATGGCGGCATTTGCCACCTGAAGGAAGGAGAAGGAAGCAACTTTTGGTGAGATTACATTTTTTTTAAACTGGTTATTATTGTCTATTATCCCTATATTACAGAGGCTTTCCATATCAGATCACTTGTCTCGAGGTGTGCTACTCAACTTTAATAAAACTATGTAATGTCTTCTGTGGGTCTAGTGGGAGGTTTCTGAAGTCTGAAAAAGTAACCTTGACGATAAAGGGAGAATTGTCGGATTCACCCTTTTTGACTTAGATCTCGGGCTCTGTTGCACCAGTGTTTGACCTTTCTTTTTTGAAATCTGTCACTTGTGAGTCCCGCAACTTAATGGAAGTGTGATGCGAAATTTCCGTAGTGTTGTCACATTCTACACATAAAATAAATACAATTGAAACGTGAAAGCTCCCCATATGTCTGTTTTGTCCATTGCATTGTGAAACTCTATGTTCACATGTACTTTGTGGTACGGTAGAGCCAGGAAATAGCTCACCTTCATTCCCTCCTCCTTCTAATCAACTGATTAGCCGATAAGGAACAGGAAATGATCGTTCATGTGTTTGCTGCAGCCTCAGATCTTTGCGATGAAGTCCAAAAGGTAAATGACCAAAAGGATGGACACAGCTTTTGATCTGACATCACTTTCCAACTGGACAAAAGTGAAATGTCCTGGAAAATCACGTGTTGTCCTGGAACATTATTTCAACATTCTCCAATTATTTCAACAAGCTATGTTCAGGATCATAATAAAGTTTAGCTGCTTTTATTTTTATTGTTCTATGAACAATTTGTCATCATTTCTGAGCACGTGAAAATGATCTGGAGAAAAAAGTGGCAACCCGGATATTCGTGTTCATCCGTTGAGCTCTTGCTACTGTACCTGGAGGTTTCTGACGTAAAGCCAGCGTCAGTTTGAGAAGACGTCTATTCAGACATGTTCATTTTAACGAGGAGGTTAAGCTGTTTAGGTGATACAGTAACGGGAGGGGGAGCTGACGCCACTCTGCACCAGCCACACAGACCGACCCACCATCACGCCGTCTTCTGTCTCTTTCCTTGTCTTCCTCTCCATGTGTGCGTTTCCATCTCTGCATGAGGGTGGAATATTGATCGTGAAGAGCTGTCGTTGACTACATAATGAGATATTTATCCACCCAGTGTGTGCCGCATAAGAGCTCTTTATTAGACTCATGATATACCACTCTGTGTGTGTATGTGTATGTGTGTGTGTGTGTGTGTACGCAGTAATAAACCTGAGTAGTAGTTACAGAGTTGAAGCACGCTTAGGTTAACAGAATAATGACTCTCTACTGGGGATATGTAGATGGAGCTGACACTGCTGTTATGAGTGTGTGTGTGTGTGTGTGTGTCTGTGTGTCTGTGTGTGTGAGTGTCATCCAGAGGTCCCGAAGATTTCCGTTGGCGACGTTCTTTGTGCACGAAATGTGTTCCTCCTTTGATACCTCGCTCACGGTTGTGTGTGTGTGTGTGTGATCTCAGGTGTGTGTGTCCGGAGGGCTTCGAGGGCGACTCATGCGAGATCAACTTCGATGACTGTGAGGACAACGACTGCGAGAACAACTCCACCTGCGTCGACGGAATCAACAACTACACGTGCATGTGCTCTCCAGAATACACAGGTAACGCTCCCCGTTCTCTATTCCCAGTTCACAGTTTGTATTGGTCAAGATTAGCGAACACGGAACTCTCCAGGATGAAGTAACTATCCTGTGGGTTTATGTCCGTCTGAGGCCTGTCACGATAATTACGCTATAAACGTATCGTACGATGTGATTATGGACATGACCTTGTTTTTGACTTCCATGTTACCCGTGTATTCGTTTGCCAGAATACACAGCGATGTTTTCCCTACCAGTACAAGACTTGGACATTGCGTGGACATTGCACATGTTTGTTAACAGAGCTAGAGAGTGCATTTTATTTATTATTTTGGTTGTGGTTTTTTTTCCATATTCCAATTGCAATGTCTGAATATTCTTAAGAATTAACAGGATGTACTTGCATTATTATGTTGTTGTATTATCATATATCATATCGGTGGCATAAAATGGTCTTAAAATGAAAATAATATAGTTTATCTCAATTATTTCTGGGACAAAATATCGTCCAACAAAAGTAGTTATCGTGACAGGCCTAGTTGTGACCACCAGTTTGAACTATCTCAACTTTGTTTCTGAGATATCATGTTTGCCCGTCATTTTGGTAAGGCATATGGCTCAAAAACCACAATACCCATGATCCTTGTCCGCTGTTGCCATGGAGAAGAAGCCAGCATCAGAAATCAAAACTGAATTGGTCTGAGCTGCAGGTTGTATTGCCTCAAACGTAGTAGTTTTCATGTGCACACAAGCTTGTACCTTTTCTCAAAGCAGATATTTTCTAACTTGAGTTCGATGCCGATTCAAGCTGTAGAAGTGCTCCAACTGTGAGTCACGGTACATTGTCTTTGAGAAAAAGAAATGGCACATTTACTTCTGAAACTTTTCACCGTAATGAACTGCAGACAAATCTCTGTTGCTACTTGTTTGTCTGCTTTTGCACTGTGCTAATCATCTCTGACTGCTAACCTTTGTGGCGGTGTTCTCTCTCTCTGTCTTTCTGTCTCGCTGTCCTGCGTCTGTTTCCCCGTCTCACTCTGCTTTCTATCATCTGTCGTCTGTGTGTTTTTTGTGTGTGTGTGGTTTCAGCTGCTACCAATGAGGTGGAGAGAGGTTAGTCTGTTCTTCTCTCCGTCCTTCCTGTCCCTCTCTCCTTCCTTCCATCCTTCCATCCTTTCCTTCCTTCCCTAATTTCCTGCGCTCCCCAGAAACGTTGCTCACAGATTTAACTCACTGTTATGCGGTCATGCTCCATGTTAGCAGTGCATGTCCTTGATGTTCAAACAGTTTGTAATTCATCCTCTCAGACATCTGGGGTTGTTCTGCTTGCTGATTGGTGTATACATGTTATTACTAAAGCCAAAGGTAAATATTGTGTCATAACATTACAGGTTATCATTTTGACATTAAAGGAGAAGGCTGGTGTTATTCTATGATTTAGCTATTTAGCTAAAAAACAATGATGTGTTGATCTGGCAACCATTAATTCCACAAGAACACATAAATCTTTGAAAGTGGATCACAAATATTCACTTGGTTATATCCTTTTTTTATCAAACTTTACTGACACGGGAGTAAATTGCGCATTTGGTGGGGACCTTAGACTGTATATAAGAAGTGGACGTAGTGGTCGTGATGTTGCCCATTGGTTTGTGGACCTCAGTTTTGAAGCCTTGAGTTCAACGATTTGGCCGTCGCCATCTTGGATTTTTACAACCACTAAACGGAAGTGACCATATTTGGACTGAGGAGGAGTGACGTAGAGACGTCGTATACGGCTCTTGTAGTGGTAGCGACCCGTAAGTCACAGTAGCCCCGCCCTAAAGCATACTCTGCTTTATGGTCTTTTGACTCTAAATGGACCATAAGTTACTAAATGAACATCATGCTGTATTGAAGAAGACTTGAAACTAGAGATTGAGACCATAAACTCATGTTTACGATATTTACTGAGGTAATAAATCAAGTGAGAAGTAGGGCAATTTTCTCATAGACTTCTATACAATCTGACTTTTGCAAGCAGAGGAGTCGCCCCCTGATGGCCAGTAGAGAGAATGCAAGTTTTAAGCGATTCCACATTGGCTTCACTTGTTAAAACCGGTGGGTGCTGTCTGTCAGTGACCAGCAAGTCTATCTGGTGTCCTTTTGATGTCTCACGAGTCGACGTATAATCTGCTGCTAGTAACTTAAATATCTAACGCAAAGTTTCAAAAACATTCTTAAAGCTAATACGGCTTCTTTTAATATGCTAGTCTCACACTGAAATACAGCCACACTTGGCATTTTTTACAGAAACGTTGTCTAATAACAAACAAGCAGTCGCAGTGTTTTAGTTCAAACTCCCAGGTTCCCTTAATGGTCCTCTTTATTAAAACCATTTGCAGGTACAATCCAAAGCTAATAGACTGGGACAAGAAGACACCCACTGTTTACTTTGAATGAGGACTCCCATTTAAAAATAAGCCAATACGAATGTGTCTACGTAAGCGAGGCAGCACTGATACTAAACATGCGTCTCCCACCGTTTCACTCGCATTCCCATCGATCCCCCGGCGATCGTGTAATTATTCCCAGAGTGGACTTTGTGCTGTCAGGAGTATCGGTTTATTCCCCGATGCCTCATCAGCGATTCGCTCCGAGTCTCAGGAACGTCGGGACGCACGCGGGGGATGTTATCAGGAATATGACACTCCCAGAGATGAGATCATTTATCAGACCGCTGTGTTGGTCAGAGAGTCATCCATCATTAGAGTACACACCCATGCAACACACACACACACTCACACACACATACAGTCCCGGGCCTGCAGTGCATGTACACACAGAGATGCTTGATCATACCAAGATGCACAAACAAATATCAAGGTGTTTTATATATTAATTTTACTTTGTTTATTATTTGATATTATTGTTAATGGTATGCAAAGCATTGAAAAGGTGTGTGTGTGTGTGTGTGTGTGTTCCCAGGGGAGCTTTGTGAAGAGAAACTGGATTTCTGCGCTCCAGAGCTGAACCCATGTCAACACGACTCAAAGTGCATTTTGACCCCTCAGGGATACAAGTGAGTGGACTACACACGCACACACACACACACACACACACACACATATGCGGATTTGGTGATTAGCAGTGTTGTTTTTCTCCCACATGATTTAAGTACTAACATTTCACACGCTGAAATAAATGAGTTGCTGGTTTTTCCCCTGCAGAGATAAGCTGTGTGTGTGTGTGTGTGTGTGTGTGTGTGTGTGTGTGTGTTTATGTTGATTTGGGCTCCCTCGTAAAGGTTTCCTGTACCGATTTTATCTGAACCTCGCTTTAGTTTTAATCCCTCGCGACGTGTTCTGGCGTCAGTGTAGTGTGTCTGTGCCTCTGTGTGTATGTGTGTGTGCGTGTGTGTGTGTTTGTTTGTTTGTGAGTGTATTCTTTTGCTAAGCGGTATGACGTTATCAACACTTAGACATATGTCTGGAAGCCAGCGCTCTTCATCAGGCTAACCAAGAAGACTGCTGCTCAATTTTAGGATTAAAGTCCAGCATTAACATGCATTTGCGTGTGTGTGTGTGTGTGTGTGTGTGTGTGTGTGTGTGTACATTGTAGGTGCGAGTGCACTCCAGGCTACGTGGGTGAGCACTGCGATCTGGACTACGACGACTGCGAGGAGAACAAGTGTCAGAACGGAGGCCAGTGCATTGACGCGGTCAACGGGTACACCTGCGTCTGTCCAGAGGGATACAGGTGAGGTGCACATGCAGCAGGAGCTCACACGTACCGCCGATATCAAAGCGTCTGTAATAGTATTTGTGCAGTGCATGTAAAGTTTTTTGCGTTGCTGACTTTGTCTCCTGCTCTTTTAGGAACATTTCTAACAGATTCTTACATTGTTTTTAATGTGGCAGTCTTTTTTTCTTGCCACTTGCCTTTCTCCCCGATTCCATGCTAAATGTATATTTATTTGCAGTGTGTGGTGTAGAAAGGGCTCCCCCTTGTGTTCACTATCAGTTCTTTCTTTATATCTATCTATCTCTCACTATCGCTCCATCTATCCATCTAACATAGTTCTTTTTTAATTCCCAAATCTCAGATGTTGAATTGTCCTTGAAAGCACCACCCTGTAGCACCCCAATATGACAATAATATGATTTTGAAAAAGAAGAATAAAGACAGCGTAAAAAGAGATAAACCTTTATTGTTGCAGCAGCACACGGACAGAAAAAACATAGATAGAAAGAGAAAGTAAAGAATAATTAATAAGAGGAATATATATTAAAAATAAACTTCAATTAAATTAAACAAATTGAAAGCCATACAAGGGCATATGCAGACAAACATTGCAAGGTAAAGGGAATGTGGTGTGGTTGATAGCTGTACACCAGACTGATGATATGATTATGATATAACATGTTCGCTTCATAGAAATCAAAGAAATCACTTTACGAGCATTCCTTGTACATTAGTAGTACTTTGGAACTCATACTTAATATATCACTATAATACTTTAAAAAATGAAGTTAAATAACACAATTTCAGGCACACTTGTTGTATTCATTGTGTGTGTGTGTGTGTGTGTTGCAGCGGGTTATTCTGCGAGTTCTCTCCCCCAATGGTCCTTCCTCGCACCAGCCAGTGTGACAACCACGAGTGCCTGAACGAGGCGCAGTGCGTTGTCATGGGAGCAGACCCGCGCTGCCAGTGCCTCCACGGCTACGAGGGCGAGCGCTGCGAGACGCTCGTCAGCGTCAACTTCGTCAACCGAGAGTCCTACCTGCAACTCCCCTCCAGTCTCCTCTCGCCGGAGACCAACATCAGCCTGCAGGTGAGAGCTTCATACCAAGTCTCATCGTTCAGGTGTTGTTTTTGGAGATCTCGCCGCTGTCGTGGTGGCGTTTCCAGACCGTGAAAAAAGCTCTAAAAACCCCACTGCGCACTACTTGCAATGCGCCCAACGACAGAATGACACAGTTAGTGACTGGTTGGTGAACACCGTGGATGTTTGGCAGCTAAACAGCTACAGGAGGAGTTGGTAGAGAACTAGTCACAGTTAGTGTCTCTTATGTTTTAGCTCACATCTGGTTTAAAGAGGGAACGCAAACCATCAGTTTCGCTGGTTGAATTTCTTTTAGAGACCCAAATGTTGTTGGAGTTTGATTTGTCACAGTAAGTCAGCTCTATCAAATATAATCAATGCTTTAAGCACACATCTGTGAAATCAGTATATCAGAATGTGTGAATGTAGTATGATTCAAGTGTTTTAACATATAACCTGTTTGATTCAATATATAACTTGGAAAGAATAAAAAAATGCATTTTAGAGACCCCAGGAAATACTGGTGTCAGGAGAACATGCCTGAGCAGGAAAGTTTCCGAGATCCCATTAGAAACATGAAACTTGGGTGGAACCATAAAAATATTACACCATTATTTGCAGGGCAACAATGGAGGAGTTTAAACTAGAGGTGCAGCATTGGCCCGAGACGGAGGAACTATATAAGGCTGTTAATAAGGTGTTCAGAGCAGGGTAGGCAGTTGGACTCCGGTGTCTGCTCGGGTTTACTTCCTACTCAAAGAATAAACTCTCTTGCATCGAACTCTGACTGCTTCCAGTGATTTCTTTTAACATTTTCGGGATTCCAATAGCAGCAAAAAAACAGAGTAGACTAAGTGTTGTAGCAGTAGTTTAGACTTGACAGACTGGCCCAGCCTGAGCTTCTGTTTTCCAACAATGTGTGCTAATAGGCACAAGATGGGTTGGTAGAGACCAAAAACAGAGAGTCAATATTGGACTTCTTTACTCATTCAGTCATTCATCCTCCACCCTTAACATATAATTAGGAATTTGAAAGCAGGATAATTTAACATTGTTGTACTGGTACTTTCATTTTCTTTCGGTCATTAACTCAAACATCCCGGCGTGTTTTCAGATTGCCACAGACGAGGACAGTGGCGTGCTGCTGTACAAAGGGGACAACGATCACATCGCCATGGAGCTGTACAGGGGACGCCTCAGGGTCAGCTACGAAACCGGATCCTACCCTCCCTCTGCTATATACAGGTACATGCACATACAAGCAGAAACGTCCGGCTCACATCCACATGATGGATGATGCAAAGGTTCTCTCTCTCTCTCTCTCTTTCTCAGCGTGGAGACAGTGAATGATGGCAGCTTCCACGCTGTGGAGTTGGTCGCATCGGACCAGACTTTGTCTCTGTCCATCGACGGCGGGCCGCCCAAATCCATCAACTCCATCAGCAAAGAGTCCACACTCAACATAGACTCTCCGCTGTACCTGGGAGGTAAGGACTCGTCTCTGTGTGTCTGCCTGGATGCCTGACAACTGCAGGGAAATCAGGTTTATTTGTGAAGATATAGTTGTAAAGAAACAGGAATATTATTTAACATATTATTTTTAATGAATGCCCTTTACGTTCACATTGTTGGTCATGTGTGATTAATACATCATAACAGCAGGAAATCAGGCAGATTTGTATTTGTTCTCAGGTGTTGTCTATTGGAGAGGCTCAGGTGGACTGACTTAAAATCCCTGGAACTAAAACATGAAACCACAAGTAGCCTTGATGTGTATGTTGGTCCTGATTTGAAATGTGAAGCCCACAAAACAATAATATCACTATAAGCACCTTGATTGGTTTCAGAATGAGCCCTTTTAAGCACTGGCTGTCTAGATTACTGCTCTCATTAGTGGAGCACCCAAAACTGCAGATCAGAACATCCATCCAGAGGAATTCAAACTAAATCATGTTGGCGTATTTTAATAACAATCTAGTGTATTTTAATCTACCCTCTTATGTGTGAAAGCCATTATATGAAGAAGTATTTGTGCACTCCTGATGTACCCCTCTGTAATCCTTTCCTCCTCCAGGTATGCCAGAACGTGCCTCGGCCTCCGGGGGCCTCTCGTCCCTGCAGCACAGCTCGGGCGGACGCAACGGCACCAGCTTCCACGGCTGCCTCCGTAACCTGTACATCAACGGGAAGCTGCAGGACCTGGGGGCCGGAGTGGGGGCAGGGGCTCCGGGCCCCGGGGCCGCACTGGGCGACGCCAGACAGTGGCTGGGCCACGGGGTGGAGGCGGGCTGCCAGCCCTGCCAAAGTGGCGCCTGCGTCCAGGGAGACTGCCACATGACCGGGCATCGCGGCTTCACCTGCACCTGCAACCCGGGCTGGACGGGAACGGTGTGCGACCAGCAGGTCAACAACCCCTGCGACGGCAACAAGTGAGTGGTTTTGTTGTGCCTCTGTGTCTGTGTGCCGTGGTTGGGGCGATCACAGTCCTGGTATGGGTTTAACCCTCTGAACCCCCAAGCAGTTTCAGGGCGTTTTTTGCTCCGGTCCCATTTTACTCTCTGTGGCTTTGATTTTAACAGCAATATAAAAGTCCTGCACCTCCATGGAAACAGCACAGCCATGGCTAGAAGTAGAGAGAACTTTAAAATGCTTTCTTGACGGAAGCGTTCATTACACATGATGTGTCTTAAGACCGCCGGAAAGATGAAAATTTGTTGATAATGACTGTTTCCAAAGCTTCTAGGATAAATAGTGTAGTTTTGGAGGGTTGAAACCACAGTTTGGCCGGGAGATTTGTACCCCGTCTTCACCTTTCCCCGTCTCCCCCTTCCCCGTCTCCCCCTCCCCCGTCCTCAGGTGTATCCACGGCACCTGCCTCCCGATCAACTCCTACTCCTACTCCTGCCGCTGCCAGCCCGGCTTCGCTGGCGTCCTGTGTGACGAGCAGGACCAGGACGCAGCCAACACCTGCAGTCCGTCCCGATGCAAACACGGCAAATGCAGAGTGTCGGGCCTGGGCAAGGCGTACTGCGAGTGTAACGGCGGGTACACAGGAGAGGCGTGCGACAAAGGTGAGGAAAAAAACATATTCATCGTTGTTACTAACATCCTTCTAAAAATAATAACTTATTGCCGTAGAAGCTTTTGAATCTAAAGCATGTTTATCTTGTCTTCTAAGCTTCTGCTTGGCTGTGTGTGTGTGTGTGTATGTGTATGTGTGTCTGTGTGTGTGTGTGTGTCTAACAGTGTTCAATGTCTCTGCATTAACGCTTCTAACCCGTTGCTTTTTCAACTCAGCATCTCCTGAGCTTCCTCCTAATCCCTCGCGGGGGGTTACTCAGGTGAGACTGCCTGATCACATCTTACTGTCGCCCTCTTTTTCTCAATTATTTTTTTTTTTTTACCTCTCCAACCCAAAAGACGTCCAACCACTGCGTCACCTTGGTTTCACCTCATGCAACAAGCAGCTAAAGTAGTTTGCTTTTTATTTGTCATCTTTCAATTTACACACAGCAATACGAAAATTCAACATAGTAGTATTATCTTATTTAAGAATTATTATTTTTCTCTCATCCGAGATAGACAATCTTGTCTGTCGAGTATTAAACTCTTAAGATGTAGAATCTAGTTGTTTCAGGCTGTTCTCATCCAGCATCCGTAGCTATACCTACGAAAATATAATGCGCCATAATTCGTAGATATCCCGGGAAATGATTTTGTAAGTTATCCACGTAATCAAAAAAGTTAAAATATCACAAAAGCACACACAAGGCGGGTCAGAAGGGAAGTGGACTGGTCCAACAGCCAGCGATCTTTCCGCCAGGAGACCGCTGTTCGGTCCCCGAGTGATACGCGAAGTCGTCGTCGATGTTTTTGTCACGTAACTTTCTTTCTTCAGTAACGTCACTCCCGTAGTTATTTTAACCCAAACGATGAACTTTCCCTAAACCTTAACTAAGCAGTTATGTTGCCTCAACCGAACTAAAATGTTTTCTGTGAAGATGGGAAGTTTATTTTGAAAGGACCATTTACTTGTAACAAGCGTAAATTGACACGTGTTTCTGACTTTTGTAGGAAAACGCACGAAAAACGAGGATAAACTTTTTCGTCGGAGATTGTATGAGGATACGTGGTTTGTTTAGCACAAACTAACTTATATATCAATATCAGTAGTGCACGTGAATAAATTACCTCCTGTTAAGAATTAACTGATACGTTTTACATTATTTATTTATTATTATTATTTCTGTATTCATTAGCTTTGTTTGTATTTTGGACAATGTTTCAGTGTTATGTAGTGGTGGGATAGTTTCACACGTGTTGTACTCCATTGACCGATTTTTTTCTCAACATTTCCTAATATTTTGCTTCTTTGAAGCATTTTTTTTATTTATTTTTGCATTGTGTCGTCATCCATGGCGTCCCCCTGTCTCACTTTCATGTCCTCGTCTTGTCCTCTCCGCTGACACTTTGAATTCCGGTGAAGTTGTTTTCACCAGTCACGTCACTTTTGCCGTCTTCAAAGCGGTTATGTGCGGATAACTCGTTAACTCTGCGTTTCCCTCCTCACGCCCGCAGAGGTGGCCTGCCGAGGGGAACGGGTCCGAGATGTCTACCAGAGGCAGCAAGGCTACGCGGCGTGCCAAACCCAGGAGAAGGTCTCCCGCCTAGAGTGCCGGGGCAGCTGCGCGGGGGGAGCAGACGGACAGGGCACCTGCTGCACCCCCCTCCGCAGCAAACGCAGGAAATACACCTTCCAGTGCACCGACGGCTCGTCTTTTGTCCAGGAAGTGGAGAAAGTGGTCAAGTGTGGCTGTACAAAGTGTTCCTCGTAAAAAAAAAGAGCGATTCCCCCCCCTCCAGATTTATATTCTTGCCCGCCTTACTTGATGTCCAAGGTCCCGATTCCTTCCTGAGAAAAACCGTTCACCTTCCACGGTCCCCTCCCCCCAACCATCCCTGTTTTTTGTTTGTTTTTTTAAACCCTTAAAAAAAAAAGGCAAAAAAAAAAAAAAGACAAACAACTAAAAAAGAGTTTTGTTTCTTTGTCAGTGCTGGACTGATGATTGATGCTTCCTCGGTGGGGATGTTGAATTGTATTGTAAAGTACAAAAACAGACTTATTTTTTATTATGAAGTGGAGAAAAAGACAAAAAAAAGACAAAAAAACACACACAAGAGTTGACTTTTTCCTTACTTCTTTTTCTTTGGTCGTGACGACTCTGACGGCGTGCCACGCTTGTCTCTTCCCCCGGGATGGCCGACCGCCTCCCCGTAGACTTCCTGCTTCCCGTCTGTGAGTTGTGTGTTTTTAGGAGTAACCTTAATTGGTAGTACCACGGACTCACCGCTAGGAGGAGCTGCATTGAGAGCACGGGAGACGGCGGGCAGCGATAACCCCCCCCCCCCCCCCCCCTACAACACGAGGAACCACCACTGTAGACCCCCAGAACCCTCGGAGACTGTGTGCACGATCCCACACACAGCTGTGCTCAAACTCCTGTTATTTCTTACAGCTACTGAACAACACACACACACACACACACACACACACACACACACACACACACACACGTGCTCTCACATGTAGAAGAGTTACACATAATACCTGCCAGGTTGGATACAGTACACTCTGTTTATCTACCCCCCTCCCCAGTCATGAATGACAAGTATTTATTGTATCATAAATACCTGTACTTATTCAGTAGATCCCATATGTATCAATCTGATTCTTTTAATATATATTAATTTATATTTGTCCTTATTTTTGTATTAAAAAAAGACATAATCTGTCAAGATAGCTGAACTAACAAAATGGTGTTCTTTATTTTGGTTTAAGAGAATTTTGTTTTTTTTGGATCACTGAAACTATTGTGCTTGCCAGAGACTTTAGTTACATTTTAATCTGCAAATGTGACGTGAAGACATTGTATATTTTTTTGTCGCGTTTCCTGAGAGTTTGTACTGTGCCATTGCCAGAAGGTCTTTATATTAGAGTATAAATGTATAGATCATTTTCTTCCCTACCTATGTATTTCACACACACAATCTCGTGAGTAGCATTGACCCTAGAGGATGCTTAGGAACTGTTTTTACCTTTTTAACAAATTTATGCTTAAAGAATACTGTGACTTTTTCTAAATGAAACTACTTTGTTAGCCCCTCCCCCACCCCACCCCCCCGGTCTCCGATGTTAACATGTTGCTGCTAAGTTTTTGTACCGTAGACTTGGATCCTGATCTGTATGTTATATAGAACTTCCTGCTCCTACTGTACGGGGGCACCTTGTGTAACAGATAAATACGTCCCCGTCCCCCTCTACACATGTGCATTGTGCTTTATATTCCCCTCTTCTCCATCCCCAGACTAATGTCAGTTCCCTGACTGATGTTTGTTTATTAAACACAATATTTACCTCACACCTTCGCCTTTTCTTTTTTGATGATCGAAGAGGTCCAAGTTGGAAACGTTCCCCTTCGATACGTCTTCATCAACACACGCACCTCTTCTCTCTCAACAAATTAACCTTCCCCGATCTCATATGCTCCTCCACTTTCCGTTAGAGGAATTTTGGAGCATGCACATAACTGTGAAACCAGTTTAGTCCCACTATACTAAATGCTAAGCCTGTTAGGTTTCTCATTGCCAACAAAACCAATGAAAAGAGTCAAAATAACAATGCCCCCCCTGCCCATTATCTGCTGTCTGTGTAGCCGAAGCGTGATATAGTTTATTCCTCCGTGTGCCGGAACCTTCATTGTTGTCCCAATACTATTATAAACACATCAATAAGGCTGACCGTATTTATTCGAGGTAATCCCACACAGACCGATTTGCTGCTGTAAATACTAGCATAGTTAGCGTACCAAATGCGAATTCATCCGCAGCTGTAAATAGTCCCCACGAAATGCACTATTTGGTCCTGTTTTAGTCACATATCCTGAAAACAAATTTTGTTATTTTATTTAATGTAATTTTATTGTGATTTGTTTGTAAATATTTTTTTCCTTATTCATAAATACACTGCATATTTGTGCATGAACAAATCAGCTTGATAGACAAGGTAGGAAAGTCGGAAGTATTTTGGGATGGACCAACGCATTTTTCCTCTATTCATGGGATTTGTTAACAAAACAAATGCCAGCCCCATCATATAATGTTTTTGTATTAGAGGTAACAGGGGATTATTGTGTGCTTACGCTCAATGTCTTTAAAAAAAACTATACTTACGTTGTTTTAGCCGAAATTCTAAGAATGTACTATTTTTTAAGTTAGACTCACAGAGGAGACAAAGACACACTAAACTGAAAACACTGGATACATCTTTCCCTCAGTAGCAGCAGGCTTCAGCTAGCGGCTAACGATGACAACAACTTCCTTCAACGCGGATAAATGGATGACTAACCAGAGAAGACATCAATTGTTGGATTTATTGGTTTTATAAAGTCTCTAAAAACACGCTGGATTACTGAGCGTCTCAAAAGGACCGCACCGCCGGAGCCCTCGTTGGAACGCGACAGCAGTGACGGAGCGGAGGCCATTTTGAGTTTCTAAACTGCAGCATTCCAAATTGATTTAAAAACAAGTAGTAATTGGAGTACTTTGATGTCACATACGACAGACGGGTTTTGGTTTGTCACCCACCTGTACCACGGCCTCTCACTGCCGTCAAGACTGCCTCCATTTTTTTTAAAACACGGTGAAGCTTGTTTTGTTTTTAAGAGCCGACTTCAAAATATATGCCACATTCTGGTGAATGCCATAGTCAATTTCCCATTCATTCAATAAGTCAGTCAGTCCGTCGATAAAAAAGTAAACGCATAAATAAATTAATTAATAGTAAATAGAAATGAATAAATGAATAAAACTGAATGTGTTTTCCTTTCCTTGTAATGACCTGAGAGACAGTGTCTATTCCAACCATGTTTTAAATTATTTTCAATCAATAAATGAGTAATTTATTGAGAAACTATAATCATTAAATGAAATTAATAAATGAAATATACAAAGACATCAAAAAGTTATTGATGTGGTTCCATTGTGTTTAGCAGCCGTTTGATGAAAGGTCAGTGTACGTGCAGCCCCACATATCAGTCTACCGTCGTGGACAAAGCTGACTACACAGTGCTGAACGTACTCACTCTTCTCATGTGCAGGTCACTTGCCCAATATCAGACAGAACTCGGTGGAGTGGATAGATCGAAGTCCCGGACCCAGGCAAGGCCACCACAGGGTGATGGAGGTCAGATGTAATGTCATAATCTTCAGTAGGAGGGCTCAGGGAGAGAGATTTTTGAGCTAACATGATCGCTTGTGTGTAATACGGGTCAATGGGCAGAGAATATATACTACAGAAGGTGGCTTTAAGACACTCTACTCAAAAAGCTTCCAAAAAATGCAAAATATTTTTATTTGAATATGCAGATCAACAGCTCTATCTGCTGGTGTGCGGCGTCATTACAAGTTCAATTTCAATTTAATTCAATATATTTTGTACAGCCCAAAATCACAAATTTGCTTCAGAGAGCTTTACAATCTGTACACATATGACATCCTCTGTCCCAGGACCATCATATTACAAGTGACTGTAATATTAGGATTTATAATTCATGGACACAAACACGAGGTTCGTTCTCTGAAGCACGAGACATGCTGGTACAAGTATGATTGTTGACGCGTCGGAAACAATAGTCATAAGCTACGTGTGCAAATAACCGTCTCAGCGGTAGAACAGTAAAACAGCGGCCTCAGTCATCTCTTTGGAAGCGCTCCAGCCTTGGTCCCTTCCCAGTCTGTCCCAGTCAAAGGATGGGAAGTCCCCACACTGGTCAGGGTGGAAATATCCGCCTCCTCCTATACAGTACTGGACACACACACACACACACACACACACACACACACACCAACAACAACAGTATTACTACACTGTCTATCATTTTCTGTGTTGACTGACCGACAGCAGAGGTGTGGGACTCACATGTTCGGTGTTGCAGCCAGCAACATTGGGCTTGACCCCGGAGCAGATAGCCATGGCTGCGCGTTCGTGGTTTATTGCTCTGAATGTGATGAAACCTGGTTCAAACTCCCCTTTTCACAGAAACAGAAAAAAGTTTTTCTTGTTTACATGGATGAATTTAGTTAAGTTAGTTAATGTCTTAGCAATTTTATAATTTGAGGGTAACCTTTAACCTTGAAAAGTAATACAATGTTTATTAATTCAAGCAAAGCATTATAGCGAAGAATCTCTGTTATCTCTATTTCCCTCTCATTACACTTACCTCTTGACCTGGGTCCGTATAACATTCTGGTGGACTCTCTGTCTCCATGGTCATACACAATAGGAATAGACGGCCCTCTGTTGCTGCATGAGCCAACGTTGTATCTCACTGGATATTGCTGGAGGAATGTGACAATATACAATATATATATAGTGCCGTTACTGACGTACGCGAGATACGTGACAAATAAAGCTCTAGCATGAATTCAGCCAGGAAGACTAATCTTGCATGCCTAAGCCCGTAGTTTATTTCTCATACATCTGCCAATCACTCATTATTTCCTTGCTGTTATTGTTTGGGGCTGTTGATCATGATATCAGCTGTTAAGATCAGCTGGTCTCTCACAAAAAATATTATGCAGTTTGGTGGAGCAATTTGCGAGATTAGCCGTGGACAGACACAGAGATACGCACACACTCATGCACACACTGGACTGATCTCACTATCTCCCAGTTGGCGATAATAATAATAAATACAATAATTATCTTTTGTAAAACTAATCTGAATACGCAAAGTAACTTGTAACTACCTTAAAATTGTACTTCGTTACTTTACACCAGTGTAACTTTAAAATAACCACACAACTAAGTCACCTTGAAGAGCTGAAAGAGGTTCCCTCCATACAGGCGGAGGAAGCGGTTGTCAGTGTGGTAGCGGAGGATGGCTGCCAGGTTCCAGTGCTCCAGTGGGAAGTTGTTGGGAACGTGCCACACAGACATGTCTTTTGCCACGATATCATAGTATCCTGGATTCTGGGAAACCGCACACACTATTGTCACAACTCTTTTTTGTGACTTAGATGACATTTAACTTTTCTTTTTTTTGCATCAGTCAACATTCAGTGGATTTTTTTTTCATTGTGCTCATTTTTTAACTTCTCTGGCCTTTACTTTTTATTGACAAATAAGAAGATAAATGTAACTTGACCAGTACCGATGTTCCAGTAAGCACAATACAGCTCGACTAAATGTTGTTTTTAAATCTAAAAATCTTACAATCACAAAAGTGAATGAGTGTGAATTGTCCCACTCAACACTGCACTGTGGAGAGTGAAGGAGACTGACACACCTGTACAGTCCTGACGAGACGATCTAATCAGACACGATCATTGAAAACACCTGTGCAGGTGTGGGAGCTTAAAGCCCCGACACACCCTGAGTCTTTCCCCATAGTTTTCACTTTCACTGATTGATAAGACCGCTTCTCATGACTGTGCGGGTGTATACAGATCTACACTCTTATGATGATGTTTTTTTTTCATTTGGTTGGTACAAAGTCATGCAAAAACCATGGAAGAAAAAACTGTTAAGATAACAGAAGAGGGTTGATTAATATTTTGTACGCAAGTGACCATAATCGTAATGCGGAGGAGTGACGTAGAGACGTTGTATACGACTCTGGTAGCGGAAGTGACCTGTCAATCACAAGGTAGCCCCGCCCTAAAGCATACTCTGCTTTATGGTCTATTAGACTCTAAATGGACCATAAGTAACTAAATGAACATCATGCTGTATTGAAGAAGACTTGAAACTAGAGATTGAGACCATAAACTTATGTTTACAATGTTTACTGAGGTAATAAATCAAGTGAGAAGTAGAGTCATTTTCTCATAGACTTCTATACAATCTGAGGAGTCGCCCCCTGATGGCCATTAGAGAGAATGCAAGTTTAAGACACTTAAGGACTGACTTCACTTTTCAGATCCGGAGGTTGCCGCCTGGTTAACACTGATGTGTCAACGTGTAAGCAGCATTTTACTTGTTTATTAGTTGTAGGTGCTCGAGGTGGAGCTAGTTTTAGATACTTAATATACATTTCGGTAGTTTAGTCCAGTGCTTCCCAACCTGGGGGTTGCACCCCATCAAAGGGTCACAAGATAAATATGAGGGGATGGAAAGATCTTTTCTCTAAATTTTCTAAATCTTCTAAGTTTTTTTTTGTGAAATATTGGATGATTTGTTATTAAAGTGAAACCATGTGGAAAGGGGAAATCTGTCTTTGGTAGAACTGCTTAATACACTGAAATGTAACACCCAGCTGGACACCACTTCTTGTTATTCTAGAATCTTAAAAGTTTTAAATCTGAAATTAACCAGTAACTCCCACTTTCAGATAAATAAAACAATATTTCCCCCTGAATTATAGTGGAGTGGAAGTTGAAAACAATTGCACATATAGCCTGCTAGCAAAGTACCTCAAATCACACTTGAATACAGTACTTTAAGAATTTACGAAAGTAACCTTCAGTAAGTGCGATTATTTTCCACCACGCTCACGTACCTTGAAGTCGTCCGAGGTGGCGCTCTCTGCTGCTCCGAACGTGTTCCTGTTGGCCCAGTTCCCGTCTCCGTCCGGCAGGTTAGCGTTGTTGCCCTGCTGGCTCGACCAGCGATCGCCCACCGTGCACCTCCCATAAATACTGTTCTCATGGACGCTCGCCACCAGGGTCCAGCCGCCGCCCGCGGTGGTCATGTCACAGAAAGTCTGGTAGACCATGCCATTAGCAGTGGTCAGGTAGTACAACCCATCTGCCAATATTACAGTAAATGTTATAGGGGAAAAAATGTTTTATAGTGGGTTGCAACACCTTGAATTAATGAAAAACTGTTGATCAATAACGTGTTAAATTTGAAAGTATTGTCCAGAGAAACACCTTCTTGTTCATTATAGCTGTCCTTGATCTCCTTACAGCTCCTCGCAACATATGTGGACCTGCTCCTTAATTTCGCCAACTGTTCGAAGTTTGTGCTGGTGAGCTTTTCCGTCATCTCGGCCATATTTGCGGCTTCTGTGTGGCTGAGCTCCTCGTCTTCTGAAAGTAAAGCAGATCTCACTCAGATATGAAAATTAGACAGCAGTGATGTGGGAAAGTAGAGTGTGTGTTGCATGACCTTTACCTATTTGTGGAGAAGGAGCAGCTGCAGATGCATGATCCACTGTCATCCACACCACCAAAACCACCAAAACTGTGTGGTGCAACATCTCTGTGGAAAAACATATACAATATACCTAAACATTTAAGATGCCAAATGCTTTTGTTGTTTTTCCTTCTTCATTCAATGACTCACTGATACTGAAGCTGGTCTCTCGATTTAAAGAATGGTTCTCTATACTACTAAACTATTTAGGAGTATTTGTGTCCTGAGCAAGAAGAAGAGAATGAAGTCAACCCCGAGCTTCTGTGTTTTGCTTTGGTAGCCGGTCTGGCAGTGCGTGTATGTTTGTGTGTCCAACTGATAGACCGATGGCCAACAGCCAATGTAGCGTAGCGCCCACCCTCCGGTCCCCCTCTGGTAATCACTGTGAGCTCTGTCCGCACTGTTGCTGTTGTTCGCGCTGTTAGCAGCCGCCACCATGTTGAGCTGTGCGGAAGCAATCCCTCAATCAATGATTGCTCTGAATTTTTTCCACACAACATAAAAAATACACATTACGTAATGTTTACTGTTTTTAATCTAAATGCGCATGTTCGTTTTCCTCGTTATTGGTTATAGACTGTATATAAGAAGTGGACGTCATCACCAAAATGTCACCCATTATTTTTTTTGACTACTGTTTTGAAGCCTCGAGCTCGTCATTTCAGACATCGCCATCTTTGTTTATGGTCGTCGCTCCCTGATTGCTATAGAGTGCTGCAGGGATGAGTTAAAAAAAAAAAAAACATGTTGAACGGGTCTTTAGTTCGATGGCTGAAATAAGGTCTGTGCTTAACAAGAGCTTAAGAGATTTTAAAGATTTGTTTTACGACATAAAATACATCAGTAAATATGCCCCTTATGAATTTTGAAGCTTTTACATGTCAAAATAAAAGTCTTTGCTAACAAGTGGCTAAAGGAGACTACAAAATGTCACCACATCGGCTACTCCGCCTTTTACAGCCTTGTTGTGTTACTCGTGCTCATTGGTGAGGTTTGTTAGCATTAGCTTTCTACATTTTGACCTTTACAATTGTGAAGTGGTCTATACTCATTTTAGAATATATAGAAATACAATACCGTTGAGCTGAAATTGTTCATAGTTGTGATGTAAATTGGAGAATTAAAAAGGTATGTTTTCATAAAGACGGTCTGTGAGCATGTTATTCAAAAGCAGGATAATGATTACGAATATCAAAAATAGTAGAACATTTTTTTTAGTTTGCTGCGCTATTTTCTAATAGCTATATTATATCTGCAAGTGTCATATCTAGTCAGTGAAGCAGCGGAGACAACATTAAGTTACTGTGAGGAAATACGTCTTACTGCACAGAAAATGATCATCAATGTGCTCTTTAATAAAACCTGAACAAAAACAAGTCAACTTACCTCAATGACAGTTGTAACCCTGCGGTTTAAGATTCTGTCCTGGGCTGGAAGACCTTCGCTCTGCAGCCGGACCAGGATCTTATCTTTACTTGACAGCCAGTATAACAGTGATGCATTTGTTATGGCGAATGAGACTCGAGATGATCGTTAATCATCAACAATTGATAGATGTTATCTTTACCGTTGCCACATGTTGGGCTCTCCGGAATGAGATGCTCTCCTGTAGTGTTATCAGTGGGTGAAGAAGTAGCACGTACCGCAGTGTAGAAATACTCTCTTACAAGTATTAGAATCGGAATATACTTGAAGGACCAAAAGTATTCATTATGCAGAATGGCCCATCTCAGAATGATATATATTATTGTGATATAATTATTGTGATTACATCAATGTGTACATCACATGGTGGAGCTAATTGTTTATAGCTGGTGGGATTTGTGCTTGTGTTCAGTTATTCGTCCAAAATGTCTTTGTTGTTGACAAATCTCACACTCTTTGGCTGAGTTGTATTCTTTATGATGCCGTTTTCTATCTTGACTAATCACAATGTGAAAGTGTACTTTTTATGTTATTTTACTAAACTCAAATCCTCTAACACAACTAAGGGAACAGGTTCTGATTCCTGCCGCTGGATATCACTTTATCCTCGAATGTATCGGGATTGTTTCCTGACCAGTAAGACTCAAACCATGATGACTCTTTTCTCTCTCTCTCTCTTTGTGTGTGTGTGTGTGTGTCTCGCACTGGTCTATTTTTAGAGGTTAGGCGGACACTGTGAGAAGCGTTCACAAATAATTCAACTGCTCCACACGGCAGTAGGAAGGAAAACCGGCAGCCAGCTGTGCCCTCCCAGCTGCCCCGGCCACATGTGGCTGTTCGCTGGGACTTCTTGTTGATGAGGTCTTTTGACAAATAATTGGCTTCTGTTTTATCAAATTATTTTTTCTTTTTTTTGCAATATCTCTCTAAGTTCCTTAGTTTAAACCCTTCAGAGATCGTTTTTTGAGTTTTTGTTAACCTTGTCCTGTGAGGCTAAATTAAAAATGTTTATGGAAAGTCAGGTCTCTTTTATAGGCCTGTGTCACAACATAGATGTTTTATGATTTGAGTGACTTCATCTACAGTAACATGAAGTAGACTTTGTTGTGTTTAATGGCCTGCAATAAACACTATCTGTAGCTTCATACTTTATGAGAGAATGGAATTCACTTGATAAGTTGAATATTAACTTGATATGATCTAAAATGAGGATTAGAAAAAATGATCTGTGTTCTCTGGATTGAAATTAACTATTAATACCAGTAATTTGGTATGGTAATATTATATAAATGTTTTAAATGAATATTTAAAATGTGAAAAGGTCTGTCTGCCTTGCTGGTCCTCTGTCATGTCTCACTCTGTCCCCTTGCAACTTAAGTTCAACTTTAATTATTATGTAATAGAAGCTAGGTGACCTAGTTCCCAGGACAAAGTCAAATGTTAAAAACTGTGCATTTCCAGTGGCTGAGAGTAAAAGCTACCAATGTCCATGAACATGAAGGAGTTCATTTGTCTTCTTAGGTTTCCCTGTAACCTGTTTGTGAACCTATATTTCCCCTCACCCTAAAAAAACTCCATATTTCTAACTGGAATCTTTATGTTATGTCATCTTCCCTCTTTTATTCATAGTCTATAGTTCACTCTCACACACACACACACACACACACACACACACACCCACACCCTCCTGCCTCTCCTTTGACTTTTCTCAGTGTTGTCCGGTTTGCTAATCTTATCTGACCTGATTCACTTTTCTGCCGGAAACGTTCCGATTCATTGACGTGAACACACACACAGTCATGAATAAATCACACACACACATAAATACACAGTGTTCACTTCTCAGACTTGCTCTAAGCTTTCTTAAACCTAAAGGATAAATCATTGAAAGGTTGTGTGCTTATAGACATGATTAAACCAGGACTAAATCGGACTACATGTGTTGTTCATATATTATTAATAATGCAGAGACCAGGGACCTCTCCATCCACTACCAGGATTATTGCAGAAAAACAATGCAGCGACCTGATGCCATTGTCCAATTGTCAGGGATTATAAGACTTTTGGAAGGAGAGACTTTACAAACTGAACTTTACAGACTTTACAAACTGACAAAGAAAGTGGGAGGTCAAAGCAAATCCATCGGTCAATATCTTTGACATATAAAAGCGTATTTCTCATTCAATGAGATATTTACAATGATGTGGAAAACACATTTTATATTTGCCCGTTCAAGTTGTGAATTCTAAAAATAAGTCTGTGCTTTCAAAATTGTCTCTTCAGTAATAGGTTGAAAGATTATGCGTTTTGTCAACTTATAAACAACAACATGTTGACTCTGTATTCAATGAGATGAATCTACATGAATGGAAAGACACGTTTACCTAAAGCAGTGATTTCCAACCGCAAATATATATGCAATAATAGAGAAATCTTAGGGGTCACAAGAAGATTCGTTGTACGGACAGGAAGGAAGGTCTGATACACACGTTTTCTATTCTTACGACCTTTGTTTGCATTTTTTTAATGTAATGTTTTTTATGGTTTTTGAGAAGTTTAGAGGGCAACAATTTTTCTCTGGAACTGTTAAAAACCTTAGATAACAAGAAGATATTGTTGTTTTTAGGGGTCACAACTCAAAAATATAAAAGAGGTAAGATAAATGTGAGGGGTCGCACCATCATCGGAAAGACAGGAATGAAAATATGAAACCTGCTTCACAAAATGTGGTCAATTTAGGGGGATTTTTCTCCTTTTTTCTCGTTGAATATTTTATAGTTTTACGGCAAAAAATGTATTCAATTATGGTTGAACTATTAGCAGCTTCTTGACCTTTAACCTGTAAAGACGTGTCACAACCGGTCACCAACACTTAACTGTAACATAGTTTACTCCCTGTGACTGGCCTCCCCCAAAAAAACGTTAAGAATTAGAGTGACGGTTATAAATGGGTGGGTGGCCGGATGAGTAGACAAAGCATTGGACCTTGAAATGGGAGACTACTTTTCCTTTTCCATTCTCCACAATCAGCATTGGTTCTTTTTTTAAAAGTGATCATTTTTTTCACTGACCACAAAATTATAGTTATTTAAGCTTAAAAACATGACCTTTTTTTGACACTTCTAACTCAGCCAGGCTGTGAACCCACTTCTAAAGTGACTCCTCCGGTTGCAAAATAAGTATTGAAGTCTATGAGACAATGACTCAACTTCAAAAATAAGTCGGACAAAGTTGTCACTCCTCTGGTGTTCTACACTGTGATTGTATGAAGCATTAAGTTGTTTAATTTGACTCTTTTACTCTGGCTCTCTATGCTTCGTAACGTTACAACTCCACTGTGAGTCCGCAACTTACCATAAGTCGGCTGAGTCAATACGGAAGTTAGCCTGCTACACTGGTCGCATTGACAACGATACAAATAAAAAATGGCCGCCGCTCTGACCATCCTGCTACATTGATTTGAATGGGAATATCTGTCCAGCGGTAATTACAGTGGCCTGCCTTTGCTGGATGACACCTGCAGTAGGCCTGTGTAAATCTGTGTATCTCTGTATCTCTCTCTGTGTGTATCTCTGTGTGTATCTCTGTGTGTATCTCTCTCTCTCTCTCTCTCTCTCTCTCTCTCTCTCTCTCTCTCTGGAGCCTCGTGGGCTCATTTAACTCTCACACATTCAAGGTGGGCAGATGTGGCTCATTAAAAGTTTCCCCAGGTGAACAAAGCCACTCTTGATGAAGTGAGCTCCTTTTTGGGTGACATGAGAAAGTAGACGGCGGAGCAATGAAACAAGGGCAGCCATTAGTCAGTCAATATTAATAGATGTAATCACTTTATCATTCCTCAGAGAAAGGACCCCAGCACACTTCTCTCTGAACAGCCTGTGATGACTTTTTCTCACTCAGTAACCTGCATACGGCGACTGTAAATGGGAGACACATATTTGAAAATGCATTCGACCTATGTTTTATTAATCCTCTTTGGTATGGTGGCTATTCTTACATACAGTTGGAGACGCCTACAGCTGATGGATGTCCTATGTAGGTTACAAGCCCATTACACCGCGAACACCGCGAGGCTGCACACGCTTCCGCTCTAGAAACACTTATACGGATGTGCCTTCTCGCTGTTTTCTCACTCCTGCATGATCAGAATAAACACAAACCTGTTGTCACTGGTGTAATACAGATAATACATGTGATAACTGTATACATTTTCAGTGAAATGGGAAATTAAGACAGTCCATTAGTTGTTGCACTGATCAATAGTATATCAGATTTTCTGAGAAATTAGATTTCAGTTAAGACAACGTAACTGTGTATTTTGAATATATGATTTTATCACGATAAGATTCCATTAAAAGACAAAACATTATTAAATTGAATTATCGCCCAGCCCTAGCTGAGAGTTAGATGAGAAGATCCATACTGCTTTCCTGTCTTCTTTACATTTAACATATAACTGGAGTCAGCAGCTCGTTAGCTTAGCTTAGCTGGAAACAGGACACAGCTAGCGTAGCTCTGTCAAAAGGTAGCAAAACAGCAGACGGCAACTGCAGTTCTGCAGAGTGAAGCCAATGCTGAAGTGTCTTAAAACTTGCATTCACTCTACTGACCAGCAGAGGGCGACTCCTCCAGTTTAATAAAAGAAGTCTGATTGTATAGAAGTCTATGAGAAAATGACTCTACTTCTCACTTAATTTATATCCTCAGTAAACATTGTAAACATGAGTTTATGGTCTCAATCTCTAGTTTCAAGTCTTCTTCAATACAGGAAGATGTTAATTTAGTAAATGATGGTCCATTTAGAGTCAAATAGACCATAAAGCAGGGTATGCTTTAGGGCGCGTTATTGACAGGGCGCTGCCGCTACCAGAGCACGGCATCTCTTTGCACTCCTCCGCATTCCAAATATGGGAACTTCTGTTCATTGGTTGCAAAAAAAAACCTGCCACAGCCGTAATCCAAGATGGTGATAGTAAAATCACCGAACTCGAGGCTTCAAAACGACGTCAAGATGACTACGTCCTCTTCTTACAGTCTATGCAAAATATGCTGAGCAGTACCTCTAAAGCTTACTAATTACAACCACTCAGTGTCTTACTATATTTCCACTGCACAGTACAGTACGGCTCTACTCTAGACTTGCTCATTTTTGGTTTTCCATTATAAAAAGTGGAGCATAGAACGTGGTACTTATCACCTTGGTGGAGGTTCCAAGCGAGCTGAGACCATCCTAGAAGGTGTTAAAACTGCAGACCACTGATTGGTCAGAGAGAATTGTCATTAGTGTGACACTGGAAATCCTTCACAAACACGCCGTTTTTAAATAGCCATGCTGCCGTCAATACCAAGCGCAATTTTTTTATTCACTCAACCCACATTTTAAAAAAAAGTAGAAGCCTGCAAAACATTATATGATTAATAAAGTGCAGGCGTTCCTCTGTTTGGTAGTGGATGAAAGGATTCAGCAAGTGCAGCATTGAAGATGATTTTAGTTTCACATGGCGTAGCTATGCCGATCAGCTGAAAATCCCACCGACACTGAGGGGGCAATATCTGCAGTGGAAAACAAAAAAGAGTGAACGACTTGGTACCAAAAGTGAGTTAAGTCGAGTCAAGTCGAGGCAAAACTGTGAAGTGGAAATGAGGCATATATCTCAGCTAGGAGTAACACCAATTTCCTGGAGTCTGCACTGGTTGCCTGTAAACAAGAAATAATCCGACACACAAAGTGAATTACAAAAGCCAGAGAAAAAAATTCTGGTGATCATTTTCTAAATCTGGTCAAAATAGTGCTGGTGAAAAAAAGGGGTTTGCCGGGATAATCTGTTAAAGCAAGTGGCAGGAGACAACATTTTTGTGAGTTTGTTGTTGTAATTCTCAATTCGGCCACAAGAGGTTGAAGTGCACCGCTACCCCATGTTACATATTGTGTGTTAGCAATATAATTTGCTGCACCTAGAGTGCATCGAGAACTTAACCTCACCTGCAAGAAACATGAATGCTTTTAGAACATGGGGTAGTGGTTCACTTTAACCCTCTTGTGGTCGAAATGACAATCATTTACTTTTAAAAAGATTAGGCCTACCCTGGCAAAACTCTTTTTTTCACCTGTTTTACAGATTAAAAAAAGATATTAAGGAACTTAGAAAAAGAGTGTCATGACAAAATCTTTTTTCCACCTGATCTTTAGTCATAAACAGAATGGAAAACAATTTCAATCAGATTTGATAAATGTTAGTCGGTGGATTTTGTTACCTTTGTACAGAACCAGGATAGCCATGTTTTTTATGCTAGGCTAAGCTAACTGCCGGTTGCAAAATTCTCACCTGAAGTTGGAATTATGATTCTCAATACACGTAAACGTCTTTACGAACTTACTCAGAGAAAGGTGTTATGGGTAATCGTAGGTCTAGCTGAGCTGTCCCCCTCTGTTTCCAGTTTTTGTGCTAAGCTAACTTGCTGCCGGCTGTGGCTTCATATTTGATGGACAGATATGAGAAAGGTATCAATCTTCTCACCTAACTCTCGGCAGGAAAAAGTGCAAGAACTGTTCCTTCATATCCTGTAACGGCAATTTAATCACAACCACCAAAGTATTTGCAGCTCAGTATGGAATCATGAATCTGGTCGGCCCCGTTAAGACTGGTCGTCCCTCGAGGCTGTACCACACGCTTTCATATTGAAAACTAACAAGGAGGTCTCATTAAACAGAAATGAACAGATGTTACTCTGTGGAGAGTTCATTGCGGAGCAGGGTTGTCACCGTAAAAAGCTTCTGTGTTCTTGCTGGTCGGGGCATCTTTCACAGGAACAACCTTTACAAATTATTAATGTTTGTTTCTTTCAGTGGATAAAGGGGGGGGGGGGGGGGGGGGCAGAGTGCATCCACACAAGATGGCACAGCTGACGGGTGCTAATGTGAGTTAGTTACATAATCCCATTTCTAGAGATTCAGAGAAATCCTGACCTCATGATAGCTGTCTCTCCACGGAATTCTATTCATGTTTATTCAGCAAATGTGAATGTAAGGTCAATGTACAATGAAAGGCTTTCTTTCCTTTTGAGTTTGTCTTTAACTTGATTTGATAAAAAAATAAATAAAAGTAAAACTCAGTCATCTCTCCATTTATTCATCTTGCTTTAGTCATACCCTGTTCTGGCCCTGTTTGTCCTGCTCAGGAAAAAGGAAAAAAATAATTTTTACAAGCTCAAAACAAAATGTTATGCATTTTATAAAGACTGCCAAATGTTTGTTGGGTACACTTTGAACACAAATAAGCTATAAAGCCCACAGACAGATACAAATAACAGCTCAAACGCCTCTAATTATGCCAGAAGATTTACTAGTGAAAACACCGTTTTTCATGGTACAAATAGGGATGATGGGAGATATTTTGTATCGTGTAGTGGAGCTATTTCTTCACGTTGATGACCTCTGGAGTAAATTTTGCTTTAATGCTTCTTATTTCCTACTCTGTCCTATAACACCTTCTCTGCATGTTTTGTCCCGCGGGATTTCACAAGTGGTGTCACTTATATCGGTATCCGCGTCAGTCCGTCCTTGTCGTGGCGCTCCTCGGTGTCCATCACCTGCTCCGTTGTCGTCCCTCTGTGGTACAACACCGTCACCGGTGTGTTCCCGCTGTCCTCGCTCCCCCTGAGAGTCGTGGCGCAGGAGACGTCCGGCTTCACGTTCAGCGGACTCTCGCGCCTCGGGCGTCCGGCCTCGTTGCTCGCCATCGCCGTCCCCGCCGCTGCATTCGCCGCGGTACAGCAGCCGCGTCCGCGGCAGCGCAACAGCCGTAGGAAAGCGTCTCTGAAGTCCGCGTTGAACGCGTAGATGATCGGGTTGAGGGACGAGTTGCTCCAGCCGATCCACACGAATACGTCGAATGTTTTCTCGCCGACGCAGTGAGGGCCCTGTCGGGCCCCCTTGGCCTTTGGCCCGGGACAGAAGGGCAGAGCGCAGTTCAGGACAAAGAATGGCAACCAGCAGGACACAAAAACACCCATGATGGTGCTCAGAGTTTTGAGGACCTTCGTCTCCTTTCTGATGGACACTTTGAGCTCCTGGTGGGACTCATTGGGGCGCTGAGACTCGGGATGAAGACTGACATGCAACTGATCGGAATTGGTGCCTATTTCTGTGCACAGGTGAGGACACACAGGTACGTTCGAGCGGCAACTCTGCGCGTGCACCGCCGCCCGCTCCAGGGAGGATATCATCTGGATCTGCATCTGGGCTATCCGGTAGATGCGGGTGTACGTGACGATCATGACAGCCACGGGGATGTAAAAGCTGATGAGGGAGGAGGAGATGGCGTATGTGCGGCTCAAGCTGGAGTCACAGCTCCCGTCAACGCTCTCACCGCGAGGCGCGTGATCCTCGGCCGGATCAGCCGCGTCCGCGCGGTGCCAGTTCAGATGCACGGGCACGAAGGAGATGACCACGGATATCGTCCAGGTCACGCCGATCATCACAGAGGCCACCTTCTTGTTCATTCTCCTCTCGTAGAGGAACGGGCTGGAGATTGCCCAGTATCGGTCCACGCTGATGACGCACAGGTTGAGGATGGAGGCCGTGGAGCACATGATGTCGCAGGCCAGCCAGGTTTTGCAGAACCCGCCGAACGGCCAGAAGCCGGCCACCTCAGCCGCGGCTTTCCACGGCATCACCAGCACGGCGACCAGGAGGTCCGACAGAGCCAGGGACACGATAAAGATGTTGGTCACTTTGGCGCGCAGGTGCCGGAAGCGACAGACGGCGGCGCACACCGTGAAGTTGCCAAAAAGCGTCCAGACGATGAGCAGCGCCAGGACGCAGCCCGTTAGAGCTCGGTGCGCAGGTACCTCCGCAGGGACGCCGGCTCCTACCTGAGCCAAGCCGGTGGTGTTATTCATTGCCCGGTCCTGCGCAAGGCCATTAGTCAAACTAGAAGGACGAGAAGAAATCCATCCGTTTGTCCCATTAACAGAAAAAAACAAAGTCCCTCAGAGTGTTGAGCGCCCGTCCTGCTCCATGCGGACTGATCTGCGTTGCTGCTCCGAGCGCAGAGCAGATTTTGCTGGGAGAACACATGCACCACCAGCTGGTGCACCCATAACACACAGCGCGCAGAGACGCTCGGCGCCGAGAGAAGTTTGACAGAAAAGACGAAGACATTTTAAATGAGCTGTGTATTAATTTAAGTCCCACTGTGCCATTAGCAGGACTGAGCTGCTTGCGACATCATACTATAGTAATGACTATTTGTTTTTTATTTATACAGCACCTTTCATGACAAAGAAGTGCTTTATATTTTAGCATGGCTAAATACAATCAGGCACATAAAGTACTGAACAATCTACACTCTAATAGATGAAAACAAAACTGGAAAACTAGAAAAAATGTATATATATCACGATATTGCATGTTTTCTGATAGTTCAATCAATAAATAGTTTATATTAAATAAATGCATGTTTGTTATAGTAGCCTATAGTGTGTAAATTAAATACTTTACAAATGAAAAGTATTTTCTCATTTTATTAAGAGCTTTAGTGCAAAATGATCCCATTTCTGAGAAATGTAAGTCCTGCTTGTTATTAACAATTTAAAAAACGTAATTGTATCACAATCTCACAATATTATTCCATGGAAAGATGACAAGTTATTGTATTGAATGATGGCCCAACTCAAGGTAATGCTGAACAGTATAATAAGTTAAAACGAGAGAGAGAGCCAACTCATCTGTTCATATATTTACTTAAAATGAACTGGACACACATGTCACAGGATGTGGTTGAGAAACAGGAGCTGAAATCATTCAGTCATGAAAGATATTTCATCAAAAATGATGTCATCCTTCACGCCTCACTTCCCTTCTGGTGACTCTCTGCTTTCCACCTGGTGTATTTGACTTTGTGTGAACAACAGATATTCAACGTATTTTTTTCTCATTTGACCCATCCCATGAACTTACTTTTGTGGACTTATTAATGTGGTCAATGATAATCCTGTTGTTGCTTTAAAAAATAAGGTTGAGATTCATCAATTTCCATTTGTCAAAATTTGCCTTAATTTGTTGCATTAAAGGGACCATATTAAAAGGTTCCAAGTATAGCGTAAAGAGTAGGGGGATAAGAGGGTCTCATCAGGTTGAAGAGGGGTGATATCATTCCGTTTGTTATCACTGCTGCTCGTGGATTTGAATAAATTACATTAATAAAAGCTTCCCCATACCCAAATATTTTTATATGCCGCAAGAAGGTCCACTCTATATCAAATGCCTTTTGAGCATCAAAGAGAAGGCAGCTATGGGAGTGGTTTCATCCCGATTAAGATGTAACAGACGTCTGACGTTGTTAGTGGATGACCTTCCCTTTATGAATCTTGATCTGCATGTATTAAGCGTGGTAGAATAGCTTCCAGCCTCATAGCCAAAATCTTTGTGAGGATTTTGCAGTCCATATTAATCAAACTCACAAGGTCTATAATTTCCAGGGTCGGTGGGGTCTTTATATTTTTTAACGATTAATGATATGAGAGCTTTGTTGTATGTTTTTGGTAGCTCTCCCGATGATTCTTCGTACACGTTCTTTGTGTATTTTTAGGGCTTCATTAAAGAGATAGCAGTTTTTTCACGATTACCCACCTCTGGATCAGCCTCTGATTTATAAAGTGTGTTGTAAAAACTTTCTAATACCCCAGTAATTTCCTTTATATTTGTCACCAATTTCCCTATTTCATCTTTTCTGGCTATTTTGATCCACAATTCTCTGTGCAGCAGATATATGAGCGAGAGGGTCAAGAGACTCAACTCACAAATCTGTCTGAGTGGATTCACGTTGAGTTGCTTTTGTAATGACAAAAGAGCAAAGTTACAAGTGACTGTTACAGTCATATATTCAAATGCATTTTGCCCGCGTCATTATTAGACTCTCAGAACAAGTGATGTAGTATAAAGAGTGAGATAGTCCACGCAGGGTCCACTTAAAAACATATATTTACACACACTAATACACACTATAATAAGTATATTTTCACCGCTTTATCTTGCTATCAGACATCCCTCTTCGACGGGGAACAGAACTGAAAGTTCCCGTCGGACAATATTTAAAATATAGCAACTGATATATATTTTTTTAGGTGGGCCTCTCTTTTAGGTGACTAAAATACGTTTTGCTACAGCCCCGTCCACAGTAGCAAATTGCTCCCTTGCTGGTATACTCTTGTCGGCCTTTCTCCTTCTTATCATGATCTTGTGATTGCCAGGCTTCACGAGCACATTTAGCTTGTGTTGATTTTGCTACCTCTTGACAGATCCAGGCTAGCTGTTTCCCCCCGTTTCCAGTCTTTATGCTAATCTAAGCTAACCAGCTGCTTGCCATAGCCTCATTTTACTGTAGACAGCTCTCTATCTCACACACACACACACACACACACACACACACACACACACACACACACACAAACACACACACAGGACATGCTGGATAAAAGCAGACGTTTTGCCCCAGAGGCAGAACAAGATGGCACAGCTGAAGTTGGAGCACCAGTGAGGAACACTTAAAATAAAATAGCACTCAAGCCATATTTGATCTTTAATGGCAACAGGGTTTTGTTTGAATACAGATCGAGATGATGCAGACAGAGACAGGCACTCCAAACCAGAGGGCGGGAGTTGATAATCAGATTATCTCCAGCATTTTTGAGAGTTTGTACAATTTTCTGTGCATTTTCTGATTTAGGACTCTCTGGAATTAATACATTTTGTTGAAATCACATTGTGTTCATTTAAATGTCCTTTCCAAGTGGGAATTAATGGTTAAATCTAATAACAATAACAATTTAAAAGTCACAATATTGTACCTTTACACATATGCTTGAAAAAAAGACAGTAACAATGAGTTTATTTATGCTTTAAAATGATAAATCCACAGTAACAAGGTTCATGTTACTGTATACAGCAGGGAGCTCTGACACTCTCTAAAGCTGCGTTCAGCCCTACCAGTCCCATTTCTTGCGCATATCCAGCCACAGTAGTCATTGAGCTGTGTTTCTCCGCAGACTTCTTCTGGGTCGTCTCGTTGCACGACTTCTTGTGAAACTGCTTTTTCAAAGTATACATTCCCTTGTCGCACCTTTCCCTCTCCCTCCGCAGGTTCTCCTCCAGCTGCCTCTTGAGGTTCTCCTCGCTCACTTTTTGTTGCTCAACCTTCGCCCTGATGAGTTTTAGCTCGTGCTTGAGGGCCATGGTTCTCCTGTTCTCGGCTTTCTGATTCTCCATCTGTATGTCCCTTTCTCTCTGGTGCTCCTCCCTCTCACGTCGGAGCAAGTCCTCCATTTGCTTTTTCCTGTCCCCCTCCCTCCTGCTCTGCTCCTCCAAGCACTGGGTGACTTCATCCAGCTCTTTCTCCAGAGCGTCTCTCCTCATCTCCTCCCTCTGCTCTTTCTGTATTTGCTGAAGTTCCCTCTCTCTCTGCTTCTTTTCATGCTCCACTCTGTCCTTTTGGATCTTCTCCTCCATCGCTCTTGTCATTTCCTCCTCCTGTTCCTCCTGCTCCTCAAGCGTTTTAGTGACTTGGTCAAGCGTATCTTGAAGAGCGACCCTCTTCTCCTCCTCCTCTCTACGTATGTCCATCACTCTCACCATCTCCTGTATCCTCCTCTCCTTCTCCTTCTTGTCATACTCCTCCACCACTTGTCTAAAGGCCTCCTGCAGATCTCTTGTCAGTTTCTCCCCCTTCTGCTTCTCCTGCTCCTGTTTTTTCTCCAGCTCCTCCATCTCCCTCTTGCTTTTTTGCTGAACCATCTCAAGTTTTTTTTCATACAACTCTCTTACGGCTGCCTCCTGCTTCTTTTTTAACAGCTCCTCCTTCTCGTTCAGCAGCCGCCTCTCCTCCTGTAGCTCCCGAGTCAGATCTTCCTCTGCTTTCTGGAGCAACTTGCTGCCGTAGCACGTTCCTCCATTACCCTGCATCATGATGTCCACCAAGGCAAGCAGCTCTGAGACCTGCTCCTTGTTCTTGGAGCTCTGGTTGTTGAAGACACAGTACCTGCCCCCACATCCACCCACCAGCTCGGCAAGATCCTTGGACCTGTCTATCAGACAATGCTTTATGGATGTCCTCTCTTCCAGAAGGTCTGCATGGGTAAAAACCACCACGGAGAAATTCAGAGCATTGAAACCTATTGCCTGTTTAATCTGCCGCACCGCATCCTTCTCCCCCTGAGTAAACCTCCCAATCTGGATAACAAGAAGGAACACATGGGGCCCGGGGTACAGGAGGCTAACGCTCCTCCTCAACTCCTTTTGCACCTCCTGTGGAGTCTGCTTGGTGTCCAGAAGCCCCGGAGTGTCCAGGATCTTCAGGTGTCGCCCTCGAAACTCTCCGGAGACCGTGCAACCACGTTGTGTGACGGAGGAGCTGCTAATCTTTGAGTCGAAGACCTTACGGCCCAAGATGGAGTTGGCGGTGGAGCTTTTCCCGCTGCCAGTCTTCCCAAGCAAAACCAATCTGATCTCAGCGGAGGAGGAAGACGGCCTCTTGCCTTAAGAGACAAAAAAAGATTTAGATTAAATATGTTAATAATACACATATGATAATATCAAATCATCCATGGATAGCGCAATATAATCGTTTTCATTAATTATTTTGGCCACAATAATTGAGTAGTGAAAATCTGATCGTGACAGCTCTAGTTCAAATGAAAGAAAGACAGAAAGAAAGGATCCGGTCAAAGAAATAAACATGAATCCCAACCTACCTGCACAGCTGATAGAAGACAGCTGCTTGCTAATGGAGGACATGCTGATTCTCGTCACGTGGCTCTATGAATCAAGAAGAAAAGAGAACAGAACAGCTATATAGATCCCAACCTTGTGGGTGTGTCTGGCCCTATGATGTGTTAAACCCCTCTGAACTCTAACCATCACCATCATCGTCTTTCAAATATCAGTCCGCATATAGTGTGGAGCAATAGTCTGTCTCTGAAACACTCAGAACAGCAGATCTTATCTCTGAGTAGACAAGAGGTCAATGGTCCAGCTGAGGCAAAGATCTGGGAAGCAGGCAGGGATAGCCTACTGTACAAGAGTGGTTTGTGGGGTGTGATCAAAGTCCAACAGACTCGTCATTTGAGTGCTGTGTCTCTTTATCTTAAAAATGATTAATTGTCATTGAGGAACCACCAGGGATCAATAGACCCTTTACAGCCAACACCATGGTTACGTCTGTTGGTCGGAGAGAAAACAAAGGAAAGACTGCAGGCAAACACAACTCACCTCGGCGTGGTGGCTAAAGTTACACATGGAAAATGTCATCTTTTTGTATTGGTGGGTGCCAGAATGGACATTGCATACAGATGTTAAACTGTGAATCAGCGCTCTAGCAAGCTTCATTGTCGGTAATATGGCTTCTTAGCAAGTTTGCTAATTCCACCATGCTCTCGTGCAAAACTGGTTACAAAAAATGTATCAGAACACGCTTACAGGCTGGCAACGATGATGCCAACATGCTGATGTTTAGCAGGTGTATAATGTTCACCACCTTAGTTTGGCTATTTGCTAATCAGCTCTAAACACAAATAACAGCTGACACTGCTGTCATTAGTTGTCTGGGTATTAGACCATGAACCAAAGTATTTGACCTGATGGTGACACTAGAGGAAAAAAAAAAATGTCCAAGATCTCTAAATTACTACAACTCTTCCTGAGGGGGTCAGGAAAGTGTGAACAAAAGTTTATTCAATAGTTGTTGAGATATTTCAGTTTGGACCGACCAACAGACCAACATTGCCACTGTAATGGCTAGAAATGTATTTAAAAAACATTCATACATGCTGTTAGTGCTGCATCTCCAGATGTTCTACACTTAAATTGATACATGAAATGTACACAGTGTGTATTGGTTTACGAGCTCCACTAGACGGAAGCCAGTCTGTGTAATGTTATCTACCAGACAAGTTATTGATTGTTTCTATCATGGTGTGCTGCTGAAACCTCAGACAGTCTGTTGTCAATTCTTTTGTACCACATTGATTGTGTTACTACAACTCTTTTTGTGACTTATTACTTCATTGACTCTATTTAAATCCTGCCTTAACAAAGACTTAAGACTGGCTGTTTTTAAGTTTTTTATTAGTAAATTAGAAATTATATTAAATCACACAAAACTAGGAACTAAGATGTTAATTTAACTTAATTTGTTTATTCAAGGCACTACACATGTTTGTTTTATTTAGTTTATCATCACTAATGCTCTTATTTTAGTCCTCTTTTGCTGTATCTGTCACAATCAAATCTTGAATAAGAGGGCTCACTAGTGGGGGAATCCCATTGATTTATTGTTTCGATAGAAGGATCTATTTTTTTCCAAGTATTGTCTTGATGTTGAAGACTCATTGTTCAGCACTGGGCTGAACAATATGCTAAATACATTTTTTAATTTTTTTTACCTCTTCTTTCAAAAATTGTACTGTTACATCTCATAGCCCAAGAAGCGGATCTTATAAACTTCACAGATGTCTTTTGATATCTTAAAGCTGTCTATACGGGACTTTCTAAATATATGTGCTTACATGTTCTCTTTGTTATGCATGTACCATTTGTTCAGTCAGTAACATGCTACTGATTATAGCATATCTGCCCTCTAGAGGCTCTCGCAGGCGATTGAATGAACTAAACAACAAAGTTCATTCAATCGCCTGCCTGCTGAACTGTGTGTAGAGCGTCATGTCTGTCACACCGTGTGTATGTGTGTGTGTGTGCGTGTGTCCTTAATGATGGCTCATAGTATTGCAATGATTAACTACATTTCAGTATCTTTAAAAAGATATATTTGCCTATTCTTACCTTCCTGTTGCTTTCCAAACAGATCAAGGGGAATGACTTTCCAGAATATGTTTTTAAAAAAAGTATGAGGCAATGAAAAGAGATTTTATATATTTAAAAAAAAGAAATACAGAAATTGACAGTTTCACCATGTAAAACAAATTAGATTTGTATCGTAACGCAAAACTGCTGAGACAGTGAGTAAAACCATATTTAATATCAAAGTTTTTTACTGGACCAATGAGCGGAGCGTTAAAATGAGTCAAAAGGTACAGTACATTCACAGTTTACGCTGTGGAGGTAGTAGGCTTTAAGGTCTAAATATGTGAGTAAAGTACATATTTAAACATTCCACTCGTTCTTTCAGACGAGTGGAAATAAAAAAAAAAACACACATTTAGGTATTTATTTTACTACTTTGTCTATTTGCGTCCGTGACTTTTGATAAATGTATCAAAAGTCAGCATTAGATATTTGGATATTTAAATGTAACATTTTCAGAAAACTTGTAATTCAGACAAATACTTGTCTCGATGTAAGTAATCAGCTGTGGAAGTTTCATGCTGACATCTGTTAGTTTAATATTTGTTACCTCATTCGCCTGAGGTGTCTCCTATCAAGGTTAATCTGCTGGTGCTCTCAATGTAACCGACTCTGGAAAACGACATCATCCATTCACCCTAAAACGTAGTGTAAGTAATAAGACGCCTATAGCTGGATGTCTCTCTGTTAGCTCATCCATAATGGAGAGTTCATGCATGTTCAAGGCGAGGCCGGGATTGTCTAACCGCTCAACTGCTCCGTCACACATGCAAGCACACCTGACGTTAATGAAGCGAGAGGCTTTGATGAACTCCCCGCTCCCGCGCGGTTAATTGGATGACTTGTGCGCGGTGACCTTTTCCTCTTTATGTCAAAGCAAAAAAGTAACAATGAACCTGCACACGTGTGCACACACACACACACAACACAATGCTGACACACATATAAAACAGTAATTTGGTGTTGCATCAAAGTAAAAATGAGGATGAGTCTTGAGTAGTGCTGAGCTCCAGCGATGACGGGAGGACGGAAGTTATCGCAATGGTAATAAGATGATGGAGGCTGTCAGGATGCCTTGGCGATGATGAGGATGCTCATGAGGAAGACCATGAAGAAGAATATCCACATGAAAAACCTGTCCATTACCTTGGCAACCTTCTTCCACTCTGCGGCCTTGACACAAGTGGCCTTCTGCTCACGGAAGCAGTTGGCGATGAACTGGATGTTCTTCACCACCTGAGGATGAGACACAGACGAACCAGAAAGAAACTTTAGGAGAACTAATCAGATAAGTGGGTAAACGGAGATGCCGCAATGGACGCACCTGTTTATGCTGGAGGCAGGGGCAGCAGCAGGGGCAGGCTGGGACTTGAAGTTTCTCCGTGGGGTAGAGGAGCTGCTCCTTCGGCCCTCCGTTGAGGTGCCGGAGGTTTCGCGGATGAGGAGAGGCCTGGTAGTCCGACTCGTCCCTCCTAACGTGGTGGTAGCGCTGTGTGGGCTCTCGCTTCCCTTCGCCCCTCTCCAGCCTGGCTGTGTGGTTGCTGTTGTGGTTGTACTGGTGGCGGCTGTTGTTGGCGTTGCCATTCGCCTGGCTTTTGTGATGCTTGCCGTGATGGCGCACGCCGTGGCCGTTGCTGTACTCGTACGGGTCGCCGTTGTGGTGGTATTCGGGGAAATGGTTGTCGCGGTGGCCGCCTCTGCCACCGTCGTTGGCGGGTTCCTCCGGGTACAGCGGGGTCTTCTCACTCTCGGCCGTGGTGCAGTTCTCCCCCACCTCGTAGACGAAGAAGATTTTGGACATGTAGTCTATGATGAGCACCTTAGCCCAGTGAGGGACCGGCTTGGCCTCGGCGCCACAGAAATGAATATTCATGATGAAGATGGTGAGAGACGTGGAGGCTGTGATCATAGTCATGGTGGCTATGTAGTACTTCCCTAGAGGAGAGGACAACAGACAGGACAGATTCATGGAGGGGTAAGACAACACATACATAGCAGCCCTGATTTGTAGACTACGACGTTGAGCATTCACATACAACAGCAATCAGGAAAGACATGCCATGGAAGTGTCTTGTCCTTGATACATCTTTATACATAGACACACTATTTAACTGACGGGTTTATGTCCAAGATGCATAAATTAGTTTTATACGGAAGCCCATTTCTGCCAGGAAAATGGATGAAGTTATTCATGATATCAAATACTCATGATAAGTCAACCTTATGACATGATAAGTCAAGAGTATAAGACATTAAGCAAATATTGAGAATTACTAAGTCAAAATCTTGACTGATCCATAACTTTGTATTCTTGTATAGTTTCTATAGTTCAATAATGAGGCAAAAGTGAATGCGGCAAAAATAATTCAAACCTATGTAGGGCATGCTCTCTGCAGGAGGCATGCTCTCAGCCACCAGCAACTGGAACACGGTGAGCGCCAGCAGCACCGTCACCCCGAGGGAAACCTTCTCCCCCGAGTCGGCCGGCAGGTAGAAGCCCAGCGGGGCCAGGAACGAGATGAGGAAGCAGGGCAGGAGCAGGTTGAAAATGTAGAAAGAGGAGCGGCGCTTCAGGAGCAGGGTGTAGGTGATATCGGTGTACGGGTCGGAGCAGCAGCCGTACATCATGACGTTTCTGACCGCCGGCATGCCGTGACACTCCCACTCCACGTTCTCCACAAAGTCCGACAGGTCGCCGTGGTCCATCCCCAAACTGATGTCCACCTGTGCAGAGGACGCACGTTGTGGGTATCAACACACAGGCAAATGTGCTAATGTCATGTGGACTAACAATCATACTGCATAGTTAAAAACCAAGTAGTTATTTACTCTTTATTTATCCAACCATGCCCAAGTCAGAGGAACTGGAGCCAATACCTGTCTATAGTGGGCAGGAGGCTGGTACATGACCTGTACTGATTACACCATTCTGTATTAGCAATTTCAGTTCCACCAAAAGAACAACATGAAAACCAACACATAACATCAAAAGAAGATGCAAATCACACAAATCTTTCTCTGTCATCCCATTTGCTTTTACTTTTTGTTCCTTAAAGGTGCGATGTACAGGATTCAGAGCACTGATATAGCAGCAAGACACTATTTGCTGTGTAAAGATATAGTGGCTTAAAGTCTAACTGAGCAGAGAATGAAGTCGCTGTGTGTTGTAATCCGACTTTCTCCTTGCTTTGTCGATGTAGCCGGACTGTCATGATCTTGGTTTGTGTTTAGTTTGTTTCCTGTTTTATTTTGAAGTTCCTTGCCTCTTGTGTCTTGTGGTTGTTTGACTTCCTGTCTTTATGGTTTTTCGCTCCTTTTTTCTGTGAATCACCTGTGTTGTATTAGTCTCGTTAGCTTCGCTCCGTTCCCATTTGTTTCTTACACCAATCAGCTTTCAGCTTACCTCATGTTTGCCCACCTGTGTCTTGTTTTCTGATTAGATTCTGGTGTATTTATAGTCCTGTCTTTTGTGTCATGTTTCCTGGCTGTATCTGTTGTGCCTTTGCACTACTTATCCCTGTGTACCTTATTCCGTTTTTATTTGTCATTTAGCCAATTTCTGCATCGTCCTGCTTTCCCTGTGTGTCTGTGTTTGGGCCCTACTCTGTTTCCTGCCTGCTTGCTGCTTTATGCAGACGACTCACAGGTCAGCCGCACATGCACTTGGTGCATGGCATACCACTCTCTCCCCCATTTCTACACTGTCGTCTTTTGAATTGAGGCAAAAATGCCAAATCCTAATCTTTGAAAGGAACTTAAACCTGCAGTAACTGATTTCTTGGTCACTATGGGATAGCAGAAACAAGTTGTGAACACAACTTGTAAGCAGACATTGGCTTATTTAGCCATTACAGATTACACAGCAATGTCCAATATTTCCTATCTATTAGCTCTGTTTTTGGTTTCTACCACTTTACCCACACTGCTCTTTAGCTGCTAAATGTTCCACTATGTTGACCACCGAGTTGCTAACTGTGTCTGTTGTTGGCCGGCCAGCTAAACAATGACCATAAAGCTCTGAAAACAGTGGAGCTGCAGATTTAGCTGATAATTCTCTGCATTCATTTCTAGGAGCAGCCCACTTTTATATGTAAAACAGCGGTGAAATAGATTATGCTGCAGAAAAGGATTGCCTTGTTTATATGGATGATTTGGTATTTTTATTAGGTGTGAAAACTTGCCACCATTAGAATACAATTGAAACTGACACTATTAAAGGAAAAATACAAATGTTTTAGAAGCCACATTTGAAGGGGATGAGTGTGGGCAGAATAACTATTTTCAGGCTGGTCTCATCCACCATTCGTAGCTATACCTATGAAAAATAATGTGCCATAATTCGTAGATATCCCACAAAATAATTTTGTATGTTATCCAAGTAATCTTGAACGAGGACGTATAAAGACCGCAAAAGCACACACAGGGCGGACGGGAGTTGCTGTGGTTGGGTCCAACAACCAGCAATCTTTTAGCCAGGAGACCTTTGTTCGTACCCAAACCACGATCTTTTCCTAAACCTAATTAAGTAGTTTTGTTGCCTAGACCTAACTAAGTTGATTCCTGTGAAGACAGAAATTGAAATAGACACGTGTTGCTTGTTTTCCATAGAAAAGACCCAGAAAAAACGAGATGTAACTTTTCGTGAGATATCATACAAACCGTTCTATGAAGATACGTTGCACTTTTGAGGGTGTTCCTCTCAGGTTCAGTCATGATTAAGTTATTAGACATAGAGATGCTCAATACAAAATGCAGAGCATAACCGTTGCCTCCGCCCTGCTTAAACACACCTGGTTGCCATTGTAGGTCCAGGAGCCGAAGGTGAGCTTGCACTGCTGCCAGTCGAAGGGGAAGTAGGAGACGTCCACCACACATGAGCTCTTTGTGATCGCTGGAGAGTCCCAGACGATCTCTCCATTATAACGCAGCTTCACATTAGTGCTGGATGCACCTGCATCCTCGTCTGCCCTACGCAGACGTACAGAGGAGAGGACACACGTCAGCCGGATACACACACGCTGCTGCGTCATAGGTGCACTGTGAACCGCGTTACCGACTTGTTGTAGAGGACAATGTCGGGCTTCCAAACCAGGTCGCTGGGGATGTTGATCATCTCAAGGTCGTCATAGTCCTCCTTGTCCCACTTCAGGTAGGCGTCATGCCAGACCTGCCTGATCCACAGGTACGTGGTCAGCACCTGGTTCCTTTCATCCTGCACAGAAAAAACATTTAAAGAGAGACGGTTAACATTAAAATAGGTTGTTCCTGAAAAACTAATTCAAACAGACTGGATGCAGCCCCTTCTTTGAACTCCAGTACGGTGCTAAGGTGGTCTCGACAGGAACAGAAGAAGAAGCCACACTCTTCTGTAGCTCTTAACCGTGAGCAAATTTGCACACCAGCAATTTAGTCACTGTCAAAACCGTTTTGTCTGACTCAAGTGACATCACGTGGGTGTCTCAGCTGTGTGTTACTGAAAGCTTGAGATACAAACTCGGGGCGTTGTCTGGGAGGTTTTAACAACAGGCTATAGATCAATGTACTGAAACACCGGAGTATTCTTTCAAGACTTTGTTGCATTGGACATGCAGTAGCACTCTAATTTAGCTCTAACTAACTTCAACTTATATCTTCATTTATATTCCTTATCAACAGGGTTCTGTCAGTCACTGCATAGCTTTGATACTGCTAGAGTTTCCTCTCTACTCACCATATCTTTGATCTGTGACAAGGTGATCTGCAGGGAGACATTGAGGGCTTTGTCTGTGTCGTCCACTGGCCTTAGAGCGTTGGAGTAGTTCTCCATCAGGTCAGCCAGGAGTTTGCGGGCATAATGTCCCTGAGCACCGTGGGACACTAAGGAGAGCAGAGGGTACGACAGCAAATGTAGACAAAAGTCAGAGTTGGCTTTACGATACCGGTCAGATATAAACATCACGCAGAACTGACCTTGTACCAAAAGGCTGATCCAAACCACCAGCGCTGCCTTCCTCATTTTCAACCAGTCCCGAGCCGAGGGATGAATTATTCAGCGAAAGCGGTCGTGGAGACGGCCCGGGTCCAGATCCGGAGCGTCACTCTATTCTGACCTCCGTGCACCCCTGCAGACGCTGAGCGAGACCACGAAGAACTCTCAGAATCTTACAATACATCCTGTCAGAAGCTCTGAATGCTTCGCTAGTTGTTAGTCGCAGTTCGCCTCAGTGACACTGTCTGTCGGTGTGTGATCGCTGCTCTGGAACAGGACCTGGGGCTATCGCTCACACACACACACACACAAACAGACACACACAGGTACACTGCAGTATCACATAGCAAACACGTACTGGGGGAAATGTGATGCCTGCAGCACTATCTACTTGTGTACATGGCCACAACCAGCTGTACTACACAAACACACACACATGCTCACACTGAACCTTACTGCGTTACACAGCTAATGACATGTTTCAGTCACACACATACAGGGACACTTTCTTACCTGTGCTCAGGTCATTCAATATGAACACACACAAATGTCATGACACGTGTCATACACGCTGTCATGGCGATAAACTTCACACAGATGCAGGATCAGGTGTCCCCCTGTAAATAGGAGTCTTCGACAAAAGGACAATAAAGATTTACACTTTTATTTTTGACAACAATTACCATTATGGAAATTTTGAGTGTTTTTATCCTCTATTTTGCTTCAATTTCATGCATAAAACCTTGTTTGTGTAACATGCAATTTATATTTTGTTATATTTTAAATGTTTTTCCTTCACATGTCCAGGCCCCATGCTGGATGTTTTTTTTGTTTTTGTTTTCTACACTTTAGTGTGTGTGTGTGTGTGTGTGTGTGTGTGTGTGTGTGTGTGTGTGTGTGTGTGTGTGTGCGTGTGTGTGTGTGTAAACCAAAATATTTGTGGTGACATTATCTTGCCTCAACAAAGAGGTTGAGAGTTTGGAAACTGTATAATTAATCAAAATGAATGGCAAAAATGAATAAACATAGCCTTTATACAGCATGTAAAAATGGCTATGTACTATTTCAGTTTTTAGAATATGCAGTATATATATAGAATGTAGATACTAATTTTATACAATACATGCAAATGCAGAAAAATATTCAGATTTAATATTGTTTAAGAGTAGAATTTGTATATGATCACTATATTTGTAATATTCTGAATATTTCTTTAATATGAGAACCACTGGGGCCAAATGTTGTATTTAATGCTTAGGAGGCAGTTGTAGTAAAGCCTGATGAACGAAAGGTCATGCTCTTCTTCAGAAGTCTTTTTTGTCTTTTACTCATAGTTACAATTGAATCAGTGCTTGAAATGAAACCACTTCAACAGAGGCAGACATGGACTTCGTAGCTCACAGTAAATCAGAACTTTTGCATCAAAAAACATCGGTAGGAAATGTCACTGACATCGTTCTACTGTTATTCTGCAGAGTACCGTGTATGGTGATGGGATGTGTTAATGTGTCACTGAGTTTCTGTGGTACTGAGCTCGCATATGACAGGTGTTTCCTGTGTGTGTGTGCGTGTGTGTGTGTGTGTGTGTGTGTGTGTGTGTGTGTGTGTGTGTGTGTGTGTGTGTGTGTGTGTGCGCGTGTGTGTGTGTGTGTGTGTGCAAGAGAGAGAGATAAGCAGACAGTGCAAATGTGTGTTTGTATGCTTAACATGCAATATGGTGCATATATACTGTACAAAAAGAAGAGCTGGTGAATAAACGTGGTGGCGTACGTCGGAGGCGTGCGCGTCGGTGTTGCAGTAAACGGGGGAGAGAGTGGGGCTGAAGGGGAAAGAGAGTGGGGGAGCTTCAGAGGGTGAGACAGTGAAAGAGAGACAGAGACGTAGAGACACAGAAAATGGAAAGAGCAGTTGTGTAGTAACAGCTAAGGAAGTGTGTGTGTGTGTGTAGAATAATCAGCAACGACTATAGTAAACAATGCTCGCCTGCAGTATAGAAGAAACACAGTAATCTGGTGTGATCGACTTGAGTCTGGGGATTTTCTGTCAATTTCGTCAATAATGAACTGATCATTTTGACAAGAAACATATTTAAAGATAAGATGAAGAGGTTTTTATTGTCATTGTAGTGATACAACGAAATTTCGTTTGGTAGCCCTCAGCCAGCCAGCAGCAGCAAACAACAGCAACGATAAACAATATACAAGATAAAGATACACAAAAGGAATAAAAAAACGTTACTAAAGATACAACTATACAAAAGGAATAAAAACGTTACAAAAGTAATAATAAAATAAAATGTGTGCAAACAGTGCAGTGTAAACATTTGTTTTGACAGTGCAAACAGAGTATAAAGTGTATCAGTAAAGTCAGTAGAGTTTTCAGCAGCCTGATGGGGGGGTGGTGCTAGCTGTTTATGACTGAGTTGCAGCTACACAGTGGTGTGTGTGTGTGGTGTGTGTGTGTGGGGGGGGGGGGGGGGGGGTGATGGAGGCTACAGCTCTGGTGAAGAAGCTGTTCCTCAGTCTGTTTGTACGTGTTTGTATAGTTCTGTACCTTCTCCCCGATGGCAGGGGGACAAACTTTGACTTTAGGACGCAAAGTACCAGGCCGCATACAACTGAGCAGGCGACGGAGAAGTACTCGCATCTCTTGAGTGGTTTGGAAATACCAATAAAAGAAACTCAAGTCAAAGTACAAAAAATCTAAACACCAAAGTAAAAAGTCCTCATTATGCACAATGGCTCCTTTCTGAAAAATTCAAACATGCATTCCATTATTGGATTATTATTGATGTATTAATGAAATTTAACAGTGGGGCTAATTCTAATCACATTATATACTGCGGGGCAGCTTGTGCATTTACTCCCAGATATCAAAAAGGTTGTATCTTATCCGAATAATACATCGTCATTTATTCGTTGATTGTATTCTATACACTGTAACGAATTACTGTAAATTTACGGTGGATTTTCAACGGTATCTTACAGTATTTCATAATAACTGTAACATACAGTTAAATGTTCATCCCTTGCATGTAAATTAACAGTTGATGGCATAAATGAATAGCAATTAACAATAACAGCAGACTACCGTAATGTAACAGCACGATACAGTATTTTTTGTGAAGTGGTGGATACACGCTTCTCTATACAAGTTCAGATAATCACAATCCATCTACATCGTAGTCTATTGTAGGTTAATGTGTCTGTAATGACGATAGAATATTTTTATTATTCAAACTGCTCATTGCCTACAAGTCATTTTTGAGTGACAACACGTGACCGACTGCTCCTGAACGTGACTTTGGACACAACAGCTTCAGTTCATCCTTCTGAGCCATGTGGAGATCAACCGAGGAGTCGAGGTAAAGTTACGCTTATAAGCCGAAATTCAAAGTTTCCATTATTGTTTTGTCTTGATGATTATTGAACTGTTAACATCTCAGATAATGTTTCACTTGGTCTGTTTCGTTACATTAGGTTGCTAATATTGGCGGAGCTAGCTCTGTAACATTAGCTAGCTCGAGCTCAATTAGCCTTAGTAAGGTTAGCTAGCTAACAGCATAGCAAGTTAAGGTAACATAAATAAAGTTAATCACCAATTACAGTGTTAAGATGTAACGTTAGTAACCTAACTTGTGTTTAATTGTGCTATTATTGAACCGACTGTAGGACCGCAAAGGGGACGATTATCAAAAGGGAGAGCAGACCAGAAATCACCGACGTGTTCAAGACGATGAACAGTTGAGGTAACGCTAACAGTAACGTTAGTGTGTGTTATCCCAGGAGCAACATTAACACCAGATCAAACTCATTTTAGTGTTGAACGTTAGTCCATTGTGGTCCATTGTCTTAGCTTCATTTCTTCACCTAACGTAATCAGCTCATCACATATTCTGTTGATTTAAACTGTATGGTAGTGTTGTATTAGCTTTTTGCAAAGACTTGCACTGATGTGTTAACATGTGTGAGGTGTATGCAAACCCACAGTTGCGCAACCAAAGCTTGTGTGTTTATCCTGGATGTCAGAATTGTCCAGAAGTTCAGAACATTGTGTTTCAAAATGTTTTATTGTGTTTGTTTTACAGTCACTTGTCATCAGAGATTGAGGATACCAGCCAGACGCTGCAGTCAAGTCCTCTTTTAAGGTGTTCTCTCTCTTTATTGCTTTCATTCATGTGAGTTCATGCAGTTCAAATTAACTCTAAATGTGTATAAGACTTGTTAACAAGCTAGACTGTGAAGCAGTTCTATTACACTGTTCTTGATACTATTTTAATTCAGCGTTACACTGTTGATGCTAATGAGTTCAGTTAAGCTTCATTAACGATTTTATTAGTTTATTAGTTTTCTTCTAAACATGCAGTAAATTACTGGCGTCCCTGCTGCCAGTAAGTTACCGTTAATTTACGGTGAAATAATTTAGAGTGTATCATTTATTAGTAAATATGGAGTAACAAAATACAACATTTTCCTCTGAAATGTGTAGTCACAAAATGAAAATACTCAAAGTAGCCATTACTCGCGTCGTTAGTTACACCTGTGCTGCTCCTCTGCCGTGACACGTCAAAATGTCTGCTGTGGAAATGGATTGGATGCAGAACCCCAGAAGCCCTTGAGAAGTGTGTCAGAACAGCCTGCAGTGAATTCACCCTATACAGTGTGTGTGCGTGTGTGTGCGTGTGTGCTTGTGTGTGTGTGTGTGTGTGTGTGCTTGAGTGTGAGTGTGAGTGTGAGATAGGGATAAGGCATTGTGGTAGTTGTGGGCGAGTGAGAGATGAGAGACGTGGCCACAGCAGTCAGTCAAACATGTTAAACTCTGAGCGTTTCTCTTTGTCACTCACTTGATGCTAAAACATTACCAACACACAGACAGTATTTTGAAATAAATGTATCACTGGATTATATGTAATAAACTCAACAAGAGAGCTGTTTTGTGAATGAATCCGTTCACACTCGGGGTGTCAGGTGACACACTATTTAGCGTCCTTAACAGTTTGTGAAAGACAATTTAGAGGTTTATTGTAGTAAAAATAAGTTATATTCTAATACGTAAGTTTATTATTATAGGTTATCACCTCCAATGCTTAAATAGCTAATCAGTATGTAAGGTTATGTATTTAAACACACGTGTAAGTGTGTGCATAGGAGCATAAGAGACTGAATGAGTGAACGGGCGTGAGGCGCTTTACTTTATAATGTGTGTAAGTGTGCTGGGATGTGGTTAAGTGTTTCTCAGCATATCCTTGAAAAGCCTGTTCAGCACCTCTCATCCTCAGCGGCTATGAACACCACATGAGACGGAGACATGTAGAGAAAGTGCGGGAGAAACGTTTGGGGGGGGGGCATTTTCCTGGTTGTTTGCTGTTCCTGGTCGTCTTTTTGAGCTTTCACTACCATTCGGCTGCAATGAATCTTTTGACGCAGCCCTAACACTATGTGTGTGTGTGTGTGTTAGCTACGCTTTGTTACACTCGCTACGTGTCGTTCTCAGTTAGCTAAACTTTTGCACTGAGGTGATTGCATTTATTCTGTAACTCTTCCTTTAGTTTCCTGTTTTGCCACTCAGTGAAGCGTTCATGAACACTGCATGACAGACGCTCAGCACATACTATGTGTGACAGCACTGTTTGAAATAGTTTGACCTTCTCATCCTTCAAGAAAATTCCCTTTGATAATCTGATACACATCCCCCAAAAAAAAAAAATCACAATTAGAATCATTCATTGTAAAAAATGTACCAATTCAATTATTTGTTAATGAACATCTAATACAATGTGTAGATTTTTGGCGAATGCCAGCTTAATATTCAATGCCGTATATGTTTTGATATTACACTTATTGAAAACATGGCCGATCAGAATGCTCGGCCTGTGGTGTTTCTGCTTCTGGCTTTCTAGAGAACGGCTCATACGAACAACTTCACACTCAACACTGCTCTTCCTTTGAATCCTCAGCAGTACACCTGCCATCACACAGCAGTGTCACACACCCAAGTTACGGCTACGCGCGGTAAGAAACACCAGTGAAACACTCTTTGGTTCACGGGGGGGGAAAACACCAGGGGCAGACTTTACCATTTGTTAAGGCAGACTAAAGGGCCCCAAGCTGCTATAGATTTATTATGATGTTTAGATATGAAAATCATTTAATTATATTACTATTTTAAATCATTGTACCCTGAAATAGCTGTCAGTTATTTATAATTGACAGCAAAAGACCCCCAAAGCACTTAGAAAATATGCAACTCAGCCGTATAGCTTCTACTTAATGTGTACACCGCAGAGGAAAACGTTGTAGTACTACATTTACCTGACAGAGAAATGTTATTGGTTATGTTGCAGATTTAGGTTTGACTGTCAAAATATTACAATTAAAATAATTATTCATTATTCATGAAACTATCCAGCATCATGTAAGAATTGAAAGCTCCCACGTCCAACAGACGTAAAGTAAATTCAAAGTACATTAACATTAACATAACTTTTGAATGCAGGACTTTTACTCTGCGGTTGTAATAGTTTCACTACTTCGAGTTAATAGTTTTACTTTAAGAATTTTTAGACATCTTCTACCAATGCAAATACCAACGTTCCCATCTAGAGAAAAGTAGAACAAGGCAGCGTTTGCCTGAGGCCCGCAAATCACTAAATCCACCTCTGAAAATCAAACCTATAGGTCAGAAACATCGGTGTAATACACGAAGCAAACGTTATTTCCAAACAGGCGTGTATTAGTCGCACGCTTTGACAAAACCAACGCTAAAGTTGTAAGTTAGTATGGCAATATAGCGCGATTCCAAATTGTACCGAATTCGACAAAGCACTCAATGAGGTCCCCGGCAAAACACCCACCAAGCGTGAAGGAGATCAGATGAGCTGTTCTCGAGATATGTGAAGAACACAGACAGATATTACTTGCTTTTTAGTCCGATTAGGTCTATGTGATATACATGTAATAGAAGAACGTACATCAGAAAAATGGTATGATACTCTATGAAATATGTTTATTTAAAGTGGCCATGATAATATGAGACTACACATACAAAGCAGACGGGACGTTCACATACTAAGTCTTTAAATTACACCGTGTTTATTTGTTTATTTGGGTCAGACAAAATGGAAGTCAAGAAAAGGGTGCTTTCATAATGAATGCACACTTTTCAATACAGGCTCACTTCTAATTCAAATCTAATGTAAACTCCCTCAAACAGATAGAGAAGGAAACCAAAGAGGAGCTGACACAGCCATTATAGAGGAAAGTGACTGTAAATATTTCAAACACTTGTAGATGATTTCCCAGTCTTTTATTCGCTTCTTTATAAATTAAACAATACTGTTTCCGTGTGTTGCATCCTTAGGTTTGATTCATGGACAACGTTTGCAAGAAACATAGGTAGCAGGTCATGTATTTGTTTTCATATTTTCTAAAAGGAGGTATACAGTTAAATAAAAAAAATTACAATCCACAAAAAATCCAGTTGGCGCTAACATGTGGCATATGTTTAAATAAAATGTAAAAATGTGAACATTTTAGACAATTTTGATGTTTCATGTCTCTTTACTTTATTATAGAATTAAAAAGAAATTTGGATCCTCCACTAAAATAAAAATAATACAAAATAAAGGTATCAATTATCTTGTGTATATCAATACGATTGTGCATTAGTCAAATTTAATGTCTGAGTAAACATTTCAAAGAATACAAATATGTATCTTCCAAATAGATTTGACATATATATATATATATAATGCATTTATAATCTAGAGAAACGTATAAAGCGCTTTACCTATGGCGGTTTATTTCCTGGTCTGGTCTTATGAAATATTATCCTTTCTGGAGCAATAATAGAGAATATATTATATGTAGAGCTCTATGCACCACATATGGACCCAATCGGCTTATGCTGAAGAGTTTAAATAATTACTGACAACATGCACTCACCATTATTTACTGACTTCATACTCATAGCATAAGAATAAACTGTTTGATTTTGACAAATCTGTAAAAAGTTTATTCAACTTCAAAACCCAGTTGTGTCATTTTATCTGTGGTAGTAAAAGTACACTTATTCATTTTACGCTGCGATTCTAAAGTTTATTTGCTGATCCAACCGCAAAATGAGATATAAGGATTTTAAGAAATGACGTGCACCTTCAATATTAAAGCTTTAAGTGCTTTATTCTTCACAGCAAAAGTTCTTAATGGAGTATTTCTGAACGACGAAACATCTCTGATGCCCCGTTTGAAATCCAACCATGAGACGTGCTGGGGGGTTCACTTCACAGACGGATCAGAAGAATCAAAGTTCTTTTCTACGTCTCTTTCTGGATCACACCAAAGTAGAACTAGAAGTTCTCCTTTTTAAATATGGTGTGAGTTTCAGGGAGTCTCTTAGTTGTAGAAGAAGAACCACACGTATGTAAGAGGAATACAGCTTTGGGCCCCCGCTGAATGTGAACAGTACACTAAGACGCATTATGTCAAAAGTCATCTCAGGTGCCCGCCAAGTCAAGGTCAAAGGTCAAAAGACCTTGCACTGGTTGATGCCGAACATCCGTCGCCTGGCCTGTTTCCTGGCCCGGTTCAAGGCCGTCCGCACTGCATACTCAAACACCTGTTGCACGCCGCGGTTGCCCAAGGACGAGCACTCCAGGTAGCCTTTGGCGCGGACCTCATGAGCCAGGCGTCTCCCCTCCGCCGCCGAGATGCAGCTGCCCCGGTGCGCCCCCGTCTCCCGCAGGTCCGTCTGCGTGGCCACGACCAGCACCGGCACCTTGGGCAGGTTCTCCCGGACCTCTGCGATCCACTTGTGCTGGATGCTCGCCAGCGAGTTGGGGTTGGCCACGGAGTAGCAGACGAGGACGACGTCAGCCTGCTGGTAGGACCTCGGGCGGATTTGTCGGAAGTTGTCATTGCCCGCCGTGTCCCACAGCCCCAGGCTGATCTGAACTCCATCCATATACACCTCCACCCCCGTGTTCTCGAACACCGTGGGCTTGTAGGTTTCCGGGAAGGTCTCTGAGGTGAAGCGGACCAGCAGCGCCGTCTTGCCCACGGCACTGTCCCCAACCAGGACGCACTTCACCGACATCTCCTCCACGTCGTTCATGGCCGCCTCCGACAGTCTCTGGCCTCTAGGTGGCTGTGGTCCCGTTGAAGAGGTCTCAGGGGTCGTCTCTCTGGAGCTTCAGAGGCACAGGGTTCACCGGGTAGTCAACAACGACCGATAACTCTGTGTGTGCTGTGCTCCCGTGTTCAGGTAGTCGTTTTCACGGCAGGTAGTAACTCCATTCCTGGAGATTCCAGCGGTGACCTGACCTACAAGATCTCTCTGTGCAGAGTCCTTAAACGTCTCTGGTATGGACTAGGTATGTACAGTCAGCGGACGTCCAACGGTGAGCTTCACGCACGCCTCACGTGACGTCTTCGGTCTCCAGGCCCCCTCGTCTCGTCTAGCTGGTTCCGGGTCTCTGCAGCACGGTCTGGCGTCTGTCCTCCGGCCGACATTCTGTCCAAACACATCGGACCTCTCAGAGATGAGGATGGAAATCTACTGAGGAAGAGAGGACATGTCACCAACATGAAGTCTCCCCAGTCTCTCCTCATACAACATGCAGCTTCACGCCAATAGCCGCGCAGCGTGGCTCTTAATACGGTCTGTATAACGAATAAGAAATATCTGTTGAACAGTCAACCGCCAGAGTAATGCAACTGGCAGATGACATCATTTTTTTATTTGTGTAACAGACATGTTTTATATTTACTGCAAAAAGGAAAACATTAGATGTTTGAATAAGTACTGATTAAATACGGAAGTAACGGTTTTGTGTGTTTGGGTGTGCCCCAGAATTCACAGCTTGATCCCTAACAATATATCCATTACTGCTGTATTATCAAGCTCATACATATACAACCTGTCTGTCCCCTAATTATTAAAAATGTGTCTCCCTCATAACCAGTCCACCATAAACGAACATCTGAGAAAGGAAGAGGATGTCTCTGTGTGTTACTGTACGATATAGTGATAATAGTTGCACATTTTGATGTTTTTTTTGTTTTATTTTGATGAACAAAATCTCCTGATGTTTTTTTATGACTTCTCTGTCACATTAAATGAACAGTTTGACAACGGTATTAAAAAGCAGCAGAAGTCATAACCTCAAAACCACCTGCCATGACACACAGATGGAAAGACCTCCGTGATGGAGGTATACGTCAATCAGTTGTTTTTTCCACAATTGAACTTTCTAAATGTTCTCTCAAGAAAAAGTCACTCTCAGCTTTCTGTTAAATAATAAGGAATAAATAAAGTCATAAAACCCTCAGTGCAACCGATTCCACTGATTGACTTTTAACTCTTCTTACTTCATATTACACGCATTTCTTTAAGTTTTAATACAATAAAATATTACTTTACTCATTCACAATTATATTTTGTTCTAATGAAGATCTCACTTCATTTTAAAAGGTTTATTTTTGAAATAAATTCAGGGTTTTGCCATCATTATGGAGTTTTAATGAAATTTCCAAATAGAATAGAGTAGAATAGAATGAACTAGTAACATCAGCAACACTGTGTTGCATCAAGACAAAGAACAAGATAATTACCTTTCTTGTCAGTCTTCTCGAGCTTCAACGGGCGGATGCCGCCTTCAAGGCCCAACAGAAAGCGCAAAAAAACAAAGTCTTTAAACTCCAGAAACGGTTCTTTATAAATAATTATCTCCCGAACTAGATTTCCTCAAACGCCATTTCGAAAGTCTGTATTACTTAAAACAGAGATGAAATATTTTGGCACCTGCCTGATGCCGAGTTTGGTAGTTAGCAGAGAGGGGAAGTGAGAAAGTACGACAGAGAAGAAAAGTAAAACACATCCGCTAGTTGAGAGTGAAGAGGTGGGACTCGTTTTCTCCTCGCCTCCCCCACAGCAGCTGTGGGGTTTTTTCTGTTGTGGATTTGTAACATTTTATCAGGCATTTCACACAGCAGCAGAGCTCCCAGGTGGTTAAGATAAAATATTTTTTTTAAAGATCACTTCCATGATCACAGTGGTAATGTTGGTACACAAAGAGCTCTGTATTCAAAAGTGGACCACGATGCTCTGTATCTCTAACTCACTTGTTAAAATGGGGGTTTGCCGATTTTACACAGGTGGCAATCTTCGGTTCTGCCGAGTGAAGCCAATGCGGAAGTGTCTCAAAACCTGCATTCTCTCTGCCAACCATCAGGGGGCGACTCCTCCGGTTTCAAAAAGAAACCCGATTGTATAGAAGTCTATGGGAAAATGACTACTTCTCACTTGATTTATTACCTCACTAAACATTGTAAACATGAGTTTATGGTCTCAATCTCTAGTTTCAAGTCTTCTTCAATACAGCACGATGTTCATTTAGTGAATGATGGTCCATAAAGTACAGTATGCTTTAGGGCGGGCTTACTGTGATTGACAGGTCGCTGTTGCTACCAGAGACGTATACGGCGTGACTACGCCACTCCTCCGCATTCCAAATATGGTAACTTCTGTTCATTGGCTGCAGAAAAAACAACATGGCGACGCCTGTAATCCAAGATGGCGACGGCTGAATCTCCGAACTCGAGGCTTCAAAACATCAGTCCACAAACCAATGGGTGACGTCACCATGACTACGTCGATTTCTTATATACAGTCTATGGTTTTACGCAACACAGCTGTTGAGGAGAACTAGCCTGCAGCAACTTCTGTTTTGTTGAGGGAGCTGCCCCCTCAAAATCTGACAAACTGACTCAAGTGATGTCACTTAAAAAAAGTGATGATATGCTACCATATAAATGAGTAAATGTCAGGCTGCACCATCAACACAACACACATTCCTTTTGTTTTAAAATGTGCACTAATTCATGCTTTTACCCTCCACTGCATCCCAGCCACATGGATTTAGTCATCTCTATATCTACAGTTTTTCCCAGGGGTTCCCAAACCATATTAGTCCAGTAAAAAAAATATGCTTAAGGGATTAAATATTTATGTCCCAGTGAGAGAGCTTTGTTTTTAAATCTAGCTTTGTACTATTGTATAAATGTTGGGGAAGCTATGAAACAATAGTCATCCTTTGTAGAACACAATCTCTTTGTATTGACTTGTAGAAAACATCATTGTAAATCAGCATTTCAAAAAAGGCACCATGTGCGTGATATCACTCACAAACTGGCAGGTCTTTTGATACACAGACTAATATAAAATTACTAAAACGGGTTTTCCATGTTTTGTAATAGTTGGTTTTGTTAAAACAGCTGTAACACAGGGTTATGTTTTCCACTATGACATATCTATTGACGTAAACATACACATACAGTTTTAAACTGTAAACAAATAGTAGTTTATTCCACAATACAATATTCTCTGTAAAACCTTTGAACAAATGAATAAAAAAAATACAATTTGTGTTCAAGAACATTATGTACACCAAGTAAAAATTTGTCAACATTGTCGTTGCACCTTTATGAAAAATATCACACAGAGGCTGTTTTAAACCTACACAAATAGTGTAGAAACCTGAGGAATACAGGATTTGGCACAGTGGGTTAAAAAAAGCCACCAGGAACAGTCTGGAAACAACCGACTGGCCTCGAAAGAGGAAACCTAACAATGTGGAATCTTTTACCTGAGTTTGAATATCAATATATTTGTATTAAGTAAATGAACAGTTGCAGTATGTTGCTGAGGCGGCTGCTAAGAAAAGAAACCGATCGCTGCAGAACTCACGAGAGCCCCGTGTTCAACCTATTTATTGGCCTTCTGATCATCTGAAGAGTTTCAGGCTCACCTCCTGCTGAGCGAGACGCACTGTAACCCTACAAGAGAAGAACAACACCTCTCCTCCTGCTCAGAATTTGGTTTAGAAATAAGTTGCATTAAATAAAGAATTAGCATCAAGTAAAATGCATAAAATATGTTTAAAAAACAGATGCCGCATCAATTAAATCCCTAGATTAAAAAGCCTCCAAGCAGACAGCATGCAATCCTTCAAAGTTTTCTAAAATCCTCACATTATGTCTCAAACATGACTCCGCGTCAGTGAATGTAAGAAGATTAAATAACGTCTTGTTTCAATGCGAAGCCTTCAAAACACGGGTGTTTATCAAACTCTTTAAAACGAATGTAGATTAAAAAAAAAATATGACGCGCTATAAAACCTTTTTTTAAATGTACATACATTCTAGCTTCACAGCTGCATAAAAATACCATATTTGTATTCCGTGCCTACGGAGTTATCTTTCATAAACACAACAGAACAACAATTCTTATTAGGATCTAAATTAAGAATATGATTTTAACTCAAATGCACCTCAATTTAAAAGATTAGATTATATGACTGATGGGGAAAGAAAAGAGACAGGATGAGTGTGTACCATACTGTAGTATGTGGCATTGTGGAAGTAGAGAGAGAGAGAGAGAGAGAGAGAGAGAGAGAGAGAGAGACAGAGAGTGTGTGTGTGTGTGTGTGTGTGTGTGTGTGTGTGTGTGAGTGTGGTCCTCCATAGCAGCTTTAGCTTGAATCCAGAAACCAGGTTCTTCTCACTTCAAAGAGACCAACACAAGACCTGGCTTTGGCTCAGTGAACCTGAGAGATGAAGAGATAGGAGAAAAGGTGGGTGACAATGGCATGTTGTGCATGAGCGTGTGTGTGTTTGTGTGTGTGTATACCTGTAGTGTTTGTTGGTGAGGTAGTTTATAACGGCGGGGCGGATGCGGGCCACACCCCCCTGGCTGTGGTTCCCTCTTCCTGTGATGACAGAGAGCTGAGGTCGACACAGACCCTGCTCACAATCTACACAGGAACGGGCCAGAGACGAACAAAACACCAACACAGAATACAGTTCAGTTAACGTGTTAGATGTTCTGATCCATGTAACAGAACCGGCCCATTACACAAGGGAGGGCTGTCTTTGTTACTTGAGCTCAGACCGCAGTCTAACTATCCTGATTTGGTGTTTAGTAACACAGCTGATAGTAAGGGAGTGTATACAGTACGGCGTACTATTCCTTACCTGTGGTTTTGTCCTGTAAGACCTGGGCCAGATGCTCCAGGGCCTCATCCACATGCAGCCCATGGAGGTCCAGGATGTTGCTGGGCAGCAGCGATGAGTTGACCTGCTCAAAGATCTGGACTGCTGCACGGTGATTGGCCTCACGCATCCGCTGGCCATGAAGGTGTCCCTACAAAAGAGGTGATGCAAATTCCTTTACTGTGAGCGTAGACTCATTTACTATTAAAAGAAGAGCTGAACCTTCAAAATAAAACAAATACGAGGAAAGCTCGGTGATAAAAGTTTAGAGCTAAAACAGTATATTTCCCCCCTACCCACAAAGTTATTAGATAAAATCAGAAAAACAGGGGTTCACAGGTGAAATGAAGACATAAAGACGTTCAGCTCCTCACCTGCTGCGCATAAAATGAGGCCACTTCTTTGCGTCCTTGCTTATAGGCCTCGTTAGCCTTTGAGAAGCACTCGAGCTGTCGGCCCTTCTGTTGTGTGGCCTCGGCCCTGAAGTCCTCATACTCTGGGTCCTCTGTGTCCTGATAGTTGGGTACGGCTGCCTCCGGGGGCTTCTGCCTCTGACACATTCAAAAAAGGGGAGAGAGTGAAACGGACAGGGAACTAAGGGTGGAAAAAGTCATCAGTAACTTAAATATTGTGATACTGTTTATTGAAGCCACAGGAGTTCTTGTTAGTGTGCAAATGAAAAAATGCCAAAATATGTCCCTGTTGTTCACAGATTCATCCTAGTTATCTAAAACTGAGTGAGAATGCAGTGTTTCCACTCTGATGTTGTTTTCAGCAGCAGGGGGAAAGGGTTTTGTTCACAGCTGGGGGTTTGCGCTGGCTGAACCCTAAAATATATATGACAGAAACACTGGAAGGTGAAATAAGGCAGTACAGCATATAATAGATTCATGCTTTAAAAAAAAAATGTATTTACTATTTAATATTTAACATTTGTGATGTAGTGTCGATGAATTATTGCTTTAGACGTCGCTCACATTGCTAAAAACGTGTTGCACGCAAAACTATTGTCTTCCCATGGTACGGCTCAGCTGGCTGGCGCTCCTCTTTTTCTAAGACGTGCATAGAAGTTAAAATATTTCTAACTTTTCAGCACCAGGCGCGGTGTCGCACCACTCGTAGATGTCACATTTGGCCCAGGAAGCCAATCAAATCAAGCAAGAGGCGGGCTTTACTACTTTACCACTCCCTTCTTATTTCGATGCGGTCGGGCTATCTAGCTAGCTAGCTGTTGGGTTGTGAGAGAGCTACGGAGTGTGTGAGAGAGGAAAGGGGGAATTCAATTCTCATTTTGCGACAATTTCATTAAGGATGCGGTTGAGCGAGCGGCTTATCCAATTTCTGTTATTCACACATGATCGGTTGTACACGCTGCCCCGCTCCACAGCCCTGAACCTGCTTTGCCGTGGCCTTTTTGAAGCTGCAGCGATGCGTCTCAGTGTGATCGACCCCACAAAACTGCCTGTATGGTAATAATGAATCAATAACAACAAAAGATGACAAATAAATGCTAAAAAAGATATGGTGAGGAAAACAAATAAAAACACAGAGGTTCAAACACCAGACAACATAGTATACGTTATAAAGATGTGAAACGGATTTGCTCTGCTCCACTGTACATACCTTCTCCCTCTCCTTGCTGGCTGCTCTGAGGTGGTCGGAGCGCGGAGCCTCTGGGGCGACCACTGTCTTGACGGGCTCCTCATCCAGTAGAGAGCGGAGAAACAGCTCCGTCTGGGTGAGGCTGTAGCTACGCAAAGGTAAACACGTATACAAGTCTGTCAGGAGTATGGAGCGGTGCTTCAACACATCAGATACATAGGTTTTTGCTTGCAATAGGAAATTAAAAGAAAGCATGTTTGTACTATCAATTTTAAGATGGTGTCTCTGCCAACCAAATCAAATGATGTTTTCAGTTTTCTCACTTGTGGTCTCTGAAGATGTCCTGGAGGAAATGCCTGTCAATGGTGGGGAAGAGGGAGAACAGTTGGTTCTCATTCAACAGGGCGGCTCCATCGCGCCGGTCCAGGTCTGCACGACTTTGTCTGGTCTGAGAGACAGGAGGGTTGGAAAGGGGGTCAGGATGTGTGGTGTGCAGAGAGGAACAAACTAGGATATGTATGGATACCTGTGTACGTGTTACTTTTTCCACGTTCTCCTGCAAAGCCTGCTCCTCTTTGATGATATTTCTGAGAGACACGTGGGGGTGTGGCGCGTTCCAGTGGTCCATGAACGGCATCTGACCGCGGGCCTCCAGTTGGTTGACCAGTGACGCGTGACCCTCTGCGCTAATCGAGACCCGTGTGGGCTGTGTCTGGTCTCGTGATCCAGGTCGGGCCACCTGTGACTCACCCCAGTGTGCTGAACCTACACATTCAAAAAGGGTTGTGAAACTAAATGTTATGTCTGAAAAAATATTGTTCTTTAAATTGACTGGGACAATACGAGGTAACACTGTACACACAGATGTAATGTGGATATGATCTAATTACAGCCTCCATTACAGGCTAGGCTTTTGAATTCAGAGTGAAACAACCCAACAAGCACATGGATGAGGCACATTCAGGGTTAAACAACGGAACTGAGAAAACAAACATTTTACATGGAAGTTTCTGAGTGTGTATATGTGAGTGAATGCAACGCCGTATTGATCATATGCTGAGCAAAAGGTATGCTGCCATTACCATTAAATGATACTCCATAGATTTTAAAGGAACTGTGTGTAGCATCCGACACGCTCGGCAGCGGGAGAAGTTTCAGTTGGATGCTATTTGGAACCTTGCCGCTAGATGCCACCAAATCTTACAAACTGCACCTTTAAGTTTGTGTCTAAGTGTGTGTGTGTGTGTGTGTGTGTGTGTGTGTGTGTGTGTGTGTGTGTGTGAGGACTTACTTTCACCAAGCAAGTGAAAGGAAAGAGTTGCTTGTCTCTGCTTTTCCTGTAAAACAGCATTCCCCGGCAAATGAACAATCGGACACCCACTCACAGTAAATCATTGTAGTATCAGGGGTAGATTTATAATTGCATGGAAGTATCACAGACATATTGATTCTAGTCGCTTTGAAGAGCTCACCTGAATGGTTTCCTTCCACTTCTGGTGGAGCAGTTTGGCCAGGTGCAGGTCCATCTGCACTGCATATTCATCAGTGGAGCATGCACCTGAATATTGTGGACGGGAGAGGTTATTTTCAGTGTTCACAAAACGACTTCCATTATTTTTGGTACTGAAGGTTTGAGGCCTGCGTCGTCGTCCGAGTATTAAATGCGTATTAAATATTCTTCGGTTCCTGTGTGTTGGTTACCTGGGTCTGCTCCGACGGGACCGAACAGTTCAATTAGCTGCAGCGCCACTTCCGTGGGTAGTTTCAGCTCCACGCTCTGGATGTCCAGGTGTCTGCTCCCTCTCTCCTCTGCGTGCCTCCTTCCGGTCCTCTCCTCCTCCTCTCTTTCCATCTCGTACAGCAGCAGCCGGTGGACCTCGTCCATGCTGGCAATCTCCTCCTCCATCTCAACTCTGGACTCTTCAACTATCACTCCATCATCTAAGCTTCCACCCCAAGCAACGCATTCTGGGTGAGCTTCTGATGTCGCTTTGCACTCGCCGCCTTTCTCTCCTTTGCTTGCTGCATGAGGCACACTTGGATCCCCTTGAGATGTTTTTGTATCAGAATGATCTATGTTTCTAACTGGAACAGCTGCATCGGTATTATCGGCGCTCTCATATGACTCACTAACTGCAGACTCCTCCTTAAACCCAGCTGGCTCTCCCTGTGGCCAACCTTCAGGGAAATGCTCAACTAGCACATTAGGACATAACCTGGTCCCTTCAGGTTTTCCTGAAGCTCCAGACAGACCGGATGTGTTCCGCTCATCTCCACCCCGAGCACCATCCTCCTCCTTCCCATCGTCCTCTCTGAAGAACCTCTCTCCGGAGTCCAGCAGCAGGTTGGTCGTCCACTCGAGGTCCTGGTGGCATTTGTCGTGCAGATCTTCCAGCGTGTCAAAACTAACCAGTTTGAAGTGGCTGCTGAGGATACGCAGGCTCTTCAGGCGGTCTTGAGTCGCCCCGAGCTCCTTCTCCTCCACCTGCGTGCCCTTCTCGTGTGCCACGTGGTAGGGTACCTCTCTTTGGGTGGACGGGTGCACTGCGACCGCCGCGGAGACGGCAGACGACAGCTCCGGCACAAAGCGAGAGGAGTCGCCGGACAGCACTGTGACGCCGCACGCTGCGGCGACTGCGTCGCCGGCATTGTCTCGCCGATTGAGACGCCAGAGAAGGGCAAAGTCTTGAGGATCCGTCTGGGTGGGGCTGCCTCGGATTGCCAGGGGAAGCGGTGACGGAGGCTGGGGGTGTGCGTCAGTTCTGGACAGGTCAAAGTTGGGTTTAAGGCTACAGTCAGGTTCCACATCGGTGTTGGTGCTATTCTGAATGCTGTTCCCGCTTTGGGCTGAGCTATTGGGTGTTTCGAGAGTACTCTGTGAGGGAGCGGGGCAATTTTGAGTGAAGGTGAGTGCCAGTTTGCACTGTTTCCCTGATCTACGACCATGGCGCTGCTTTCTCTCCTGACTGCCTCCACTGAAAGCACTGCTTTCGGCCTCCACAGAGCCCTCCCACGCAGGACTCTCACTCGCCTCGCTAATATGACTCCCATCAGCTTTAGTCTCTCTGCCATCCTCTGTCCTGTCCGTATCAGTATGACCAGCGGCCGGCCCTGCGCCAACATCACCTTCGACATTGTGGCTTACCACTCCATCATGGCACACATCTGCCTCCACAGTCTCGGAGATGACTAGTGAATCACCATCGAGAGGCGAGTTTGGATTCGTTGGGTCGGTTGATTTCAAATCCACAGATTTGCTGACGATCTCCAACACATTATCCTTTCCTCCTGTGGTGCGTCTGGCTTCCCTATCCCTTGCAATTCCCTCCCAACCGTCAAGTCTTGATTCTCTGACCTTACAAGAGTCAGCCGCCTTCCAGTCCAACACACAGTCGGGTAACTCACCTCTGGTGCTGTTAACCGCCGCCTCCTCTTCTTCTTTCTCCAGTTCCTCCCCAGAGCTCTGGGAAAGCGAGGACGAACGGGAAGAGCCCGTCCGAATGTCGGCTCCTCCCGTCTGAATGAGATCAAGACGCTTCTGAAACTCCGTCACATCGGGTCCCGGCTGCACCTTCGCTATATTTTTGTCAGCATCAGTACGCACGGCTTCATCTTCCTTCCCGTTTCCGTCTTCATGCCCTTCTCTTTTCCTCACCCGTTGATGCTCGAGGGACCCTCCGCAAGGCCAATCTCCTGCAAAATCCAACATCTGAGGCCTTCCCTTCTCTCCCCCATCCCTTGCCGTCTCACTCCCTTCTGCCTCCTTTGCCTCGCTGTCTGCGGGCTCCGACCGGTCGAAACCAGACCTCCTGCTCGGTCTTTCTCTCCGCACTCTTTGCGCAATGGATTCAGAGAAAGCAACGGGCATGTCATCCCCGCGAGGATCTTCGCTCATCACCGATTCCACAATACAGTCTGGGATTCTCTGATCTCCTATTGGACGGTTCAGCTCTAACTGGGCGTCTAACTCAGAATCTAATTCGCCCAAATCCATGTCGTTGACCCCGTCGGACATTGCAGGGTTTTCTGTAAGAGTTCCGGTGGGTTGGAAATTGAGGGACTCTGTGGATTTGTGGGTGCCTTCTTCCATCATTCCCATTTCACGACAACGACCAATAGATGACACGTCGGGGAGAGAGGAACACAGCTGAGGGTGGGATTTCTTACATCCCTCAGCCAATCCGGGCGGCCCGACAAGGTCAGGGCAAGATGTTTTAGAAGTCACCAGCCTGTAGAAAACAAGAGAGATATGTATGGTAAAATAACTACTGATGGGAGCACAACAGACCAATGATGATTGATGATTCATGTGTATTAGATGAGCATGATATTTATTTATTATTTTCATTTATTTTAACCCAAAAGGTTTTTCGTTTTTTTAACCAGGTAATATTTGAGCATCTGTGCATTTATTAAAAAAACAAAAAAGAACTATTAATTATAAAAACTATTTTTCACTTTAGCCAACAGAGTGATAGAGAGCCATCTGCCGTAGAAAGAAATGTAACACAGAGTATATTCCAAATTAACTAAGACAGTTTTTTCTAGAACTTTGAAAAATGTACAGGTAAATTATTGCAGTAAATAATGATACTATTGGCATTAATAACTTCATAAGTTCTCAATAATGATCTAAATCTTGTGCATGCCAAGTTGACTGTCGGTCAAAAATGTATTTTACATTAGTTCCTAACCTCACAGAGTTCATTTCATGTGTGGTGTTTTTACACTATTCCACATTGACAAAGTCTTTAAATGTCATACAGAAAGTGATCCCAGGAAAAATCTAAAATCTACTGTTTGAATTACTTGACTTTGAGAATCTTTACATCTTACTAGTTATTCATTTAGTACATGCTTCTCCAGGTAATGTGATTCACGACTGGGTCTTCTTTATGCTCACGCAATGTGATGCGAAGCAGATGCCCTAAACATAGACTGCACATAAGTAGAGGGCATAGTCATCGTGACGACACCCATTGGTTTGTGGACTGACGTTTTTGAAACCTAGAGTTCGCCTATTTCGTCCGTCGCCATCTTGTTTTCTTGCAACCAGAAGTGACACGAGAGCGTGGAGCTAAATACAATCGAACGCTGAAAAAGACATTCGTAGGTGAAACTCACTGCGCGCGGTTGTTCTCCAGAAGGAGGTGCGGTTTCATCTCAGGCATCCGTGAACCCATGATGGACTGGACCGTGACGAAGCGCTCGCAGTTATCGAGCATGCGTCGGATTCTTTCCACCGGCACACTGTGTGTGGTACGTCTGAGTATGCATATGGAGACAAACACTATTAAATAGTCTCCAACAGCTCTTCATGTGCAAAAAAAATAATAATTGAGTTGACATTCTACGTTTAAAAACAGATGCTACTATGATTTCTCTCTCACTTCTCCAGTTCTCTGGGCTTGTTCTTCCACCAAGTGTCCGGCTCTCGGAACAGCACCTTGTATCCATGTTTCAATGCCTAGAACAGTTTATAACATCGTCATGTGTACAATGTCCACAAATATATCCCTAATATATTATGCCATTGTTAATACATAAAGAGGTACAAGGCATGAGTGTAATTCAACTGGCATCTCCAGCTGAAGTGGGTCTGGACGTGGCCTAACCCGTTTACGGTGTCATGTATTACATGTCATTTATGAGCTCCTCTCCAGAGAAAGCGGTGCTACAGCCGAATCCGTTAGCCACATGACATCCAAGTTGCCATGCTTCATGTATATGGAGCAAGCGGACTGACCTGAGCCACGTATGGTTTCATCTCCCAGCCCTGCATGTTGGTATTGTCAATGATGATGGGGTTAGCAGCCCTGGCAAACGCCTCCTTGGCTATGGAATAAAGTTGGCACGAGAGAAACAAAACGCTTGAAAGGGAAACAATGGCAATCAATTACACTGATGAAAAATCTTTAAAAAGGTCGCAAACGACTTTTGACTTGCTGCATCATTTATTATCAGAACTGTGTGTGTGTGTGTGTGTGTGTGTGTGTGTGTGTGTATTGCTTACCTTGTTTGTGGTTCCACTCATGGGCCTCCCCTAGAGCAGCGGGGTCATACTGATAAACTCCGTGGCGAGTGAAGTAATCATCCGTGCTCAGTCTAACTCCACCTGGGTTTTGCTCTAAGAAGGCTCTGCAGACAGACAGACACCCATCAGACACACACACACACACACACACATTTCATAATCACTCCAAAAAGCTAACTAAACAAGAGGGAACCTTTTTTTAAATATATATATATATATATATATATATATAGAAAAAGGTGTGTCTGTGATTTATTTTCTTGATAAAAACAAAACTTTAGTTTATCAATAAATGTAAATTAATGGTTGTTTCTTATTCCATTGGCAAGTATCTCAACATTCTTACCTTGCCAAGGTCGACTTGCCAGATCCTGGAGCACCGCGTAGCAGCACGAGGACTTTCCCTTCCAAACGAAGCCTGCTGTGCTGGGCGGGAAGATGTGGGGCAGCGGACAGGGCCCAGGACTTTGGAATGGTAGCAGCAGGTCTGAGAGGTGCTCGGCTGACAGGGCCCAGAGTCGGCCAGGGAGAGGCACGCCTGGGTTGGCAGGACCAGACGGACGGCAACTGAGCCACGGGGGTAATGAAGACCGGCCCCTGGATTCCGTGGATGCGGGGAGAAAACACCGGTGCCTGCATGTTCCAGGGCAAAGACATGTAGCCAAGCGACTCCTGATTCAATGTGTCCGCCTTGGATCTTGCTCCGCCGACCATCGCTTCAGAGGGCACGACCCCAGCCTCGTCTGAGAGAGCATGCGACGGGTCTTGCAGCTTTTTATACACCTGGAAGGCCGAGGGACGCCCCAACGTCGCCAGGTCCAGAGCAGGCTTCGGCTTGCCTTCAGACGTCTCGGTCATCAGATGTGTGAAATCCACCTTTGACTGCTGCTGCTCAACGCTTTCGTCTTCCCAAACGCTCCGGTCAAGCGGAGAGGAAGTTCCGGAGAAATGCTCAGCCAGGCCTCCAGAGGGCCCTCTAGGTCCAGTTTGCAGGCTGGCCTGAAGCAGCTCAGGGAGGACCTGCTGCTGGAACGGCGGTGGAGGGAGAGAGGAGAGGGACGCACCAACGGATAAATACTGGCTGCTGCGGCGCTCTTCCTCGACGCCTCGCCGTGCAGTTAGTGCCTGTAGCTCCTGGTCAACGAGCAGGTCCAGCTCTTCTGTCAGGAGGCTGGTGGGTAGAGGAGGAGAGGGGGGCAGCTGGGATGGTCTGGAGGAGTCTGGTCCAGGCCCAGAGGAGTGGCACGGGCTGAGCAGGGCCGCGGCAGTGCGCTCGAAGCCGGAGATATGGGAAGTTGCGGGGGCTGCGACCTCAGCCAGTTCCAAGAGGGCGTCCATCGCATTGTCAACTAGAACACAAAAAGAAACCACGAGAACCACCAAGAATAAAGGAAGAGTGGGTCAATTTTCAAGTCGTAATTCAATGTTTCAATACATTAAAGTGGAAGGAGAGAAAAAAATAAAGCTTTTTATTAGTAATAATAGTAAGCCGCACCAGCTTTACCACAGCAATGCTATCAGCACCACAAACCAACAATGAATGAAAATGGAACACAATGTCATACATACCATTACAGTGACAAGAATAACAACAACACAGTTGGTGGTAAGGACACGCCCACTCTGGGTAATCCCTGTCACTGTGACACTTACTGGTGCTAAGTAGGTAGACTTAACACATAACATTACATCATCCATCTATCTTTATATATATGTATACACACACACACAAGTGGACGGGTGCGTGGGTTAGTTAACCAAGACCCCTGATACTGTCAATAATACACAAGGGACCTCCATTATACAGTGATATCCTGTAGTAAAATGCTGCCCAGAAATACCCAGCTAGCAAGCTACACTAAATAGCATTCCCACGAGTCACAAACACACACACACACACACACACACACGCACACGCACACACACAACAGGTTGGACAAGTGTATTCTGTGTTTAGCGCTAACGTCACCTTTAAAATCACACTCGGACAGCACGATGTATATAACTTCGGGGTCTAGGTGAGAGAACATCTCCTGCATGCTTTTCACGATTTTCTCCTTGACGGAGCTGGGCAGCGAGGTGCTGGATGGAAAGTTGTTCGCCATGGCACCGTCAAATCCCGCCGGTAGAGAGTAACCCCTGTTGTGGCCAAGGCTTCCCCGCTCTGGCGACCCACCGGGAGCTCTGGCCGGACTCTGGCCGTTTTTCTTTCTCCGGGGCATTCCGTGGTTGGGCTGTAAGCTGCCGGTTGCTCTCATTAGCGGCTACACGGAGCTAACTAAGTAGCTGAGAGCTACATACTGAGTGGCCCGGAGCTGAAAACATGTTTCTGTAGTGTCGGTTAGAGTAACCAAAGTGCAACAACTCAAGGTTGTGATATGTGACAGCACTCCAAGCGGTGGAAAACGTAGACTGTCAGTGTGTAAATGCATCAGAAAGGGCGAATCGTAATAGCAAGTTCGCCAGAGAGGTCAACACCGGAAATAAAGACGCTGACGTCAAAATAAAAGTTTGCCCTTTCACATGGTCCCTGTTCAGATTTGAAATTGGCCTTTCTGAATCTGATACTCCTGCATATATAATGAGAAAAATAAAATATTGTCAAAAGTACTCATGCAGCCCTGTCACTGTAAACTGTTTGATGCACATAACCAACGGGACATTATACAATGCCAGATGTAATATGATATGAAAAAATCTCCTAATTTAAAACAAAAGCGGATTGGGCTGCAGCATTCTCGCAATGTGTAAAGTTTAACCACTTTTTCAACTGTTATCTACCAGTTGACCACTAGGTGTCCCTCTCACAATTCATTATTTTATAAAGAAAGTTAACGTGCTGAATGTATTACTATCACACGTATTTAGTAATATACTACTCCTATGAGTAGTGTTAGTACTACTAGCAGTAGTATCAGTGGAAATAACAATGATAAGAAGAAATAACACACACACAAAACAGGAACATGGTACCATGCATATGTGAATTCATATAAAAACACAGTCACAAATGTAGTTAAAACAAAACTGTTGACACGGGAGAGATAAAACCCCACAATGGGATGAAGTGATTTGAGTGTGAGAGCTGTTCGTTTGTGACTCCCGCCATGTATTTGGTGCTGCAGTACTCATGTGAGACCGAGGGAGGCGCTGTGCACCCAGCCTTCACACCACACAGACAGCACTGACTGAGCTGAACGGACAGAGAGCTTTGTGCCGAAAACTAAACCCAACCTGTGTCAGACTAATGAATTAAAACGGCCCACTTGAGAGGTAAATACAAACGAGGAGACGCTTGGCAAATATTATACTGTTTCAGTCGTAGTTGTATATTTGAAAATATATTCATTTTGCATTTGTTGGGGTGTTAAAAATCATCTGTGGGGGCAAGTTGGTGGTGAGAGGAGGGCGACGGTAGCAGCCCTTCGCCTGTAAACTAGCGGCAGTACGGAGCGATGCGTCGAAGTTGAAAAAAGATAGTAACAAGTAAATTAGCTTGATTTTTAAACTTCACAAAGTAGTTGCAATTGTTGTAAACCACTGGAACTGACCACGAGCATGGCTTTTTTAGGCAGAGATGATGGGATACTTCACTTCCTCTGTGGTTGTCTATAGCTGGAGATGTGATGGGTACCTCAGTAGTTTGCGGCCTATAAGCTAGCAAAGTAGGCTAACCAGTTAGCTAGCACAGCTAACGTGTATTAGCCGCTCGCTGCTAGCATTACTTCCTTCCCGCAAAATGCTATCCGCTTACCAATGATGTTTGCACTGCAACTAGCTAGCTAGCTAATTTGATAACCTGTATGACAGTAGGCATACGCCGGGTGCTTTCGTGCTGTTTTTAAGTGTTTTCCCAACAACTTAGCTGTTTAAATAGCTGTAAGGTTACCGGAAAAACAGTTGAGCTTGTTTCTCTAGCGATACCATGTATGATGAGACATTTACGGAAAATATGGAGCTTGTGTTTAGCAGGGATAATTTAGCATACAAGCTAACAATATGTACACTGCTGATTTAATGTTGGCTTTCTGTCTGAAAAGTTGTCTGGACTAGAATATCGTTAAACAAACAGGTACGGTGTTGTCAATTTTAGCGGATTCAATTGATCGTTGGCAAATGACAATGGTGCTTAAAACGAGGTTTTGGTAAGTACGGTAGCATGGTTGTGTTGAACTTTTGTTTTCTGACCCATAGAGGCCAGTAGAAGACCGTGTGGACCCTAACCACATCAACAAGCATGGAGTTCCCGCAACAGCAGAAACCTGCGGGGGACGGAAAGATCACCTATCCTCCCGGAGTGAAGGAGATTACGGACAAAATCAGCAACGATGAAATGGTTAAACGGTTGAAGGTATGTTGATGCGGGTTCTCGCTGTCGGAAGCACTATCGTAATACATCAGCGTTCAGCCCCTGGCAAAATGCCACAACCGTCACAACTTTGTATACGACTGACTGTATGTTGGACTAGGTCACAAGAGGCCCTCCTTCTCTTATGGTTGGCTTGTTGAGATCTCAGACTGTAAACAAGCAACACTCATAGACATGAAATACCAGAGTATTGTGATGTTTTTAACTCGAGTGTGACATGATACAGGTGATATTATTTTTCAGAAGTATTGAGGTCTCCAAGTTTAGCAGTTAATGTTATCCTCTTAAGACTCAAAAGATGGGATGATCCCAAAATGTCAACACAATAAAAGCAAATATTACACACAGAAGCTATTTTTACTTCCAAGGGACACAAAACAGGGACTCGTGTTTGCATTTATTTTTCAAAAAAGGACGAATTCATTGAATAGTTTTATTTACATTTATCATAATAATTTTTGGGATATCTGGGGGTAGCTGATACCAGTTGTGACATCTTTAAGTTGATATACAGGACTTGTTAACGGTCCCTTATTTCCATCAGTTACAGAACAACCTATCATTCATTCAGAGTTGAGTTTCTGGCCTGGTGAATTTAAATCCAACATTCATTTTTTTTTTCACTCTGTTTTTGGTCTCCACCAACTCGTGAGGGAAATATCTGACTTTGGTTTTAGCTGCTAAATGCTCCACTATGTTCACCAGCGAGTTGCTAGCTGTGTCTGTGAGCAGTTGCTGTGCAGGTGGTGTACTGTGGGTTTTCAGAGCTTCCTCACTAAACAACGCTGCCCACTGCAGCCAAAAACGATGCTATGAGAGCGGTGAGAGTTAACGACAGTAGTAAGGCTGCGACAGCTAAACAACGAGCCTAATCTTGCTTCTATGCTCTGAACAGTAAGAGGAGCTGCAGATTTAGATAATTATTTGTAGGTAAACACAACGAGCAACCCCTTTCACATAGTCACATTTTTTTTCACGTTGTCATTTGATACATTTGTTATGAAAATATTGATTCTAGAAACTGCATCCTAATATACAGCCGTCCGCATCCCCCAAACTTCAAACCTTCAGCAGATTCAAAGTTGGCACCTATGTTTACTGGGATCTTGTGACTCTTCTTAATCACATCAGATTGTTTACTCCAGTAATTCTGAAATGGTTTCCTGACATCCTAGAACTGTTTATAGAGTAACATTAAGACTGTAAAGCACAACAACCCCTGGCATTGGCAAGCAGGACAACTGTGCTGAATGGCAAGTTGTTGACTGTGCAAGACATCTGTTCACAGATCCATTTAACCTCTGCTGTATACTGCTGAGAGTTGGAAAGGCTGACACTAATTGCATGTGCATTTCACCAACTGATGGAAGAGCGTTAAGATTCGTGTTGTACTGCCAGCAGAGAAATTAGCCAGTTGGCAGTTTATTTTATAAGGTTGACATTCCTGTTATTCAGTCACGTTCATCTACAGTCAGCCACTATCATAAGAAGGCATTCTGTAATTTGGACTAAAAGGAAGGAGTTCATATTGCACCAGGTCACCGTTCTCATTTAGTGTCCCCATACCAATGAATACTCATACAGGGTTAAACGTAAGTGTTTTTTTCCCCCAGACAGATACCCATTTGCCCCCATCTAAATTGTTAGTGGTTACCAAATAACAAAGTTAATTGTTATTTTTAATCTTTAAGTAAATTAATCTGGAGTTTCGCCCACGTCCTCTAATGCCATGCAACTAAGCTCCTGTTTCCTGGATAATTGAACGTGCACAGAGGGTGCTGCACATGTTCAACTCTCAACAGAGATGAGAAGGAAGCGAGATGGCTCTCTCCTTAGCTACTTCCATTATCCGCTCTGAATTTTTTTCTTCTTTTTTTTACCATTATGCAATCGGTCAAGTGAGTTGATTTACTAGCCCGATGTGGCGCTAAACTAGCCCCGGGCAAGCAGACATTCAGTCATTCCTGGTGAGCTTTGTCAATCAGTAGCAATGCAACACAACGTGTGTGTGTGTGTGTGTGTGTGTGTGTGTGTGTGTGTGTGTGTGTGTGTGTGTGTGTGTGTGTGTGTGTGTGTGTGTGTGTGTGTGTGTGTGTGTGTGTGTGTGTGTGTGTGTGTGTGTGTGTGTGTGTGTGTGTGTGTGTGTGTGTGTGTGTGTGTGTGTGTGTGTGTGTGTGTGACTGCTTTGTTTTCTGTGTAATTATAAGCTTAAATTGAATACTATATGTCGGTACGGTCTGTTTTCTAAAATCTATCCTTTATTTTATTTGTCTCACCCTGGCCTGACATGTGTTGTGCTTGGATTGTCTGCATTAAGTTTATAAGGAGTTTTTTTAGTGAACTTAAGGTTTGACTGGGACTCAATGTTGTTGTTTTTGTCTCGTCTATCCTGTTGGACATAGTTCTATTCATTTAGCGACTGCAGAACTTAGTAGAAGTAGCCAACAAGCTGACTCTGTGTTAGCGAGGCCTTAAGGACTAAATAAATGAGCAATAGGTATTTCATCTGGTGAAAAATGAAGTCAACTCACTGAATGTAAATATGTGTTTTTAGTAAAACATCTACTGGATGGATTTTATAATATACTAAGTTTATTACAGAGCATCATTTTTGTTGACTAAATTAAAAAAATAATCTGCCCTGCAGACTACTCTTGTGAAAACATTTTGTTGCGTATGCAATTTTTTTTTTTACAGAAAGTACAAGTTCACCGTTTCTTATGAATGGCAATGTAAATATGTCCTATGTATATGTTGCTTCAGGGACCCACCCACTGTTTGCAGCGTACACACACACTCTCAAACACTAGAGATATCTTTTAGTTCATAAAAAGCAAGTCTTTTGGCACATTTTGGCTTTACTCACTTAATAAAGAACTTCAGAAGGTGAAGTATTTTGCTCGTAGTTTGTGCCCAGTCAACCAGAGACTAATGTCGGCAAAGCAGAGCAACGAAATCAGGCACGAGCAAACTTCAGCCAACTGTGGTGGGGTGAAGAAAACCCCTGTCCACCGTCAGTTTCATTTGAAAAGCCCCGGACATTACATTTCACTGGACTAAGATTCTGATAATAGCTCCCTTCTTTTTATTTAGTCGATGGAGAATCAGTCTTGAATAAAGAATCCAATCATGACACCAAATGATTCCCAAAGACTCTTACCACTGTAGAGAAACTATGGCGATTTTTGCACCTGAACATTAGCTGTGTGGGCTGAAAAGTGTTCAACTTTATGCACCTTTTAACAATAATTTATCTAAGTTCCTCTAAAATGTTTCATGAATAAAATAACTTGTTAATGTAGTCGATAAGGATGGTAAGATATACCATATATGACTAAATATACAGAATCTGTTTGTGTTGAATTGCTTTTGGGTCATGATGGAAGTATAGTGAGTAAATCTGTCATTCACTTCTTAAATGCAAATCATTTAATGCTAAAGTTTTTTCAGGTATTAACAATTGTCGTCAGAGCTCACATTGCTTATTAATTAGGCCAAATAAAGGTGTTAACAGTTTTAAAAGGTCAAAGCTAACTAAGCCTACCGAATGGCTATTTCCACCAGCACCGACTGGTTTGATGTATCAAGAAGAAGAAGAAAAGCACTGTGTACAGAAACAGAGGAAGGGATTAAGAATCGTCACACAGCATCTGCTTGATCCTCCTCGTTGGTAGAGACGAATGTTTCAAAGCACATATACAGTGTTTCTCAGAGGTGAAAAGCATTCCTTCAGGAATAGTAAAGCATTTAAGAAATCCCTTTGCTCTTGCCGAGTTAGACGAGAGGATCGATGCCGCCCTCATGTCTGTATGTAAATATGAAGCTACAGACGGCAGCCGTTTGGAGTCTTGCCATCGCTGTGAGGTTGCCAGGCAACCAGTGGAGACTCCTGGAAGTGACTGCCCCCCGGCCAAGAAATAATGCCCCGTGTAACTCCTGTAAAACCACGACTTCAATTATTCCTCTTTGGTTTTTGTATGATTAAAGAAACAAGATGAATCTTACAATATACGTCTACCACGACTCGTGGTAGACGTATATTGTAACCTTTGGACAGAGCCAGGCTGGCTGTTTACGCCTGTTTACAGTCTTAGTCTAAGCCAACTGGTTACTGACTATAGCTTCATATTTAACATACAGACATGAGAGTGGTATCGATCTCATCGTCTCAAGAAATTTCAAGAAAGCAAATGAATATTTCCCAAAACTGGAAAGCTAGGAATCTATGGGTCTGTGGGTGTGTACGTGCTTCAGACATTTAAAGAACCGTTCATCCGGTGTACTTCACACTAGGCGGGTATATTGCCGGAGAACAAGGGATAGTGTAGAATGTGGTTCAATTTGGCCAGATTGTGGCACGATAATGAAGAACTTGATGTTTTTGCCTGTAGGTTTTGAACCCCGAGTGTCATTCTTTTTTTTTTTCCTGGATTTTGTAGTTCAAGACCAATCTATCCTTATGTCTAGATACATTTTATTTTTTTTGTCCAAATCTTCAATATCTGAGCAATCTTCCCGTGATACTGATATCTGGGCTTTGGGTATTTGCTGATACCGAATACCGATCCGTATGCCTCACTGTGGAAGTGACTTTGTAAAACAAAATGTAACAAAGATATACACAGATTGTCACAATACCCGATCCAGCTATTTTAGTCCGCATCGGAACGATACCAGAATCTGTATCGGTGCATCCTTCACCAAATTTGCTACAGAATATCTCTGGACCAAGTTTTTTGTGTTCCATTCAGTTATCTCCTTAACACTTTTTGCTATTGCGACCAGATCTGGTGGACGTGTAGATATGGGGTCTGAGTGAAAGGAAGGATTCTCTGTCTGAATGTACGACTGCCCTTCGCATATATCTGGAACCGGGTGCATGCAGCAATACCGCGGGTCTCGACAACGCTGCAAGCAGCAGTGTAGGGGCCAAGCTATCGGATTGTTCTGGACTGTCAAGTGCTCCCAGTTAGTTCAAACTAAAACGGCATCGGTAGCGTTTTCGAAGCCCTTCGATTTTGGGGGTTTTGAAACTCCGGAGCAGTGTGGACGCTAGGCGCAAACGAGAAGTGTTTTAAAATGGTACATGGTAGTGTGGCTGTAGCCCAAAAAAAAGGAAGAGTCTGTGTTGTTGGAGTGTGTGGCTTTAGGTAACAGTAAGTCAATGAAATACAATAAAAGCCAGTTTGAGGAACGGATCAGGGAGTACAGCCAGACACACAGTGAGGAAGAAATGCTGGGAAGTTATCCCAACAACAATTTGACCCGCTGTGGTGTTGATGACCGGCTAAACAGGTGAATTGCTCTTTTTATTTTCCAAAGTGATGTACCAGGAATGCACGTATTTGAGCAAAAGTTGAGCCAGACTCTACTTTGTTGACCAGACTACACTATGCGCTTCCACAGTGCTGGGCACATTGACATTAATGGGAGACCTAGTCCTGGATATTTGTTACATTATTTTGATGAAGTGCTAATGTCTGTGTGAACACAGCCGAAGGGTTCAACACCCCGGCAAACCTATTTTCAACGACATGAAAGGCGTCACAAGGGACGGTTTTGACTCCCTGTGGGAAGGAAATGGTTGTCTGATTTCGGTTTGTTATCAGAGCTGCTTGCATGAATTAAAGGGGTCAAATTGTGGCTCCGTTTCAGTTAAACATTTAGCAGAAACAGCACAGTAGCCATTTGAAAATGTGTCCCATACATTTTCGCAGACAAAGATTCTGTCCAAATAAACAACAATAAATTGAAAGTGTCGAGGAGCACGCATACTCCACAGCTCAACCAGCCCACACACTCGTCTCTGTAGAGAGCCTTCACTGGCTGGGTTGTGACTGTTTCAGCTCAGAACGACCGAGGGGGGGGGGGGGGGGGGGGGGTGTTCGTGGTGCTCTGCAGTCTGCTGGAGCTGTTGGCCCATCCCCCACCCTGCCTGACTGTATAGTGATCTACTCTGCTTCGCCTCTCTCTCATATAACACGCTCACTCTATCACTCTTGTGGAGGAAGTGATAGTTAATACCATGGTGTCCTACTGCCTCTCCATAAGAACTCATAAGATTGGTGCATTCAACTTTGAGACCGTAGTGTTCACGGTTAACCCAGAGACTTTCTTAATTAAGCTATTAATGGATATTATTTCCTGTACCACAACAAGCACATTATAAACAAGAATAAATGTATTTAGGATCTGAGATATGCTGCTGAAGTCCTTTTTTATGATTTAGTTCTCTAAATTTAGAGTTTCTACCTCTAACAAGGGGAATTTGTTTTTTATGTTTCATTGTCCCTATAGGTACTTGGTGTTTGATTACCTCAAACTCGTCATTGAATTCAGGCTCTTAAAATGATAAAGGGTCACGTGCACTTTGAAGCTTTACTTTGCTTTAGGCTCATTTAGCTCTTTGTTTTTTGTTTTTTCTTGTCGCACAAATACTGCTCACTGCTCTCATCTCAACCCTCACATGAAACTAAATGCAGCTGTTTACAGCAAACCAGCTCTGACAGGCCAAGTGACTTGTAACTGAGACGGATTATACGCTGCACTGGATAATTGCTTCAGCCTCTCTACATGTCAGTACTTACAATTTGTGCCCAACTTCCTTGAGGTTCCTTCCTTGCTTGCTCTTGGTACATCACTCAAAAACAACCTGTCGTGTGCTGTTTAAACCATGGGTATATATCCTTTTTGCAACTGTTAATGATTGGGTACAGTATGGGGAAAAGTCTTTATGGGCCAGTGGGAATCATGTTATATGCAACACCGGCTGTGGCCACCATGTTAAAATCACATCTCAAGCTAGCATTACTTTGTGTGCTAAAGTGCTATATAAATAAAGTTACTTAATTACTTGCATTTAATGACAGCCAGCATTATTTGTAGCAATGCAACAATTGCAATTTCCTTGGCCGAGTCCTGACTTTTTTTTTTTTTAAAGAGTCTAACCATAGACTGTGTATAAGAAGTGGACGTAGTCAGCGTTATGTCACTCATTGGTTTGTGGACTACCGTTTTGAAGCTTTGAGCTGGCCGTCGCCATCTTGGATTTTTTTCATTGAGTTAGCGGAAGTGACCGTGTTTGGACTGCGGAGGATTGATGTAAAGATACCGTATACGAATCTGGTAGCGGTAGAGACCTGTCAATCACAGTAAGCCCGCCCTAAAGCATACTCCACTTTATGGTCTGCTTGACTCTAAATGAACCATAATTTACTAAATGAACATCATGCTGTATTGAAGAAGACTTGAAACTAGAGATTGAGACCATAAACTCATGTTTACAATGTTTACTGAGGTAATAAATCAAGAGAGAAGTAGTCATTTTCTCAAAGACTTCGATACAATCTGACTTCTTTTACCAACCACAGGAGACGCCCCCTGCTGGCCAATAGAAAGAATGCAGGTTTAAGGCACTTACACATTGGCTTCACTTTTCATGACTGGCAGTTGCTGATTTAGTCTGACCTGCTCATGTTTTTCTTTCTTTCAAAGAACTATAATTGACTGCTTACACAAACATCTTTGTACCTTTTTTCTTTCATGGAAAATTGAAATTCGTATTCATATGTTTATAGTAGACTGTAAAATAACATATTTTCTTCAAAATTTCACCAACTTACAAGATCTTCTTGTCAAAACCTTGTTTTTAAGGTTGTTCCGTTAGTAACGATGTTCAGGTGTTACTAATTGTGAGCTATCTGTCCTCTTCTCTGACACTGAAGAACTTCGTGATGTGTGGCTGTGCTGTAACTGCCACTGTGTGTGCTACGTGCATGTTGTGTCGTGTAGATACACGACACAACATGGATGATATTGCGCTAGATAACACTACACAAAGCGCTACAGGGAACCATGAACCTGAGCTGTGATGCAGGCTGTATTTTGCTAATGCAGAACTGTTGTGTCCCCTCTCATCCTCCCCTCGTGCTGCTCTGTCTCACAGATGGTGGTGAAGACCTACATGGACATGGACCAAGACTCTGAGGAGGAGAAGCAGCAGTATCTCGGCCTGGCGCTCCACCTCGCCTCAGAGTTCTTCCTCAGGAACCCCAACAAAGACGTCAGGCTGCTGGTGGCCTGCTGCCTGGCTGACATCTTCAGGATCTATGCCCCCGAGGCCCCCTACACCTCCCACGACAAACTCAAGGTTAGGGACTAACCCTGGATAACCGTATGAAATCCTCTCGCAAGTGACTAAGCACCCTCCTCAAGGGAGTAGTTTTCAAAAGCAATCCAAGCTTTGTGGTTTACAACCAGTTGAAATGACAGCTGTCTGCTGATTTTATGCGGTTACTAACTAACACGAAGATTAGGGAAATAAAATAAAAGGCCATTCTATAACGTTAGAAATTAACGTTAGAAATCTTAACTTAATATGTCTGGGAAAGTCCTAACTGCCTCCCTTAAGTCATTAGTGTTCAACTCATTCAAGCTCATGTTTTGGTAATCCCATAAAAATGTGTTAACTGGTCTTATTGTAGAAAGTCGGTCTGAACTAAGCGTCAACCTCTGAGGCTGAAAACGCAAAGTTTGCGCAAGTTGAAATTTGCATGACACAAAACCCTATCGGTGTTGAGATGCTCCTCTTGTCATCACTGACTCTCTACAATACCTCATATTAGTAGAGACCGGACGAAACTATGTATACATGTATGTGTATAAACCATATGGTACGTATGTACAAACTGGTACGTATTTACATTGCTGCTACAATGTTAGCATGGAATAGCACCCATCGATCAGAGCTCCATTGAGAAAACAAGTATTTTAAAAGTGATTTGCTTGTCGTCTTGCGGAGAGAACTAAGAAAACATGAATTCAGACTTTTTACAAATCAGCATCATTGCGTAGTTATTTGGGAGTCCCTTTTTGTCTGTTTATAGCAGTTAAATCAAAGCTAAATCAGTTTATTTTGTGTTCATACAGCTGTAGTAAACCAGCCGACGTGTGGCTTGCTAGACACAGTGAATACAGCTCGATGAAATCCACAGAGCTCCTCCAGAGGATGTTATAAACCCAGACAAGAAGGCGTTTAGTTTCCCTGGATATCTGGGATTTTCACAACAAGTACAAAGCAGAAATGGAGGTTATTTCTTCCACGGTTGATGGCAGAAATAAATGGCTTAGTTGATAACGGCTTCCATGTAGATAAGCCACTCTCCCTCTCGGGGGCATCTAGCGCGAATAAACACAAATTATCCCGCAAGTAAACTCCTTCAAGTAACACAACGTGACATTTTTGTGTATAATTAAGAGCATGGCTGCTTTGAGTGACACATGGATGCCATCAAAGCGGCGCGCTGTCTGCTCGGTGTGACCTCAGCTAGTACGAATTAATAGAGTTTGTGGTGTTGGTTCCTTTGTGGAGAATTTTTCATGCAAATATAGAACAAATAATATTGTTTGCTCTGAGGTTAAATTGTATGCCAGGCCACCTGCTGGCCTTGGATGATGGGCCGCCGCCGTTCCTCATCCAATCTGGTGTTTTTGAGAGCTTGCCGGGAAACTTAATTTCTTTTTTTGAGCACTCACCAAAACTAACATGAAAAAAACAATGAACTCAAACGCATTGTCAAGTGTTTTCCCGTCTCGTCTCCAGGACATTTTCCTGTTCATCACCAGACAGCTCAAGGGACTGGAAGACACTAAGAGCCCTCAGTTCAACAGATACTTCTACCTGCTGGAGGTAAGGCGCTGATGTAGAAACCACTAAACTTGTGTGTTTTGTTAACTGCGGTTCACAGGACAGTTGAGCAAACTGCTGACGAAGGACTAACGTGTCTATGTGTTTCTCTAGAACCTGGCGTGGGTGAAGTCATACAACATATGCTTTGAACTGGAGGACTGCAACGAGATCTTCATCCAGCTTTTCAAAACACTCTTCTCTGTCATCAAGTAAGGCCCTTCACATATATTTGTTTCGCTATATGATTCTTAATATCACTGTTTATCAGACCTTTTTCTTATTCACTGTCACACATCTAGATACACTCCATCATTACTCCCTTTCTAACATGTGTTGTTTACCTTGAAACCTGCAGACTGATGGATATATTCCCAGTGATCACTTGGAACCATTTTATTCCCAGATGTAGAGGGGATTACAATGAGTAATCACCCATTCACTCATTTGTTTATTGTGGTTTCAACTTTTCTTTCATGTTCATCTCTTCATCCACAGTAACAGCCATAATCAGAAGGTGCAGATGCACATGATAGACCTGATGAGCTCCATCATCATGGAGGGCGACGGAGTCACACAGGAGCTGCTGGATACCATCCTCATTAACCTCATTCCCGCACACAAGGTGGGACGCACACAAACGCATTCAAATGTATTGGCTAGTTATGGCATTTATTTGTATTGATTGTGTATGATTCAGAGAGATCTCTAGATGTATTTATGTGACTGTGTTGGCATTTGTATTTTTTTTTATTTAATTTTTTTCAAAAAATAGAATCTGGATATTTATTTCGATTTTTAAATAAGTGAAAAACAGACAAAAATCTGGATTAAAATCTGATTATATAAATTCCATTTGCAGCTCAAACACACTGGTTAAACTGTAATAATACAACTATTCTGTGCTGTGCTCACCACAAGAGGACTCTAAACTATGATTATTAAAGACATTCTTTTGTGAGTCTCGCATATTATCTCAACCCCTGTCAGCTGACATATTGGACAAGCCTGACGCTCTGTGTATCAGTGAGTGTTTGAGTGAGATGTTTACCGTCAGTTCAACTAATCGGTGTTCAACTTTCCTTGGAACAGAATCTGAACAAGCAAGCGTACGATCTTGCCAAGACTCTGCTGAAGAGGACCGTCCAGACCATCGAGACATGCATCGCAAACGTGAGCAGCAGACTCGCTTAACGGATGAACACTTTTCTCCCTCTCCTCCTCAGACTGTCTAGGTAAACTGCTGTCTGTATCTGCAGCACATCTTTTTTAAATTCAATATTTATTCTTTTTCCCTTCCTCAGTTCTTCAATCAGGTCTTAGTGATGGGCAAGTCATCGGTCAGCGACCTGTCGGAGCACGTCTTTGACCTCATCCAGGAACTGTTTGCCATCGACCCTATGCTGCTTACCTCTGTCATGCCACAGCTGGAATTCAAACTCAAGGTTAACACAACAAACACACACAAGTCAGAAGGATAAGCACACATCTCACTTCGGGTCACGGATGTATTAGTTCCTTGAAGAGTGTAACATAATGCCCATCGTCATGTGTGTTATTTTGGTAAAACAGTTTTTACCCAGACGACGCAGAACACGTAGCAGCCCTCCATCCTTTAGCTGAGACTCTAGACAATCCCAACTGACAATCACCAGGCCTACACATAGAGGCTCCATCCACACTACTACGTTGTTGTTTTAAATGAGCATAACGTTTGCTCCGTCGATGCATAGCGTCCACACTACCCCTGGCGTTATGGAGCCCCTAAAACTGAGACGTTCAAAAACGCTGCTGAAGCAGTTTTCCTTTGTATACCTTAAAAAAAACGATGACTCGTTCAGCCACGTTTGCTTCTTGATTGGTTCTTATCCGTCATGACCTGTCCTTCCCTGATTGGTTGACAGTTTGTCTCACTGTATTGTTTGCATTAGGAAAGTGAGCCGGACAAGAGTAAAATAAATATTAGTTTGAAAAAGAGCCCAAAAAGGGCAACTTGCATTTGTTGACACGTGTTCTCCTGTTTGCAGAGCAATGATGGCGAGGAGCGTCTGGCTGTTGTTCGGTTGCTAGCTAAGTTGTTTGGGGCCAAAGACTCAGAGCTGGCGTCACAGAACAGACCGCTGTGGCAGTGCTTCTTAGGACGGTGAGTTACGTCAACACTATGCACACACACACACGCACACACACACAGTGATGCTTTAAACTGAACCCCTTGTTATATTTTTCAAGCTCTGGTTCTCCCACTGGAGTCTATTTCCTCAGTCAGTCACCAGCTGGCTCACCTGCTCTTTCAAAGTATGATGCATAATTCCGGTGATTTCATTACTCATAGCTGGTGTTTTTTTTCTCCAGGTTCAATGACATCCATGTTCCCGTCAGGTTAGAGTGTGTAAAGTTTGCCAGCCACTGCCTCATGAACCACCCAGACCTGGCCAGAGACCTGACAGGTGTTTGTGTTTCCCGACTCAACAATCTTCTCTCTCTCCTCTCTCAATTCAGTCCTTTTCATCACGTTACGCTCTGACACAAACGTGTGTTAACGTGTCTTTCTCCTTATTTAGAGTATTTGAAGGTGCGTTCGCACGACCCAGAGGAAGCCATCCGCCACGATGTCATCGTCACCATCATCAACGCCGGGAAGAAGGACCTCAACTTGGTCAATGACCAGCTGTTGGGCTTCGTACGAGAGAGGACCTTAGACAAGAGGGTGAGACTAATGTGCGCTCTCCAGTGGTGCAGATGTTGGCGTATAGGCGTGTCGGAATCAAATGGCATTTTGGGTAGTCGTAGAAACAGGTGGATACATCGATTTGGCTTTCAAATGTAAAGCTCTTTGTCATTCAAATTTTCATAGCAGCTAAAGTATTGTGTTCATTCAGTCATGGACTTTGAAGACATCTCACCCACATTAATGTTCACATTGTCAAAGTTTGTATTTGCTTATGACTGAGTTCTTGTTTTTTTCATACTGTAAAATTGACTTTCCTCATCTGCATTTAAACCTTTTCTCCCTGATCTGTTTTCCCTCCCTCTATAGTGGCGTGTGCGTAAAGAGGCCATGATGGGCCTCGCTCAGCTTTTTAAGAAGTACTGTCTGCACCACGAGGCCGGGAAGGACACCGCCCTGAAGATCAGCTGGATCAAAGACAAACTGCTGCACATCTACTATCAGAACAGCATTGACGACAAGTGAGGTTATACACACTGACATGTAGTTTAATGTAAGAACGTTTCAAGCCTTGGCGACATTACCTAAGTCAGGGGTGTCAAACTCATTTTCACTCCGGGCCACATCAGCATCATGGTTTCCCTCAAAGGGCCGGTTGTAACTGTAAGACTGTATAACTGGAACTACTCCTAACATATTGTTAAATAACTCTCTCTGCATTTGATTATTGTTTATTCAAGTGTAAAAAGATTGTACATGCAGTTATATAAATGTAAAATTATATTTAAGCACATTTCTGTTATTATAACATAAATCCTTTTAATTTAGGGTTAAGAAACCCACATTACTCTATCAAAGATCCAACTTTTAAAGAAAATAACAAAGACAAATCATCAAGCACAAGTTATTACATTCACTTTGTTCAAAGCTATTTTTGTCACCTCTCTGCATCACTAATGTCCCTCCCCGCCGTCGTCCCGTGCATGGCAGCTACATCCAAGAGCTCCTCACTGACAGTAAAGTCTGCCTTCAGCCTCTTGTAAACATTGATAGGTGCGCTGTGTCCGTGTTGTCTGTGCTTTCATCAACAGCTAATGAAAAAGACAAGTACCTGCTCGTCTCTTCGGCTAGCTGTGTTGTTAGATTGCCTGCTAGTTCCTGAACTCGGTCTGCGATGGTGTTTCTTCACAAACTGACATTTGTAAAAGTCTGTATCTGGTCGGAGCTCACCTGCTCACATACCTTGAAGCATGCACTGGGCTGTGACTTTTGTAAATATATTCTGCTGCGATTGCAGGCTGCCTTTTAATTCTTGGAGGCTAAATTTAACTCCGCGTGTGGTGTCAAAATGCCGACGTAAATTGTATTCCTTCATCACCGACACTGCCTCATAACACAGAAGACTGACCGTTTTTTTTCTCCTTGAAGCACAAACATGTGTTCGCTGTCCCATCTTTCATTACATTTTCTTCCCTCTGCATCAATTTTTCTCTTCGTGGACATTTTGGGATTATTTGTTGATCATTTTCAACTCAATCACTTGTTGGAAAACCGCTTTACGGGCTGTTGCCTCTCCTGTCCACCTGTTGTGATAGTTTTAATGTCGGCACACAGACAACATGCTATCTCATAATTTCGACCATGGGGATACTTTTATTTTCAAGTCTAACTTTTAATAAAAAATATATATATATATATTTTTTTTTTTGCTGGCGGATTCGCGGGCCACACAAAATGACGTGGCGGGCCGGGTTTGGCGGCCCGCGGGCCTTGAGTTTGACATGTCTGACCTAAGTGGAGGTTGCCTTGAGAAGCTGCCTAAACATTAAGAATGATACAAGTTCACATCTGGAGTACTGCGTTCAAGTTTATTAGTGCAGTGAATTTATTTTCCTTTCCATTCTTCTTGTTTTCACACAATTCATGGAAAAACTCTCTCCTTCTCTCCTCAGGTTATTAGTGGAGAAGATCTTCGCTCAGTACATGGTCCCTCACAGTCTTGACACGGAGGAGAAGATGAAGTGTCTGTACTACCTGTATGCCTGCCTGGACACAAACGCTGTAAAGTCAGTAAAACCTGCAATATCTCCTCCAACACATGAATACTGACCTGCATGCTATAAACGCACTTCTTTAGAAAACAATACAAAACTGCACAATGTCAAGCAAACCAGCATCTACAAACACTGATAGTACAACATGTACTTATCACAAGGACATTGATCGCCCCCCTGTGCTTCTGTCACATCTCACCCGTTTCGCCTCTCTTGGTGCATTCTTTGCTTCCAGGGCCCTGAATGAGATGTGGAAGTGTCAGAACATGCTCCGAAGCCTTGTCAAAGAGCTGCTTGACCTCCACAAGCTGCCAGTGGTGTGTTTAAAACACATTTATATACAGAACTGACCATCTGCCCTGTGTCTTTTGTTGCAAAACATATCTAAGACATTTCTCTCTCTTTTCCCCCCGGTAGTCCGAGCCCAATAACACGGCCATGTTTGGGAAGCTGATGAGTATCGCCAGTAAGTTGGAAACCACACAAATGTGCACAGTACGCTTTCAATCCGCACGATCTTGTCATATCTTCCAGATGGTCACGGTCACTTCCGCTTAACGTGACCGACATCGCGTTTTTAACTCGTCTTTTTGTTCGCAGAGAATCTGCCAGACGCTGGAAAGGCCCAGGACTTCATGAAGAAGTTCAACCAGGTTCTGGGCGAAGACGAGAAGCTCCGAGTCCAGCTGGATATGCTCATCAGCCCGACATGCTCCTGCAAACAGGCGGAGATCTGTGTGGTGAGTGGAATACTCCATTTGGCACATACACCCACTCACCCACAGACAGGCAGAAGTCTCGTTTTCTCTTTATTTAAAAAGAAAAGGATCAGTGCTGTGAGTTTGTGTTTGAGTCCATAGTTCTGCTGTAGCAGTCACAAATCACTCAAGGTAGCTTCATATCCCTGAAGACTGTTCATTGTGACACGGTGGTAGTTACTTAAAATGGTTCATTTCTTCTCTACATTTTCAAGGTGCAACCACTTAAAAATGACTGGAAAAAGGAAATGTCATGCTATAAAAGGGAAAGCTTCTCCAAGCACAGCATTAATCAATACTTGATCCCTGGTTTATCATAACAAAGCAAACCATGCTGCCTCTATAGTGTTTTTACCTCATAATGTGAATCGGTTATCATCACATTATTATTATTATTATTATTATTATTATTATTATTAAAGACCTCCAGATCAACATTAGATGGAATATGAGCACACATTCAGGGTTAAAAAGGTACATTTAGAAAGGTTGTCTAAGATTTAGTAATACAAACCTGGGCGTAAATGTGTATGCCGATATTAACGGTGTTCTGTGTGCAGAGGGAGATCACCCGGAAGTTGACGTTCCCCAAACAGCCCACCAACCCATTCCTGGAGATGGTAAAGTTCCTGCTGGAGCGCATCGCCCCCGTCCACATCGACTCTGAGGCCATCAGGTCAGAATAATGTCCCGACATGTTCACCAGATCAAGTGCTGCGCTTGGGTCATGTTTTTAAATTCCACAACAGACCAAAAATATGGGAACTTTTTCAATAATAGTCTACATTTAGTTTCAAATTGAAAGAGGTTTTTAAATCCTGTTAATCAGATTTTAAGTGTCTCTTTTTTGTACAGTGCACAAAAAGATGCAGACCAGCACTTCCTATCTCAGTGATCAGCTCCATGTACTCTCTGGGTCTCTGTCATTGTGTAACACCATGAACAGGCTTTTCTCATTCACTGAGACACCTAGTGGTGGTGAGATGTACCCGCAGGCCTCAGGCAGGGAACGGGTTTAACCCCTTCTGCTTCATGGAAAAACACCATAAGAGAGAGAAACGCACATACTGAACTGACTTCTAGTGCTTACCCACAGGCCTTGTTGTGAGCATTTTCGCACATTACACTTATCTTAAATAACCGGGTCGGGATTTCTGGAAATAGACGATCCTGTTTTCAAATGTATTTATTTTTATAGTCCCATAATATTGGAGAGAAGGCAGACACCTCTACGGCTGATATAATGTGTATTTTTGATTTTGTTAGGCATTGGAACTATTTCTGCCAGTTTAATTCTTGCTATTATGTTGTCTTCAGATATGCAAAGGTGCGTCAGTGTGTCATGTTAATCACATTTTGATTATTTTAATGGATTATTATTTGTTTCTCTTAGTGCTCTGGTGAAGCTGCTGAACAAGTCCATTGAGGGCACAGCTGACGACGATGAGGAGGGCGTTACCCCTGATACAGCCATCCGCTCTGGCCTGGAGCTCCTCAAGGTACATAGCATGGACGTACTGTAAAATACAAAACTTAGTCAAATTGACAAATTGGTCATTAGTAGTAAAACAGGGGTTTTAACGTGAAAATACTGTTACGGTTTGTTACCGGATTGTTAATTTTTGCAACAAATAAATGTAATAAAGTAAATAATTTCTACTCTCCTTCTAGGTCTTATCGTTCACGCACCCCACAGCGTTCCACTCAGCAGAAACCTACGAGTCTCTGCTGCAGTGTTTGAAGATGGAGGACGAGAAAGTGGCAGAGGCAGCCATCCAGATATTCAGAAACACGGGGCAGAAGATCGAGACAGAGCTACAACAGATAAGATCGTAAGAGAGAAATGCCTTCATATTTAAAACGGTCAACATTGTTATTGGACAGTGGTCCGTTGCTTTAGGAATCTACAGGCGAAGGGTCCACACTTTTATTATCCACACACCGTTAGCCACACTGCTCTGCATCTGGCGAGAATGACAGAAATAATCTGCATTGAGTAAGTCTTCCTGATGTCTGTCCGGTCCATCAGGACGCTGATTCCCGTCCTGCATCAGAAAGCCAAGCGGGGAACGCCTCACCAGGCCAAGCAGGCCGTCCACTGCATCCACGCCATCTTTAACAACAAGGAAGTGCAGCTGGCACAGATTTTTGAGGTAGGGGACCATTTTTCTAATTTACTGATTTTCAGGGATGCACGTTGTATTACAAATAAATAATAGTTTAGTTTGGTTTTGTTCATTTTAACTTTAATTGTTCATCATTTCCTTGTCTCCCGTTTGTCCTTTCTATCTTTTTTTTTTTTTGGTCCCTTCACCTCCAGCCTCTGTCACGTAGTCTGAACGCAGACGTCCCAGAGCAGCTCATCACTCCCCTCGTGTCTCTGGGCCACATCTCCATGCTGGCCCCAGATCAGTTTGCTTCGCCAATGAAGTCCATAGTGGCCAACTTCATTGTCAAGGACTTGCTCATGAACGACCGGGTGCGTGGATATGAAACCGTGTACTCAGTTGCTCACTTTTTACACATAGTTTACAACAATGTCACAGAACCCTGTTTTATAAGTACAACTTTCAGCAACAACAAACCCAGTGTAGGAAAGAGTGTGACTGTGATGTGCCTTTATGTCTCCAGTCGGTGGGAAACAAGAATGGGAAGCTGTGGACCACGGATGAGGAAGTTTCACCTGAAGTCCTAGCTAAGGTAAGAGGCAAACACCTCTGTGGCATTTAATTTCTTGTCAAATTTGATTTAGCATTTTTACTAAAGATATGTTTGAAAGATTCCGGGACCTCACTTTGCCTCATTAGCCGTGCTCTTCCTGTTCCCACAGGTGCAGGCCATCAAGCTGCTAGTGCGCTGGTTACTAGGAATGAAGAACAACCAATCAAAGTCGGCGAACTCCACTCTGCGCCTGCTGTCGGCCATGCTGGTCAGTGAGGGCGACCTCACAGAGCAGAAGAAGATCAGGTGACTGGGGGCTCGAATGTCACAGTAGAGCTGTTGGAGGGATTCACATGTAGCGGGGGGGAAATCAATTATTACAGATTCAGAGGTAAATTAAATAGATTTGTCTTTGCTAACATTCTTCCACTTTTGTTATTTCTTCCTCCTCGCAGCAAGTCCGACATGTCCCGTCTGAGGCTGGCCGCAGGTGGAGCCATCATGAAGTTGGCCCAGGAGCCCTGTTACCATGACATCATCACACCCGAACAGTTTCAGCTCTGCGGCCTCGTTATCAACGTCAGTCTCAGCATTTACACCACTTTTCTATAGGCCTTTTTAACAGAAGGCATTTTGGCATGTGACAGTTGGAGAAGCACGGGTATAAATGATCAGATTATTGATGGCTGAATTCCATTGATTTGCTTCGTCCTGGTTTTAGAATGGACACATTCTTATCATAAGTACTTTTCCCCACAATGACAAGTCAGACTGTCTGTGTGAAAAGGGCAATCTACACAATCATTACTACTCTAGTTTCTTGTGTGATAGAGTTGTGTGAATTGAGTCTGTTGCCTCCGACGTACAGGACGAGTGCTACCAGGTTCGTCAGATCTTCGCTCAGAAGTTGCACCTGGCTCTCGTCAAACTGATGCTGCCCCTGGAGTACCTCGCCGTCTTCGCCCTGTGCGCCAAGGACCCGGTGAAGGAGCGCCGCGCGCACGCCCGACAGTGCCTCCTCAAAAACATCTCCGTCCGGAGGGAGTTCATCAAACAAAACCCACTCGCTCAGGGTCAGTGTTCAACCGGTGGATGTTTTCCATGTGCTCTGTGATTACACACTGCTGCTGTTGTCTCTTTGGACATAGCTTTGACGTCTTTTACTGTGTGCTTTATCCAACAGCAGTTCAAAGGTCAACAGTATTTCAAGAAAATATGCAATGTTTTGTGGTGCGGATAGGTTTTATTTTCTGTCATTTATTAAGTCTGTTCATTATTACACTTGTTTTTATCGAAACACCAACTGCAATATTTAGAATTTTTCCGACATTTCCACTAAGGTCTTTTTCTTTTTGAATGTTGAAAAAGTGCTTTAAAACTATAGATGGAAACCCCGTCACAGACATGAACATTTGTTATTCTGTCTCTTCCCACAGAAAAACTCCTCTGCCTCCTTCCTGAGTATGTCGTTCCCTATATGATCCACTTGCTGGCCCACGACCCAGACTTCACAAAACCACATGAATATGAACAGCTCAAAGACATTAAAGAGTGAGTGCTGGCGAAAACTATCTCTGAATACAGCTGAGAATAGGTCTATTTTTTCACATTTTATAGTCATGACTTCTAATGCTAAGTAGATATCAGTGGTGATGTTTGTTGTGCTTCTGTGCATAGGTGTCTGTGGTTCATGCTGGAAGTGCTGATGACCAAGAATGAGAACAACAGTCATGCTTTTCTAAGGAAGATGGTAGAGAACATCAAACAGACCAAGGATGCACAGTGTCCTGATGATGCAAAAGCCAACGAGGTATTCACACACATACGTTTACACGCTTACCCAACGACGACAAAAGCAGCAGAACCACACACAGCTCTAAAATGTTCAAAATTAAAAGAAAAAAAAGAAATCGATACAAGTCATCCAACAAGCATGTTATCTCGCTTGCATCTCTTGAAACAAAATCTTTTAATTTCTTCATAAACATGAAGGTTTGGGAGTAATTGTCTTTAGAAAAACAAGCCAGTGTCCGTCAGATCATTACGGGACATTTATGTTCATGGGAAGGCAGACTTTGTAGAAAGGCAAGAAGCTGAAACCGAATATTTTAGAACTCTGTGTGACGAGTCGCCCAATAATCAAACGCTCCTAACTGTGTGTCTCATGTTGTCTTGGTTACAGAAGCTGTATATTGTCTGTGATGTTGCTCTCTTCGTTATCGCCAACAAGAGCACTGCGTGTCACCTGGACTTTCCCAAAGACCCCGTCCTACCCTCTAAGTTCTTCATCGTACAGGACAAGGCAATAAACACACACACACACACACACACACACACGTAGATGATGTATTTATGCTTCTTGGATTGGAAAATCGTTTGAAAACAAACACCTATCAGACACCCTTTTCCTCTCCTCTTTGAAATTTTCAGTGAGGATACATTTTTTTCTCACACTCTTCTTAAAGGTGCTCAATACAAAATTCAGAGCATCTCTATTGCCTCCACATGGCGATCGTGCTAACAGTGTTTATCCAAAGGCTAACCGTGAAGATGCTGTCCCGACACATGTTATCAGTTGTTACCGCCGTGTGATTACAGTGCAGAGTGGCGGGCCGTCGGTAGTCTGACAAATATTCACGAAACAAATGTCACTGTCACATAACTCTTCAAACACAATGCACAAATGCATGCAGAGTGATTGTATCTAAATATCTGATGGCAGTAATGCAACATTCATGGATGCCACAGAGAAAACCAAATGTATAACTGATAACTATGCTTATAGCTGGTTACGTATAAGCAACAGCTTGCATGCATTATAGCAAATTATTAAACGCACAGACAAGTGGGCTGCAGGCCGATGACCACTTACTTAGTGGTGTTTTGTTTATGTTGTGAATGATGCATCACGCTTCAGATGTCCATCCTGTCTGTAGCTCTTTTCACCACTACATGGTTAGTTGTGCTCTGTGCACAAGAGGACATGTTTTCACACTTGGCTGGTTTCAACTTTTTAAGTGAACTCAGGGTGATTAATCAGTATCATATAAGCTATGACGTTGATCTACCCTACTTACTCATCAATGACCAGGATTATGGACTATATGGCTATATTAATGCTCTGAATATCGTATAGAGGAACTTTAAGAATGACTTCTATCTACTGAATATGCACACAGGCACACTCGTTTCAGATTAATGACAAAGTCATGACCTTTGTGCCGTAGAATTTTAATACTAATCAAAGTTTTCTGGCGTGATTTATTTTTACAGGACTTCAAGAATGATAAAGAGTATCTGTCGACAGAGATGAGACAAATGCTGCTCTCTGGAAAGGTAAACGCTGTCATCAACACTCCATATAAAAGTGAATAATGCTCAACACAGTGCAGAGATGCAGAATACATAAATATGTAAACACTTACATTTATTATTTTGGAAGGGGGAAAAGTTATTGTAAGTTCAGAAACATGTGTATTTCAATATTTGTATTCTCGGTAGTAAAATGCATTCGTCATCAGCCCTTGTAGAATGAATTTAAAGAGTGAAGGGCAAAGATACACGTATTAGCAAAGGTGAGCCGAGAGAGATATGATATATAGAGATGGATTACATCCACGATGATAGTTTATTTCTTTTTACACATGACAATCAAATGCTCACCAGACTAATACCATTAACTCCACCCGTTCTTTACTCAGCCTAAACCAACCCCAGTGTTGGGAGCTGTGAACAAGCCTCTGACGGTACCAGGGAGGAGGATCTTCAACAAGACCACCACAGGCTCAGACACAGCCAGTAACACCAGCACCAACTCCTCCCTACTGAGCCCCTCGGCTATCAACAAGAACAGGTACAGACGCAATACACACACACTCGCACACGCACTTAGAAAAATGCTTTACTCAACTTTTTAAACGTGTCTTGTAGTAACAGCAACGTCGCCACTGAGTCATCAGAGAGCCGAGCGCAGGAAAACAACGAGAACCCGGTCATCAAGAACGAAGAGGGGAGTAAGGTAAGCGCACAGGGGACAACCTTATGTCTGCTGGAAGCACACTACAGCATTAGGCGCCGTTATCTTGACCGAGCTGTCCCCGCCGTCTCTCTCAGGAGGAGCCAAGTCAGAACGTGACCCCCGACGACGAGACGGAGGCGTCGCCCGTCAAGCGGCGTGGCCGCCCGCCCAAATCCACCGCACCCGCCGCACCCGCTCCTGCCGAAAAAGAGGGAACGCCGGCGCCAACCGGAGGCGGAGCGGGGAGGAGCAGGAAGAGGGTGGCCGACCCCAACTCCAACCCGTCAGCAGAGTCCATCAACATCAAGATGTCGAAACAGCAGCAGCAGAACGACGAAGGGACGAAGAGACAGATTGACTTGCAGAGGTGAGAGTGGAGAAGGGAGACGAGGAAAGAGGAAACGTGCGATAGAAAGTGGCTTAAAATGGAATTAACCTTAGTGGCTTAGCTTATCGTAGCTTTGGCAGATAAATGACGAGATAGGAAATTTACTTTTTTTTCCTCTTCAGGTGGCCGTATGTGAGCAGTGAGAATGAGAAAGTGAGAATGTGGGAGCCTGGAGAGGAGACAGGGAGAGCTGTAGGGACAGGGGCCCTTCTCCTGGGCAGCGAGGGAGACACCGAGATAGAGCTGGAGTCCAGCCCAGAGGGCCCTCTCTGTGGCAGGAAGGATGCAGAGAGAGGCCCCCTCACACAGGGGCAGAGCAGCCAGACAGCCTGGTCAGACACAGATATCCAGGGAGATACCAAACCTGCAGGGAGGGGAGTTCCTTCTGGAAGGCAGGGAGAGCCCCACGGTGTGCTGGCAGTGAGTTGGTTTAGTCCAGGGATGTCTGGGCTATCCAGGACTGTCTAGATCAGGGGTAGGCTAACGTCACCTAACCATGCATGTCATGTGTTAGTTTATAGCTACAGAGCTGTTGAAGTCTCTCCTTTATCTTAGGGTGCTTTCACACCTGTAGTTAATCATTTGGCCCGGACAGATCACACTGACTTTTAAAAAAATTAAATTTAAAAACATGAAGTTATATAGACAGACAGACAAGTCGTTGATTGGACAGTTTTGCAGTTTCCTGCATCATCAGGACCCACGAGGGGAAAGCAAATTCTGGTGGCAGAAATTCATATTTTTGATGTGTATATTGTGTTATTTTGTGTCACAAAGAGCTCAAAAAGAGAAAACCGTATTCTAAGCATTATTGGATAACAGATTGACCCCATGTTATGAATAAACCGGTAGAGCACTCACAGGTGACCGGTGCGAACATCGGGGCTCGATGATTCAGGGCTTATTCCTGCAGTGACAGACGGGGTGTGCTGTCACTTCTTAATGGACTTAATGAACTTACAATGTACACTGAGTCGGATACAATTTGGCTTGTTGATTTGCAGGAATAGGATATACATGGCCTCATACCGATCAAAAAAATCGCTTTCTGAACAAATTTGATGTTCATCAGATGGATTTATTAGTAGCTTTTTTAAATCATGCTAAAATCACCCTTCTGCCGGTTGGTTTGGTTTGCCTTCACACCCCAAACGAACCGCGCCAGACTCGTCAACACCAAGGTTCGGTCCACAGCTTTTACACCAAACGGGTGAAGTGTGAAAAAGCAGCCCAATTCTACAGAAGTTAACTACTTTTAAGGAAATCCACCGTGTTTTAAAACCGAATCTTCAAGCACCCAGCCACAGATAATTAGGTCACTGTGACAGCCAGGTAATCAGAGGTGACTGCTCTGACTCTGAACTTTGTTCTCTTTCAGGTAAAGAGGAAACCAGCGAAGATGAAATCCAGACTGTAGAGAATCGGGCCAGACTCTTCCTTGTACCTCCCCAGCCCTGCGTACACGCTCCTCTGACTCTAAAGCTTTCCTGGACACATTGTGGACCTTTCTTAAAACACACACATGTACACACACACACAGACACAAACCACTGACATCCTAGAAGGTTCTAAATACCTTGTAGTCATGATTTGAAGCGCATTGTATGTAGGTCTTACTAAAAACAAAAAAAAAACATGTTCTTTTTTTTTTTGCCTTTGTGTTTGTTGCTCTTTGCTTCTTTTGTGGAGCCATTTTTAAGAAAACAAAAACAGGATGGACATTTTACAAACATTTTAATCTGGTAATGATCGTTGCTTATTAAATTCCCTGGGGAAAAAAAAACCTCCTACTGTATGTCTCCTGACCTCTTCCTCGTGTCTGTTGAACAATATTTTCATTTTCAGCTCACCGTTTCTTTCTTAAACAGCTGTATTTTGTAAATACCCACCTTTGCAGTTTTGAATATCCAAGACAAATGGCAACTATGGGAACATCATAGCATAAGATTTGTGCATTTAAGAGATGTACCAACACCAAACTTTTATAAACTTTGGTATGTTAAGGTTTCTAACTTGGTTATAGCGGCACACGGCCCGGTAGAAGCCCTGTGGCCTCTTCTCTGCCCCTGTAACGCTTTTTAATCGGCCGTTTGATTTATTCCCAGTGTGTTCACGGACTAATTGAAGCGGTCAAACATTTCTGGGTACAGTGCTGGGTTTGAAAGACAGTCTTGTTTTTTTTTTTTTTTTTTTTACTGCTGAAGTATGAAACCGTACTTCACCTTGGAATGCATAAATGATATATTACTATACAAGTACGTGTTCAGGTTTTTGTTCATCTTTTACAATGAATTATTTTTTTGTACTATTGTCAATTTCTTTGCTGGGTAACGCCTACTGTTGAGCATTGTGAGTGGAAACCTCACGGGTTATGTTGATGACAACTTATTTTTTGATGTAGTTTAAAGTATGCCTATTCTCATGATCATATTTAACTTTTTTTTTTTCAGAAAATAAAATCTTTTTAGATGTTACCAGTGCTTTTGTCTTGATCGCCGTGTCTCTGGAGCGCAGGTATCAGAAGCCAAGAGACTTGACAAGAATCCAATGTGAGTTTCCAGTTTGTTTGTTTTTTAATCAAAGAAACATGACACTGTCACAATAAATAACCATGCTTTTTATACTGCTGATGCTCGCTTCCAAGGAAACAAAAGAGGACAAATAAGTCTCGACCCAAAAGGAGAAACTGAGATGCGACAGCCCAATTTTTCTATGCTTCATCATCGTGCAATATTGTACATAGTGAGAGAACCAGGAAGCCGGGGGCCCGCTTCCTCTTTTCTTCCAAAATATAGATCCAGCCATCAATGGTGCACTCTAGTGATAACGAGACGGCTCTTTATCAAGACCTGGACTATTTACAAGTCAAGGAGATGGAGTATGCCTCTTTTTTTTTGGCTCTGGTTGGAAACTGTCTTCAGTCAGTGGAGAGGGAGCACGAGAACTCCATGTAGTACTGTACTATGGTGGTGGTGGGGAAGATGGGTTCTTTTTTTAAAGGCTTTGAGGTTTTATCAACACCCCACTTCCCGAACATTTCTTTACAGTCCATGTACCACAAATGAAAACACTGCAGGCCTGCAGAGGAGTCCCGGCCTCTTAAACGACACGTCCGACATCATTCAAGGACCTCAGTGAGTATTGTATTTGGCTGTGTAGCAAAGCGTGTTTGGGGGGGGGTTGTCGCCTGTACGCACGTGGCTAATGTTTTGATTTGAGTGGCGTTGGATTGGAAGCTCCCCCTCTCAATGATCCACATCAGGACTGGAGAGTGCGAGAAGATCCTTAATCCGCGGCTAAAAGTTACGCGGTTGCTCTGAAATTAGTAAAAAAAACAAAAGCACAGCATTGCAAACTCGGTCACTCATTTCTTGTTGAGGTGCGTTTCCCGTCGGTTGTCGGGCGAATCTGCCCGGAGGACAATAAAAGACAAAAAAGTTGGATTGTGGCGCAGCAGAAAAGGGTGGCATGTGATGTCCTTCAGGGGCCTGACCTGGCTGTCACTTCCTGTCCCATTAGGGCCAGGACTTTGGCTGGGCAACAATCTTAAGAAGAAAAAAAAACAACCGGCCATTTCAGAGGCATTCCTCGTGGATCACAAAAGCATAAAAAGATATCTCCCCATATAATTGTAAACTAGACATTGTTTGTATTTAAAATAATTTGTGTTACAATGCCATGTAAGAAAGAAAAAAAGTATATCCTTGATGTATTTTCAAATTTACACGCATCTATTTACAGTTAACCTTTTCCTTATGTGCAGATGTTTTGTGTGAAGTTTTCTAATTCTACAGACAAAAAGAAACTGCAGGGTGTTGCAGCATCCATGTGATATGATAAAGAACCATTACACCACTCAATGCAGAACACTATCCAGTCGAGTTAATATAATCCAGCTAGACCTTTACGGTATTAAATGTCTGTGTAAGAGAATTATCTGACACAAAGTCCAACTGGTTGCTGGAGGTGGTGGTGTACTGGGAGCAGTATGCTGGGTTTCCTTCACATTTCACCCTGGAAAACCCAGCAGCAAAGGCAGGTATTTGATTCTTTGAGATATTAAGGAACACACATTTCAGAGCTAATATGAATGAAGGACATGGACGACAAAATGCATGAGTGAAAGTGTTTGGTGGCTTATAACAAGGACACACATTTTATGTTAGTGGGAGAAAAGACAGCATGATGGTCGGAAAGGCAGTGGAGCGGTGTACATGTTGCATGTTGCCACCGGTGTTGAGTTTATAGCAAACAAACTTGTTATAAGAGAAGGCTCAGACTGCCGTGGTGAATTGGGGGGGGGTGTGTATGTGTTTAACAAAAGGCCATGATGGATGGGATGGGGAGGGGGCTGATGCCATGATGGGGGGAGTTTGGGATCCTCACATCTGGCTGCGTTGTCTCAGTTGCTGAGGAGCAGCTCTGTCGCCGTTTCCACGTCCCAGGATTTTGAAGACAAGGCCGCTATTACTGCGTTCTGTGAGCGAGGGGGACATGGGATTTTAAAAGTGATTGTAAGCAGTGTGTCATCAAATTAATAAGAACTGAAAGGATGATTTTACAGTATGCTATTATGAACATCAAATATGTCGACCCTTTGAACTGATTTTTTTTATTATTTTTTTTTAATTTGTGCCTTAAGAGTAAATCCTTTGAGATTTACCTTAGTGAGACTCCACAAACCCTGTTGCTCCAACAAGAATGCTGTCAACTAAGGCAGCAACTAACAATTTTGCCATGATGACTATTTTCATAATCGATCAATATTGCCGTCTATTTTTTGTTTAGCCTATAAAATGCCAAATGTTAAGTTCCCGGAGTAATTGTCTTGTTTCGTCCAACCAGGGATAAGAGGAAAAACTGAAAATATTTACTCTGACAGAAGCTGGAACAAGAAAATCTTTGCCACAATTGCTGAAGAAACCTACTCAAACGACTAATGCATTGTCAAAATAGTTGCCCGGTAATTGTCTGTCAATCAAGTGATCTATTAAATCAACTAACTGTTTCAGTTGCACACCATGCCAACAATGTAAATTAATGTTATGTAGAACAAAGTGGTTCTTACCTTATCAAAGCCCATCGAACAGAGTTTGTCTATTTTGCGATTGTAGTCGGCGCTGGAGACCGGAGCGCCTCCGTAGACGTGAGACCACAGCCTCGCGGTCTGTTTGTACATCTCTGGGTTCTGCTTGTACTGAGGATGCAGACAGAGTGAGGGTTAAATGTCAAATACAGTGAAAGTACAGAGACAGGCCGTGTGTTTCCGAAAAACATCCTTCTCACCTGGTTGGCTACTACTGCGTCCTGTGGATCATCTGGTTCTGCTGCGGCAAGGAGAGCCTGTAGAGACAACAGCACCGTCCGCAGGGTCATGGCAGCTGCCCTGGGTGGGACGGATACATGGAGGGCGTTTGAGACGAGGGACACACACGGGAACATGCAGTAAAGTGCGTCGCAAGGTTCAGATGAGTCTCACTCACCACTGGTCTTTTAAAATGTCCAGACATATTGCTCCCGTCACAGAACTGATATTAGGGTGCCAGATCTTAGTGATGAAACGCACCTTAAAAGAAAGAGTTACCTGGATTAAAATGGTTTAACTATGGAGGAAAAGGGGGGGTTACAATGGGTACACTTAGATGCACACTTGTATACTGGCCTTTAGTATTGTCTTTGTTTTGATCATATTTGGGTAGATGTTGTCATACCGTTTGTCACGGTAGCTGTTGCTTTAAGGCCACTGTGGGCAATGTTACATATCAATGAGCACAACTAGTTTCTGGCAATATTGGGTTGTTATATGAATTGCATCAATGTGACAAAGTACATAATGTGTCAGGTATTTCATTCACTAGATTTAAACTTTATTGTAATCACCATATATATATAAATTCTTATCTTTGCTACGTGAAATCACTGAGAAAGGATTGTATGCCCATCACCCTGCATTTGAGATAAAGCAGATTGTCACTCTTATCATACACTTTCATTTTTCATTTATTGACAATTATATAGCTAGAGTAGACCTGTGCACACAGCAGACAGTGATCGGAAACCTGTATACGGTGTTTACAAGCCACAGTAGAGTACCTCAGCTAGCACCTTCAGGTTCCTTAAAAACAGGATTAAGAGCGTATATACGTTTTTTGAAACCAGAATGCGTTTGCTCCAAACCATGACGCCTAACCAGGATGACAGTGTGCATGTAAATGCACTTGAACGTGAGAGAAAGGGGTAAAGAACATGCAGCAAGTATTGAGATGGGAACAACTGAAGCTCGTACCTTTGGAGGGTTAAAAGGATAAGTTTCTGGGATTTTTATTTCAAGCTGAAATCTGCCACCTTGAAATGAAGAAAGAAAAACATCAAAATGTTTCAGCATGACAAATCATAAAGTGTAGTGGTAGATATGTTGTCAGGCCATTGTAATGCAGGTGTGTGACAATACCTTCATATGGTGTATCGGGAGGACCTGCTATCTCCCCCCTCAGCTCTGTGAAGTTCTCATCCACCAAATCTACTTTGATCTGGTTTTTACTCGTCTATAGGTTGGGACAAATGAGAAGATAACGTTACCCTGATGCTCCACGGAATCACAGCGCGGTGTCTCGACATGTCTGTCAAGTGTCAAACCACATTCATTTACAAACATGTGAAAGCTGCACACATGTCAGCTGTTAAAAAGGCACAACAACTGTACTCCAAAGTTTGTTACAGAGTTCAACAGGAGCCATTGGGACATTTAAATAAGTTAGCAGCGTGGATAGCTTGCTACTGGAGCCAAGCTAGCAAAAGTTGGCATAACTACAAACTCACAACAACAAGACTTGACAGGCAGTAGAATTACAAAATACACACTCTAAATGGCTTAAATCCTTCCCTAATAGAAACCAACTGTTTTAAAAAATATGATAAGTTGGTGAACGTTGTATCATGTACACCCCGGGCTAATGCTAACTTAGGTTGAGATGTCAAAATATCGTTACCATTAGCAAGCTAAAAGCTGCTAACTCGAAGAGCCATCGGCTAATTATCGTAAGTAAACACATACGCTGCCTTTTATGAGGCGGGTATTAACCATACGAGGTATGTTTCATTTAGTTAAGTAGTTACCCACAGTTATGCGGCACTGTTCGTTATAAACAACCGGCCTGTCAGTTGACAAAGCTGAATCCACGGTGTTTCCTGAACACACCCACCTGACAATAACAGGATAGGTTCGGCCGGGGCACTGACATCAAGCTAAAGCTAAGCTACAGTTCTCCTGTTTAGGCCTGACCTACAGCAGCACAGGACTGGGACCTGACGTTAGGTAATGTTGGTATCTGACATAGCGGCTACAGCCACTTACATTTTAATTAGTTCAGTTAAAACAGCGACAAAAAAAACGAGCTGAATCGAAGTGAAAAAACCCATATATAGCCAGAAACGTTACCGCACCTCTTCGCTTTTGAGAACTTCTTTGAACTCCCGCTTGATCCTTTGGACCGCGATGTTAGCCATGGCTGTGTCTGCTGAAGAGCTGCTGTGTCGACCAGACCCGGGTCTCTCTCTCTCTCTGTATGTCTCCCTGTGTCTCTCTCCCTCCGTGTGTGTGTGCGCGCGTTGTCTGTCGGTGTGGGGAGGACTGCCCGCTCCGGTGCTTTTCACAGTTAGGGAGCTCTTCTCCTTTCACTTTCACCGTCCACAGCTTATTTTCACTTCAGAGACAAGCTCACTGTCGCCGTCGACTGCCCGCTGGAGCACAGCGCCAGTCAGTCCAGAACATACAGTACACACACACAGAGCGTGCAGCTAAATGGAGTAGAAACTGGAAGTTTCATTAATGAGCTCTAGTACATGGGTTTGTGTTGTTTTTCACACTTGCCTTTTCCGGACATTTCTCATCCTGTGCTGAACACATCTGATTTTTATTTTCCAGCACTGGTGACTATCACCTTTTATTCACCTACAGGATTTTTACATCTGACTCTGATGTGGAATGGAGCTTTTACTTGATTGTTTTTTATTAGGGAGCAAAATATACAAGTAAAGGAAGAAAGCTGTTAGATTCAACACATTTTTCACTCTTTATCTGCCATCACTGCTTAAATACCAAATGACACTTCAACTAGTTCTGATAGTCCAACTGCTTTCATGGCTTAGATATCATCTTCCATTTAAGTTGTTTCGTCTCTCAATACGTGGCTTATTAAGAGGTGAAATAAAAGTAAGAGAAGGAAGCTGTCAGGTTCCAACCTGACTGAGTGACAAGGTTTTGGAAATATTGAAATATTGTACTTTTTACTACACTTACCTATATTTATTACTATGCACATTTTACATACGAAACATACATTGAGTTTATAAAAGTTGAATCAAAGCCAAAATATTCATTATGCAAATGGACCCTCTGTGTTCAACTTAATATATTATAGTATTGGATTATTATTATTTAATAAGCAAAGTAGCGACAGTCGTCCGACATTTGTGTTGGAGTTAAAGTAGGCTACAATATTTCCCACTGCATTTTTTTAAAGTACAGTATTCGAGTTACAATCCATCACTGAATATTTGGTTACACAACTGTACAGATGTTGGGGCTCGGTTCATCTGCCTCTGTATTGATGATGGGCAGCGGACTGTTTGTTTACTATCCAGACGCTATAATCGTTTCTTACTGGGATTGGCTCAAAGTCCCGCCCATCAAATGACTGAACCAATGACAGACGTCCGAATCGCCCAGCGCGTTTAGTTCCCGGATGTCTCTCGTGAAGAATCGCTGGTTGGCTCACGTGCACCAACAAAACACAGACGGTAGGTTGTCATGTCTGCAGCTTAATGGTTTCCGTGCGGGGGACAACAACGCTGCAGCCCAGGCCCTCCAAACACAGTGAACGGTTTCTCAACGTCTACACAGCTCGAGTAAGTCCTGTTTCCATGCTGTTGGCCGTCACAGCTGTCGATAATCATCTGTTCATTAGTAACAGTCGAGAGAAAAAACAGTCAACGCAGTGAGGCTTTGTTGCTGGCCAGGCTAGCAAGGAGCTAGTCTAACGTTAGCTAAATTAGTTAGATATCAATATTAAATCATAGTTATTATGATAGTCGTGAATGTCAAACTGAAGGGTTGGTATGTGAGAAGTGATGATTGCTGCAGTTGAATGGATTTCAGCAGAGTCGAGATCAAACTGGCCACTTCGTTTGTTCGTCACTTCAGAAATATGCAGGCAGACACCCATGGAAACTATGAACGTATAACTATTACAGCACGATGTCAAGTAATGCAAGTGTGTATATGTCAGTGTTTATTACATATAACGTGACGGTCGTGTGTTTATTCAAATGTCAATTATATGAAATATAGATATATTGGCTGATATACATAGACACATATACGATTGTTGAACAGAAATGCAAAACATGGTGCCCGTTTTGTTTCCCTGGTGGCAATGGTTCTACATTTAACATTTAAGCAGTGCAAACAAGTTGGTCACCATTATGCACGAAAATACTAGAAAGGTCGTCATGACAAAAACAGTGCAAAGAACAGGACAAAAAGAGAGAGAACGGTACAAAAACCATCTCAATACATTACACGGTTTGTAATACAAGGAAAATATTTTTGGACAGGAAAATGTACTGCTCTGTTAATATTTTGGTCACTATTCTTTGAGGGGAAAAAAATCTTGGGATTTTTTTTATTGCAGGTGTTTGTGTAAAAAAAAAAAAAAAGATCGCAGTATTATAGGAGAAAGAAATTTAGCCAATGAGGGTGGATATTCGCACCAGCCAAATGCTGGTAAAATATGCAGGCGGCTGCTAGATTTGCTTCAGTCACCAGCGGGGAAAAAACCCAACTGTAGTCTAGTGAGTGGTTAGAACATTCTGGAATACATCAGCCACAGTGGCAGGTGGACAAAAAAAGCAAATTTCCATCAATCAAATATCCATGTTATCAGCCTCAAAATCTGGTGTTGCAGTATAGACCTGGATCACTTTTTATTAGGCACCTGCAGCAGACATCTGTGCATTAGCCTACGACTAATCCAAGCACTGTCTGTGTTTCACATCAGTTTGCCAGGCCATGTGATAAAACCTTTTTTCAAAACTACTTTCAGTTCTTAGCTGATGACGTGGCTCCTAATCAGTGTTGTATTAACGACGAGTGCACCATCAGTGTAAACCAGTTCAGACACCAGAATGAACTCCAGTATGTTGTCAATAATGGTCTAGTTAGAGTTTATTTTTAATTACAAATGCCTAGGTTACATGCAGCGAGATAAAGCAGCCACAGTGCTGACTGTCCTTGACTGAGCAGTCTCCTCCTTCTAAGCTGTGTCCCTGTGAAACAACAATACAGGACAGCGCTGACAAGAGGGAGCGTTAGGTTTCTCTCCTTTGTTCATGTACTTGGTCTAGTTAGAGACAGTACTTTCGTTTTGTTCCAGGGTGGACGCCGTCTGGTGAGACATGGCGGAGGGAGGCTTTGACCCTTGTGAGTGCGTCTGCACCCACGAGTATGCTATGAGGCGCCTCATCAACCTGGTGAGTGGCCTCGGCTGTCGCTTGAAATCTTAAGTGGCTGGCTTATTGTTGAATTGCAGGAGCAGGAAATCCAAGTGTGCAGCACAAAGTATAAGTATGTCCTGCCGAAGTTGATAGATTAGCGGTAGAATCAACTAGCAAGCAAATGAAAGTCCCAGCCAGAGAGGAGGAAATGAAAAGCTGCCGACTGGCACGGAGCCAGCACATCCTGGTTCCTGCTCGGTGTTTATCCAGAGAGCCAATCAGCACTTCCACACAAAGTCGTGTCACTCCGTCGCACTGCGTGCTGTCAGGTTGGCTTTGGGCATGTAAATATATTTTCCAGCTCTCTTTTATTGGAACGTGTAAGAGAAGCGCTCAACATTATGGAGACAGACTACGTTTAACACGGAATAGAAGTTGTGATTATTTTGTGTATCCAGGTGACCTCATTGGCTCTTTTGTGCAGAGGTGTAACCTGCACGGCGAGCTGCAGATGGCTCAGAGCTTGAAACCACCCGAAGGGAGAAAAGGGTGTTGTCCAAATAACAAAAGAATTTTCACAGGATTTACATGTCAGGACTTTGTACAGTACATTGTTGTGTGTGTGCCTAGTGTTACAAGGAACTCTGGCGTTTTATGTCAGTTTTATTGGCTTATAGACTTGCTGTGTTTTCTCTAACCTGAGATGAGGAGAGTGGTAACCAGAGTGAATAAGTCAGCCATCAATTAATATAATTTTTCCAGCTCTCCTCTTGTATTGAATCTGCTTTGTTCCTTCTGTAATTTCTCCCTCAGCTCAGGCAATCTCAGTCCTACTGCACAGACACCAACTGCCCTCAGGAATGTATGTATGACCACATTAGGGTGTTGTGGGATCAGCAACATTTAGTGTAGATTACAAGTGCAAAGATGCGTTTGTTTTCCAGTGCCGGGTCCCAATGGGCCGATCGGCGGTGACCTGACCCTCCCCATGGTTCTGATGGGATGGGCGGTGCTGGCTCTGCTCCTGTTCCTGTTGCGCCCATCCAGTCTCAGGGGCAGCCGTCCCACAGGCAAACCTCACGGACCCCACAATGTCAGTATCGATCACAGTGCGCCCACGTAGTAACGGTGATGTTGTCAACATGGGTTTACAACAGAAGTACATTAGCTGAAGATACTGAATAGGATGCTATTTTTCCTTTAATGGGGATTTTATGACATAGAATTGAAATGAGTCACCATTTGATGGAAACTATAAACTTGGATAACAAAAAGAAAGAAACGATGTTAATAGTGACACTTATTTTGCTACATGCTAGCTATTAGCCTTTTTCACAGCAGACGTTTTGACCTGTTGGTGTTACTAACGTCTCTAACTATGGCTCTGTCCTGTAAGCACAACACAAGACCCTGAAACTGAAGCCATCATTACTTGTATTATTTACACCTGTGCTTTTACTGTGACATGCCAAAATGTCTTCCATAAAATCCGGCCTGTTGGTTAAACGTCAGGTTGTCTTGCTGTGCTCTTCAAACGTCAGCTGTCTTGACCTCAGATAGGCTGCTGAATTATTGTCTCAACATTGTTTTTTGGTTTGTGTCATTTAATAAGAGTCAGTGAGCTCTGGTTTTGGTCTATTATTATACACCATCCATTATTATACACCAATTGGCAGTCCACCAAAAGCAGAAATTAGTCACACAGTTTCTATGTTTCAGTTGTTTGGTCCATATTTTGCAAAGATGAGCAGTTCTCTCCCAAGATTAGGAACTAAATGTTTATCCTGTGACGTGAGCTGGAGCTGTATTTCAGAGCTAGGGTGGGTAAAGATTTTTTTTAGCAACATTTTCGTGTTGTTATATTTGTTGAAAATGTCATTCCATCCTGGCAGCAATCAATAAATCAAATACTCTGACCAAAAAAAAGAGAGAAAGGAAAAAAAGTCCTGCGACAGTCCAATGAAATGATTGGACGGGCTCCCTGCCTGTTTACCTGCCTTTGCGTATTCTGCCTGTGCACTCATTATTGTGACCCATGTCTACCACAAGCTGCTAGCTTGACAGCTGTGAGTACTAACGGTAGCCATGTTGGTTGTGTATGTTCATTATGATTATTTTGGGGGAGTGGCTTTGGAGGGACGGGCTGTCAGTGTAGTCGACTTAGAGACTTTCTTGCTACATTTAGCGACTTTTGGAGCTCGTGCTGCTAGAGGTGACTACGCTGGGCTGGGTGTTTCTGTTGTATTATTATTTTTAATATAGCTTGTTCTTGCTGGTTTCTCCAAAGTTGCTGACCGCAGCTTAAACAGGGACTCAGCCTCTGGCTGTACACAACCAGATGAACATTGTGTGTCCAAATTTGAAGCTAACTTATTATTATAATTAGTATGATTATTGTTTCTGTTGTTAAGACTTAATATTTTCTTTTTTGCAGCGCAATGGAAGAGAGCCTCCAGCGCCCCCTATCGACTAGCAGTGGAGAGCACCAGCACTCACCCACCTGCACTGACTGGAGCTGCACAGTCAGCCAGCGACTGTGACAAAGGGACAGCGTCATCTCCCCTTCATTCAAATATCTTTTGCTTTTCTCCTACTTTATTGCCACTGTGTTTTTTGTGATGGATTTGTCTATGACCCCTGTCACTGGAGCCCAACTGATCTGAATAACAACGACTTTTTTTTTCCATCTTGAATTAAAAATATATAAGTAGTAACGTTGTTGTTTTGTATGTCTAAAGACGCATACAAGCCAATTTTGACTGATAATATCGGCATGTTAATATATCAGTTGGGCTCTAAGTGGTATTCGTAGAGTCTTTAATCAGAAGGCGGGGCGTTGTTCAAGTGCTTGCTAAGCGTTGAAGGGTGGCAGGTCTCTCTCGGAAACATTCCTCTCTTTCCACTTCTATGTCACAACTCTATAAACGGTGCCAGTAATGATGTCATATCACGTAGTGTTTTAATAGCACATTTAAACCAGCATAATGATTAACGCAATGAATTTACATGGACGAATACTATTATGAATTAGGATCACAGCAACACAGCGTTTATTTCAATACAGCCAATCCATCTTCTGTGTTTACACTCGGGCCTCAGTCCGAGTACATACTCCAGCAAACAGTCCGGTGTGTTGTGTGAACGACGTCTCCGTAAACGCGTCTGTCCCTTTAAGCGACTGTTGGTTGTGTGACCGTGGTTGTAAGTTATCTGGACCACCGATCTGTTCAACGGGCTACAGTTGGACAGTCAAATGCTCCCATTTCACGTAGTTGAAATGAACTGAATTGCAGGCATATGTGTATTAAGTGTGGTCATTGTAAAACAATATACTCAGCGCAAGCATTTAATCATATCGAGATGATTCCATGTACTGTCATTATTTAGTGGTTAAAAGATAAAAACAAGTCAGAATTGTATACTCAACTTATTAGTAGCAGAGAATCTTATTTTGTTGTGGTATGCCGTCTTCTTATGAAGGCGTGTTGTGCTGAGTCAGCGGTCTAAAATGGTGGAGGTGAGGGCCTACAGTCTGGTTGATTGAAGCATTGAGTTTCTACTTCTACAACTTTGGTATGATGATGATGATGTCAAACCAATTTAAAGGAAAGGAGCTAGAAAACGGTGCCAATGTTGAAGTTCTGGTCTCAATACTGCGACAACTTCTTGTGAAAGAAGAGCAATATTTCGGTTCATTTTTGATATAAAATGAGATCAGAAGAGGACGTGGGAATGATCTGGAGGTTCTCTCTTTACCGTGGTTTACAGGATTTGTTGGTTTCTCTTGGTCCAGAGCTGCTAAATGAGTGATTCATTTAAAAAATTAAAAAAAACAGTTTGTCAGCTAGAAGGTTTAATTAGTGAACAGAACAATAGAAATCTCTAATGCAGAGCAATATAGTGGTGAATATCTGGTGTTCTTTTACCCTGTATGTAACTGTGGGTGGATATTTATAACGCAGTACAACAGCCTCAAAGTTACTTAAGAGTATCAACACTTTGATACAATCTCAAGAAAAATGGAACATTATAACAAGTGAATGTTTTTTTTATTGTTGGCTGTTGGATTGCAGTACATGATGGAGGGTTTCCTGGTTTCTGGTCACTGACCTTATCTTTGTCGTGCCCCTGTCATGGCAACATGGCTGTGGAAGTGTGTCTGGGCCTTGGATTATGTTTTCAGGGGCACTTGTGATATCAGAATTTACGTGGATTAGTGTCTCTCTTGATATACATGGTGTAAGAGTTCAGAACCTGAATATCATCTGTAATAGCTTCTCTTATTTTCCATATCAGCGAATAAGGCCCTCTAAAGATTTCTTCCCTACGTCTTTCTAGACTCGGGAGGAGATGGGGAAAGTTAAGTAAAACCTAAGACGGTGTGTATAATGAAGGGGGAAGCCATACTAGGTTGTGAGATGAACAAGTGGACCATCTGTTACTGCAGGAGACCACGATTTACACTGTTTCAGTCTAAGAGAAAAAGGGCTTCAACTATGCACTTTTCCTATAACAAAATAAATAAAAATAATTCAGTCTTACTGTCTGCCTGTGTATTTTTTTATTTTATTAGTCTATAAATTAAGTATGTTTTAGTTGCACTTCAATGGCAAGTACATTGCCACATGCTTGATACAGAAGAAGTTGGTTGCAATTTGCACCTTCACCGCTAGATGCCACCAAATCGTACACACCACCTTAAAGTAGAAAACCATAAAACTTCTGTATAACCCAGTGGCCTATTGCTGTATGACTGATTTTTACGCCTCTGTTCATACTTTGACAGATACTTTATAGACGCCTGTCTTCACATCAGTATTATCGATTAACTGCTCCCAAATCAGGTTGAATCATGTGTGTGTGTGGGGGTTGTTACAATTGAGTTTGTAATCCTCTGAGCATGCGCAGTGGTGAGACTGTTTTCCACGTTTCCCAGGGTAACCATCAACAAGTCAGTTAGCCCACTGTCGCGAGCTATGTCCTTTAGGTAGTACCATTTACGAATAGGTCTATAGTATGTATTGAATCTGACAAACTTAGCATAATGGTAATTTAGCAATACTAGTACATACTAAGCACAGGAAGCCTATAGCAAGCTAACATTACTTGTCACAGTGAAATTAGCGAACACTAGTTTAGCTAGCATGCTAACGTGAGTGGACGCGTTCAGAGGACAGCGTGCAGCGTTGTAGTTCTCAGAATGACTAATCAGCAGTTCAGGACACTGGCTTACACGAAGAGCCCGAAAACATCGAGGAGAACAACGTTTCAGGTAAAGTGTTGTGTGCAGTCGCCATGTCACCAAATGAGAGCAGACTGATTAGTCAGTTAAACCCACAGCCCCCTGAACACACGTTATCTCATGTACTTACTAGACCTATCTGCTTTCTACCTGCCCATTTGCACTATTACATTGCATACTCTATACCTGTATGCTTTTAATGGTGTACTGTGATATGTGTGTTGTAGTAGTTGGGAGAAGCAAAAGATAAAGTGAGGTGAACAGTCAGTCTAATCTCATCCAAAACGTTTCAGGACGAACTTCAGGCTGCTGTCTCCGCCAGAGCAAGCAAGGCAGAAACAGATCGATACTCGTACTCCGATGACTTCAGTGACGATGAAGACGGTGAGATGGCGCAGCATCGACATCCTCTAGATGTGGGTCTCTGTGGTGCTTTGATTTTCTGCGGTCTACAGTGCATCCTATTTACACCACTTTGTGAAAGTGACTTAATACTTTTATGCATCTAACTGTGATTCACAGTGAAAATGCATTACAACTAATTGGAGAAATTGTGAAGAGATTATCAGAAATTACTCTGTAAATGGCAGTTTTTTTCAGCAGTGATTCCCAACCAGGATGTAGGAAGCTCATCTTATTAAAAAAAAATGCATACATTACAATCTGGTTAGAGCGTGTGAGTAGAGTGAAAGCAGAGACGGTTAAGCTCAAAGTAATGGATACATGGTTGAACCGTCCCGCTTCTGCCACGTCTGTTGTGCTACGAATGTAACTTTGACTGAACTTGCTGGAAAAAAAGTTTCCTATTTTATGGAATTTGCAGTGTTCAGTAACATCAGGTTTAAATATCTATTCAAATGGGCACTTTTGTTAAATGGCTCTGGGGGTACAGCAGACAGAAAAAGGTTGTGAACCACTGCTTCACAGCTGGTGGAACATTACACGACATTCAGTCCTCACAGTTCATTCCTCCCTGCCAACCTCAGCAGGATGAAGGGTTAACATCACTGCTTTACAGGAGGAAAATGTCAGATGGCAACAAGAGTTACATCAGTGGAGCAGACCATATGATTCTGCTTCCTCCTTTGGATAACATTGTTAGTCAGACACCTTCAACTTAGATGGATGCATGTTCAGTGTGAAAGTTAAGGTGAGTAGCTTAACTCAAGATCACTTTCTACTAGTTTTTCAACCATATCTCCGAGTCCTCCTCAGTGGATAGAGTTTGTTCAGTTGGCCAGAAACCATCCACTTAAGAAGGGATAGTAAGATGCAGTTAAAAAGCTCCAGTAAAAGCTAGTAAGTGGACATTGAGTCTAAATTGCTTTGTCAACTTAAACAGATACAGTTTAATGGCTGGTCCTATCTTGTCATTCTCTATTTTTGATCTTTCTAAATTTCTGTATTTGATTTCTCTGTTTTTCACAGATTTTCTGAACGAGCTCCTCAAATCGAGTAAAAAGAGGGCCGGCGCCATCAAGGCGGCGAAGAGTCAACCCAAACTCAACGACTTTGACATTTCAGATGACGAGGGCAAACGCGGCAGGACGAAGAGAGTTTCATTTCTGAAAACCCAGAGAGTCGTCTCTCCCCCGGACGACGCGGCGGCGCCAGAGTCACGCGAAAACGAGCCGCCCGACTCTTCCACCGGTCCACACAGCAATCACGGCGACTCCACGAACATCGGTGACGACAACGTGCCGTTTGAAAGCAGTGATGCGGTGTCCGCCTATCCCCAAATCACGAGAAGGAGCTCAAGTAAATCTCTGTCGTACCAAACGTCAGATGACTCTCTCCTGGACATGCCGTTGCCCTTACCATCTGACAACAGTGGGGCGGAAACTCCGGGTCCCGAGAAGAAGAGCACCTCTGCTCTGGAGGACGGCTCCCACACTCCGTTATCAGCAACTGACCTCACACGCGTGTCCTCAGCAGGTCCGTTTACACCGTTTCATGTACAAGCTTTTTTTAAATTCATCTTTCAACAAACTGTCTTTATTCAGATACCAATAGGGAGCCACCCAGGCCCAAACCGAGGCAAAGGACTCTCGGGTTGAGCCTTCACGCTGCGGAGAAGATGGCTGAAGACGCTGGATCTCCGGATCTCAGCAGGCCCCAGACGTCCTCTGCATCTATCCCCCTCTCCCCCGACACGTCCAGCAACACCGCTGTAAGGAGCCGCGGTGCACATGTACGTTTCTCTGCTCGGCTTGTTCGGTATTTGTAGTTGAAACATCTTCTGAATGGAGCGCGTGTTTGTTATGCCGTTTCATCGCAGTGGAAAGAAGGAAGTCAAGCAGTTTCATGCGGCCTCAGCAAATCCTCTTCGAGTAAGAGTGAGCAGTCACAGCTCTTCACCAAGACCACAGTGGATTCCGGATCCAGAGGTAACATCCTCAGCACCACACACTTGTTTTTCAAATGGCAGTAATCCTGTTGACGTTTATCGTGTTGTTTTAGATGGCTTCATTTCCGATGACAGCAAAGAGAGAAAGTACTCCACGTCGTTTGAAGAGTTTAATGTAAGACCTTCGTGGGCGGGTGAGACTGTGACATGTTGGATATGCTCTGCCTGTTGGTCTCGGTAAATGTGTCTTTCTGTCTCCTCTCAGGCAGACTCTGGAGAACACTCGCAGCAGCTCTCTCGTGTCCACCACAAATCCTTTGACACCAGGTTGGTAAGCAAGCCGCAGCAATAGCTGCTTCTAAAGCTGCGTGGGCAGAACAGGGTTGGTAACTGGCCGTCGTTTCATCTCCATCAGGACATGGAGCTCTCCCTCTGAGGCCGCTCAGAGGTCGCACAGTGTGTGCGCCGGGAAAGTGGAATCAAGGTATCTGGGAACTCTCAAACTTCTGGATCGTAAAGTCTCGCTGCAAGACTCTCAGCTTCCAGCGGCAGATTCACTCCGAGCCGCCATTTACCAGGTCGGTGTGATAACGAGCCCGAGTGGTTGGAAAACTCTGCAGTGTTTGGTTTGTTTTATGGTGAAGGACGATATGCAACCATAAGAGGAGCTCCATCTTATACTCCGACACTGATTTGATTACAGTTATATCAGATACATAGAACATACTTCTAGTGTAATTTCTTCCACCCTGTTAAACGCTCCATTTATATTATTCTCCGATTTTATTACATTATTATCAGGTACAGATGCAGAGTTTGGCCTTGAGACGCTGTACTTGTCCTAATGTAATCAAATAATTCAGTTAAAAGCCAGTACTTGGGAGTCTGTTTTTTTTTCTCATCAGCCGCTGGACAACAAAGTATCTACAGTTGAGTCTCGGTCAACTAGAATCCCGGCCCACTAACATGTATTTCTAACAGCAATGGCTTCGAAAGAAAAAGGAAAAGTCAAGAGAGAATATGCAAATACAGAAGAAGGAGGAAATCCTGAAAGAGAAGAAGAAAAGAGTGAGTAATCTGTTTTGTAAATCGGAAATACAACACACCACATAGTAATGGAACACTATAAAAGAAACAGTATTTCAACAGAAATGCACACTTTTTACTTTCTTTTAAAAAAACAAACCAATAACAGGAAGAAGAGGCTAAAAAGGAAGATGCTGTTGCATCATACGAGGCTTGGAAAGAAACGAAGGCGGAGAGTCTCAAAGCAAAAGCCAAAGAAAAGCAGGACGCAATCAGAAAGGTGCAAAGAGCGGTTGAAGAGAAAGAAGAAAAGACGCAATCTGCTCAACAGGTTTGTCCCTTGATTTATTGTGCGTTATAAATAAGCACTTCCGTGTGAAGACATGCTAATCGGTGATGCTGTAAACATCGCAGGTGTTTGACAAATGGAAAAGTGAGCATGATCATCGCCTCAAAGAAAAGTCCAGAAGACAAAGAGAAGCTGAAAATAAACTTCAGTTCAGAAAACAAGAGAAGGAGAAAGAAAGAAAGAGAGACAGCAAATCTGCCGTTTCTGACTGGTGAGTGTAAATCAAGGAAGCAGCTGCTGTACCATTAGAGGCACGTTTCGAGAATGCCTGCTGGTCTACCCAGTAAACAATTTAAAGGGCCAGCATAGAAAGATCACATGTATTTAAATACAATTATCTTACTGTACTTGATTGTACACATTTTATTGGGGTCTAAAAGTCAGTATTCACACCTCACAGTGCTGTCCCATCAAACTCTAACGTCTGGGAGTGAAAATGATCAACCACTAGATGGCAGCCAAGGCTTGATGTTTAGCCACTTTCTTTTTTTTTTTCTTAAAATGTTTAAGGCGTGAAAAGAAGACAGTTGTTCTCCATGAAAAAGTCTTGACGGTGCGCGAGGAAACCCAAAATAAAGCTGAGGAGGAGCGCTACGTGAAAGAGGAGAGAGATCAAATGGCTTTGGAGATGTATGAAAACTGGCTGGTGAGTGGCATCGAAGGTTCTTTTGTTTTGTTTTTTCAGATACAAATGGTCTCACTCACTGTAAATCCAAGTTATGTGGAAGAGTTAATATTTCTTTACCCAACAGGTACGGAAGGATCTGGAACAGAAGAGACAAAGAGAAGAAAGACGGATACAAGCGATACTCCAAGACGGTCCACCTCCTCCGTGGAGCCCACCGAATAAAACCATACCCTTTGGGAAATAACTTGAAATGCAACATAAGATATCTGCGGGTTCTGTGTTACATTTGAAGTTTGTACTGTATGTTGTGTTTTAAACATAGTTGATGGCAGCTGCTGATTTTTATATACATATTTTGTACATTTTAGAGGTTTTTTGTTAGCCAGCAGCTCTAGTGCAAGTTTATTTTTTTAAATGTTTGTCGGTGAAATGTTGCAGTATGTTGGAAAATGTTCCTGTGACATGTCGGTATCAAAGAAAACCCTTTTTATAAATGTTGTGATCTGGTACCATGTTAGACATCTAACATGGTACCATGTAAAGCAGCAATAAGAAAACAATATTGATATAAAAAGCTAATAGAATTGGTCTGCTGCTTCCTCTACTTTTATAGTTCAACTGCCGTCAATTTCCATGTAAAGTTTTGTCTTGAGATTACAAGAGGCTCCAAAACTTGACACATTCTTAGAAACTGACACGCAGCACTTATTTGATGTACAACATGATTTAATTGTTTGTTTTTATTTAAAGTGCTGGTCATTTTGCACCTCAACTTTTTAAGGTTTTTATTCATATTCATTGCATTTTCCATCATCAAAAACATTTACTTTAGACTAAAGGAAAAGAAGTCTTTAAGAATGTATTTATGCATCAACACAATAAACTTATGAGGGTGACACTTTATACAGATTTATGCAGAGAGAAGCATTTTGGACTTTAAACTCAAGACACAGAGAAGTCTAATTGTCTTCATGAAAGAGAGCTGTTATGGATTTTATTTATGGCCTGCTGTTAGCTCTGCTCCTGGTCATTTCCGCTATCCCACATCTATGCCAATGTATGTGGAAAATATAAGACAGGTATCTAAAAAATATGAGTAATAAATTAGCAATAAATCCTGCAAACATGTTTAGAGGCTTTAAGTGGCCATGGAGACATGGAAAATGTAATTAATGCATCAGTGATACAAAAACTATTGATACAATATATCATAATTTAAAGTCACAGAGGCAAATGTTCGGCATTGAGTTTTTTTCCCTTTTAAATACTTTGAGTACATTTCCATGTACACGCCTTTACTTAACCCTCCTGTGTTCGTTTCTCAGGTACAGCAATGATGTTCCCGGGTCAATGTGACCCGGTGCATGTTTAATCATCCAAAAGTTGTCAGAAAACAAAAAATCCTAATAAATATAGTTTGTACCTCATCACCAACACCATTACTAACAATTCAACAAGTATTTAGTGGAATGGCGTTATTCACCCCTCCATAGATCATAGTTCAATTAGGATAACTCACTCGTTTTCATGAAAAATACATGTACAATTTCTTTTACATTTTGAAACTTTCTTTTTTTTCATGGGGTGATGTAGTTAAGATGAGACGCCTCTGCTGTTCAGGGTCATATTGACCCGCTCACTCAAAATCAAGCCAAATGAGTCATAAGGATTTGTATTGAAAGTAAACTTTATTTATGTTTATTTATAGTGTTAAGAAACAGACATTTACAAAAAATAACGATCTGAGCACAATGAACGAGGTGTGTGTGTGTGTGTGTCTCTGTCTGTCTACACAGCACACGAGTGACATGTCGTCACGGTGTGCTTTCTACAAATACATTTTGGCACTGTCTTTATAATATTTTCGGCAGACAGTCTTGGCTGACGTGTATTGGGTGAGGATGACCACTATATTTCACAATTTTTTGACACGAATGTCTCGCTTGGAGGAACAGGTATCAGTTTCCTCATCTGATGGTTCATAATCAGTACCATTATAATCTGAATTGACCTCAAGATGGTCTTCATCTTCAGACACATCCTCCTCTATGTTAAGTTTCATACAGAAAAAGTATATTTTTTCCAGATTTTCAAATTTCGAAACGGGTCAATTTGACCCGCAACATAACAGGAGGGTTAAGTAATATTTTCAATGCTTTATTTGTATTTAATTGTATTGTTGTTGTGGTATTAGTACTTATACTAAAGTAAACCTCCTCCAACATTGTTTAAATGTTCAGCGATATACGGACAAGTGTTTCCATTATTTTTTATGAATGGAGTCAGAACATGCTTTTACTCTGAAATACCACACCGGAAGCATCTTGTGCGGTGCTTAGACTCCTGAAGTGAGGAGGTAACGTTCACCATACATTAGTATCTCAGTTTAGCGAGAGGTAGTGCAGGAAAAGTTGTGAGAGCAACCTTGATGGTATGAGTTTGTTGAGTAGGTTTAAGAGTTAGTTAAAGACATTTATCGTTCTTGAACCGGAACCGACGGCTTGTTTCAACACATTTAATAGAGGAGCTGACCGTGACCGTAATCTGCGCATTCCTGAAGTTGACTGACTGTCGAGTTGGCAGAGGTAATGTAACGTAAGCTAGCTAACGGCTACTTGCTAGTTGGCTGGCTCAACATTGACGTCCATTCATTTGTTTCTTGTTTTTAGTTCGCTCACACAGCGTTAGCAAAGAAGAGAGGAAGTAGCGTAGTTATGGTCCTGTTTGTGCGTAATGTTACACTGACACTCGCTCTGCAGCAAAGCTAACGTGAACTACCCTCACTACAGGGTCTCTGTGATAAAAGGTCAGTGTTCATCTCTGTCAGACGTGGCTGAGCCGATGAAAGGCTCTCTATGTTCTACCAGGCTGCGGCGGGTCGACCGGTACTGTAGCCCTGATGAGTTGGAGCCATAGCTTTACATGTGAAGCCCTGATGGTCAGGAGGGTTTAGAAAACCAACAAGTGTTGGACAGAAACCGAGCTTAACGTTTCTCTGGGTAGTATATCAGTCTGTGGAGGTTACATTTGTTACACTTTTACACTTTTAACACATTGAAATGTGACTGATGAATGTCAATGCATTATCAATGAATCTGCCAGTTTTATATATATATACAGTATATGAGTGTGTGATATGTGTGTGTGTGTATATATATATGTATATGTACTGTATATATCGGGAAGTAAAAGTACACGGTAAAGGTACATTCCCAATGTTATTTAGGAGCTGTGTCTTTAGAAGTTGATCGACTCTCTCCTTTCTGTATCCTCTCTGCATCCTTTCTGTATCCTCTTCTCTCTCTACATTTGCAGATGTTTCAAATAAAGAGGATCTGTTGCATTGGTGCTGGGTATGTAGGAGGCCCGACGTGCAGCGTGATCGCCCACATGTGTCCGGAGATCACGGTGACCGTGGTCGATGTCAATGAGTCTCGCATCAAAGCCTGGAACTCGGACACTCTGCCCATTTATGAGGTATCATATCAATGAGCTGAGTGTATTATAACAGGATTAACAATCTTTTAACAAGGTCGTATCTTATTAGTGCCCTTTCCCCTACAGTATTGCCTCCCTTTTTGAGGTTAATCGGTGTTGATAAAGTAGATGCAGCTGGGCAACTGTTCCAGCCAAGTCTTTTTGTAAAGTATTGCGTGGGTGCAAAGAAACATAAATTAGTTCCAGACTGCCCGGTGTCGCAACTTCCCTACGTCAGCCCCGACCAAAAGTTATTACATCATCATGACTGGCGTTAATAAGCAGCCCTTGAGAGCTCGTATTCCATTTGTAACTGTTTCTGCCATTCACTGACACACCCTCCCCCACTCATTTTCCCACTTCCTCCCACTCCAGCCGGGTCTGAAAGATGTGGTTGAATCATGCAGGGGGAGAAATTTGTTTTTCTCTACGGACATAGACTCAGCCATCAAGGACGCGGACCTCGTCTTCATCTCTGTGAGTCCTCCAGTGCCCCACCCCACCCCCCACACACATACACACACACACACACACACACACAGTTTGACCAGCTGCAGGAATAAATCTGACATTTATGACTCATGCGTGAATTCATTGGGCAGGTCAACACCCCAACCAAGACCTATGGGATGGGGAAGGGTCGTGCGGCGGACCTGAAGTTCATTGAGGCGTGCGCCCGGCGGATTGTGGAGGTGTCTGATGGTTACAAGATTGTCACGGAGAAGAGCACAGTCCCGGTCCGAGCTGCCGAGAGCATTAGACGGATATTCGATGCCAACACCAAGCCCAGCCTGAACCTACAAGTGTGTATTGTTGCATGAGAACGAAACTCTTTACATCGGTTGTGCTGCGAGTTTCTGAAGTTGTTGTGCCGCTGCTGCTGTAGGTGCTGTCCAACCCAGAGTTCCTTGCAGAGGGAACAGCAGTGCAGGATCTGAAGGAGCCGGACCGCGTCCTGATTGGCGGAGACGAAACGGCCGAAGGTCAAAGGGCAATCCGAGCTCTGTGTGCCGTCTATGAGCACTGGGTCCCGAAAGCTCGCATCATCACCACCAACACGTGGTCATCCGAGCTGTCCAAACTGGTGAGTGTAGGGCGGTGACGCAGTTATTTTCATTGTTTCTTTTTTTATTTAATTAACTGGTTATTGTCTCAATTAATTAGGTCAGAAAATAGTGAAAAATGCCTATTATAATTTCTCAGACCCCAAGATCACATATTTACATTTTTTGTGTTGACATACCATAAGAGAACTATACTGATGAATTGTCAGCAAGAAAGCACTGACAAGTCGTATAATACACTGTAAAATGTCCCACTTGGCTGCAAAAGAAATCTTAAGGCATCCGTGTTAAAACAAATTTGACTTTTATTAAATATTAACCATATTGGCCTCAAAACCTGTCTGGCTATAGTCCGTAACCCAAAGATATTTATTTGCTATCTTATATGACAAAGAAGACGTATCAAACTCACATGTGAGAAGCTTGAACCAGCGAATGTTTGACTGAAGACTGGCTGAAACAATCGGTTAATAGGAATAGCTGCCGATTCATTTTCTCTCGACTAAATGAAATTATAATTTTTTTGCTCATGTAGGCAGCCAATGCATTCCTGGCACAGCGGATCAGCAGCATCAATAGCATCAGCGCCCTCTGTGAGGCCACCGGGGCCGACGTGGAGGAGGTGGCCAAGGCCATCGGCATGGACCAGAGGATAGGGAGCAAGTTTCTCAAAGCCAGCATAGGTAAGGAACGCGTCGACAAGATGTCAGACCTGAGCCACCGCGTAAAGTTTAGTAAATCTAAACACGGATTAAGTGTCGCCTTCTCTTAACACCCCGCTCAGGTTTTGGTGGGAGCTGTTTCCAGAAGGACGTGCTGAATTTGGTTTACCTGTGCGAAGCCCTCAACCTGCCTGAAGTAGCCTCCTACTGGCAGCAGGTGAGAACTACATCTAGGTTTTTTTGTTGTTTTCTCTGAAGGCCTCTCCTCGCTGAATTCACCGTATTCTCTGATCTGTTCACGATGTTCTCAGGTGATCGACATGAATGAGTACCAAAGGCGGCGGTTCGCCTGCAGGATCATCGACTGCCTCTTCAACACCGTCACCGGGAAGAAGATCGCTCTGCTGGGCTTTTCCTTCAAAAAGGACACAGGCGACACAAGGTTAGTCTCATTCCATGGCGTTTGTTTGTTTTTTCTTTCTCTTTCTCACACCCTTGTAGACATTTGTCGCCACCCAGTTCTTGTTTTTCTTTTCTGATAGCTTTGTTGCATTATTCATTAACCCTGGAAAGTGATCAGACTTTACTCGACATGATCGACCTGCGAAGATAATGTGGTGAACTGTGGCCCTCATCGGAGTTGACACAGTGTATGTGTATGTGTGTGTGTGTGTGTCTTGCAACTCCAGGGAGTCGTCCAGTATCTACATCTCCAAGTATCTGATGGACGAGGGAGCCAAGCTGTTCATCTATGACCCCAAAGTCCTCAAGGAACAAATCATTCATGACCTCTCCCAGCCCAACATCTCAGAGGACAACCCAGGAAGAGGTGTGTGTTTATCTGCCTTTATTACATAAGATGCATCAGAGAGAGAGAGAGAGAGGGGGGGGGAGGGTGACCAACCGTGAGAGCTTCCAGTACCACCCACCAAAAAACTCTGGTCAAATACTTTGATAATTATTATTTAAAGTAATTTTTAGGGAAATGCCATAACGTCACTGGTTCCAGCCCCTGAAATGGTAAATTATTTTTTAATCTCATGGGCAATTGTTGTGGAGTAGTTGCAGTAAGAAGTAGGAAAGCAAATCCAAAATGTACACAATGCTAAAACTATAACAGGTTACCAGAAGATTCTTGGTGGTGTTGCATGTAGTTATGTATGTGTTATGTCAAATCTGGTTTTCTTCACCGTCTGACAGAACATTTTTATATCTTTGGGTTTTGACTGTTTCACTATTTTCTAACATTGTGTAGAAATTGGAAAAAGTCTTAGAAGTAATTGATATTGGGCATTTTATTCTTTGCTTATTCATTGGTACCTCATTTTAAGCAGAAGATGTAAAACAGGACAACACAAACTCTGCTGAATGTTTGTTTTTAAAGATAAAACCATTCCGTCCTTTCTTACGGATGCTGCGCTGTAGCCGAGGTGACACACTTGTTTTTTCTTCCTAGTGTCGGAGCTGGTGACCGTGACCTCCGACCCTTACGAGGCCTGCCAGACTGCACACGCATTGGTCATCTGCACCGAGTGGGACATGTTTAAGGTCACAATCACATATTGTTTTTTTCCTCCCACCTAATAAATAAATAAATAAAAAAATAGACCTTTGAGTCGTCATACCCCGTCTAATTCCACCACAGGAGCTGGACTACGAGAAGATCTACAAGAAGATGCTGAAGCCGGCCTTCATATTCGACGGCCGCAGAGTGCTGGACCACCTCCACTCTCACCTCCAGAACATCGGCTTCCAGGTGAGCGGACGAGAAAACACGCTGCGCCGCGCGTTCACCGCGACGCGTCGCGCACAGAATGAAAATGAAAGCCGCTGCCTTTTCTGTCCGCAGATCGAGACCATCGGTAAGAAGGTGACGGCGACGCGAATCCCCTACACCCCGGCAGCCGTTGGTTCTCGCATAGCCGTCAGTGAACCTCCCACCAAGAAAGCCAAAGTCTAAAACTCACCCACACACACACGAACAACATGCAACACATTCCTCTCTCAACTTTTTTAATTGCTAGTGAAACCTTTCATTCAGGTCCAACCCCACTCTGTTGTTGCTACATGCCTAAGGATCAAAAGGGCCAGAGCAGCGGGAGTAACTGCTGCCCTGCAGTAGGTCTGAGAGGAAAAAGCTGAGCCTTCAGAACTGTGTGACTGTGATCAAGTCATTGGAAGAAATCAAATAGCATTTATCAACCAACATATGTCAGATGCAGTCATACATGCACTATTTCAACTAAACACTATTAGATGAGTCTACTTTCTTACAGTATTTACTATATAATCAAGTATGGTTGCTTAATTGCAAAATACATTTTACACCGTTTAAAAAAAATATTTTTATAAATCATAACTGTATGTCAATCAGTGTTTGTCCTCTGTATCAGTGACTCTTTACTTCAAAAGGATGCAATAAAGTGTGGCGCCTGTCCTTCATTTGTGCCTGTTGATTGTTCCGACTCGATGGAAAGAAGAAAAATGAAAGGGACACAAAAAAAGAAAACCAGGAAATGTGCACTGATGAATTTTAATTCTTTAAATACAAATGTACATTTCAAAGATTTCTTCTGTCCCAACAATCGGTGCAGAAAGTAAACGCACATCTTTCTTGTCCAGGTGAAAAGTCAAAATAGTTTTTTCCGTTAAAAAAATTTGTTTGAGCCTAAACTGTCTCTTTATCAGATACAGATATCAAAGGCACCTCCTCCTCCTCATACTTCTGTACCCGACAAAAGGACAATTTAAGGCTTGAATTGTACTTTCTCTTCAAGTCTTGAATAATGGAACCCAAAAAAGAAGAACACACCCTCTTTAACGCTTCATTAAATCAGTTGTGAACCAGCAGACATCAAAGAGTTGATAAATGGAGCCAGGGGTCAAAGATCAGTAGCTCTACCTGAAGTCCAGGGCCCCTGAGGGGAGGGAGTTCATGGTTGGTGTGATTTAGGGGCCCCTGTGGTGCAGAGATTGCAAATCACTGCCTCTGCTAACACCAGGTTTCTGCTCATCCAGTTTCTACAAATCTGCAGGCCTTTAACCGCTGCTTGCTCTCTTTGATCTCCTCTCTCTCTCTCAAATGTTATTATTCAGAGTTGGTGAAGGTTAAATAAGCAGAACAAGTGTGTTGAAAAGGAACAGAATGGTCCCTGTACTTACATGAGGTCTCCTAAATATCATCGGCCTTGTTTTTGGTTTTGTTTGTTTTTTGTTACTACTCCTATAAAGTTAAGTGTTTCCTGTGCTGCAGCGTACAGTGATGCATTATGGTCCGGCAGGAGTACAGCTGGCCATGTAGATGCGTATAGTTGTAGTCGGGTCGACACTAAAGGGAGAAAGCCTCTAGAAGCTGCTGCTTCTTCTGTGCTTTTCATTCGGCTATGGGGACTTCTGCTTTTCTCTTCTTCAGTAGATTCTTCAGGAAGAACTCGCCTGTTAGGAGAGAAGACACATTAGAAAAATGTATATTCTCTCTGACCACATGTCATTTGCTTGAGAAGAGCAAACTAAAGCCTTGATCTTTGAATAAGAATTTAAAGGGTAAATTAGGAGAACGATTTCAACATTCTGAAAGTCCATCCGTGAACCGTCCCAACACGGAGCATGTTTCTCACCTGCTTTGTAGGAGGATCGCACCAGTGGCCCGCTGGCTGTGTAGCTGAAGCCCAGATCATTCCCAACGTTCTCCCAGTGGGCGAACCTCTCCGGAGTGACGTATTCCTCCACCTACACCCAAACACACATCGTCACAGCGTGCTTCACCTTAACCACGTGAGCACATTTATCCGGCAGTGCTGTTTGCCTTAGTAAATGGGCAATGTGTGATGTGCTTACTTTCAGGTGGCGTTTAGTGGGTTGCATGTACTGGCCCAGTGTTAGGCAGTCCACTCCTGCCTCTCGCAACTCTGCAACATCACCAGAACAGTGTGGTTTAGGAATGTGTCGTGCTTTGCGTTAGGATTGTATCTGTGTGTACACACCGGTCAAGGTGTTGAGTATCTGTTGATCCGTCTCGCCCAGTCCCAGCATGATGGAGGTCTTGGTGAGCCCGGTGGGGTTGACCTTTTTAGCGTGCCTCAGGACACTCAGAGACTGGTCAATGTTGGCTCTGGGGTCACGGACAAACCTACCGACAGATGGACATCATGAGAAATTAAAATAATAAAAAGGGGAAATATACAGCCAGATTACCATAAACAATTAAACTTCCACAGTGCTTCTTCCTTGTTTTTACACTTCTACACTATTTATCCCAACATAGAATGGATCTGTTGTGCCCCCTGCTGGTCAGTGTGTGTATTACTGTCCTCCTGTTCCCTCTTGTGGCAGAGCTGTAATTGGGTACAGTAACAGCGTTTTTATTTTAAATATCAAATACAAGCTGGAAAGTGTGTGTATGTTAATAATTTATTCAAACAACTACTTAAAAACATTATTTAAATGTTGATTAAAATTGTTATTTTTTATCATGATTTAAATCATTATTTATATATTTAAATAATAAACTAAATCATTTACTATTTAGAACGTGTGATTGGTGAATTTAAATCTTACAGCCCAATATGACACATTGTTAAGTGCTCTTGCATATCATTGTAAACACATTCTCCCTGTTGTGCAAAGGGCAATATGAATGATATTTATTTATTATACCTCTGCAAGACGATTCAAAAACCCTGCTATGCTTTGGCTTGTTGGGTGATCAGAGGTTAGTGAAAGCTGATAGATCCAAGGCATTCAGGCATTGATCAATGTTGAAACAGAGATTAGATGCTCAACTTCTAACTTTGAGCATTATAAAAAAAGAAAGAATTAATGACAGCCCGTATATAAAAGGTTGGTATGAATACAGAGGCAATATGCTGAGGCAGTACCGTTGCAGCTCTCGCACCGTCTCCACGTTGTGGGCATACACATCCAGCCCAGACAGGGCGATCTTCTCTACTGCTGCCAAGTCACCGCGAAAGTCAGGGGTCAGACACTCAACCAGGATGTGAGAGTCCCTGATATGACAAAAATGCTTATTTATTCATTTTGCACCGCTATTAAGATACAAACACCCGATGAATCCAAACGTGACGGGAGTTTATACCTTTCCTTCAGGTTGGAGACGGTCTTAGCAAAGTGATCTGCCCCTCCATCAGCAATATCTGCAAAAGTAAAATATAAATGTGACTACAGGGCATCACTGTTAGCTAATATTTTGAAAAGTTAGTTGGTTATTTTGAATTGTAGGAGGAAACGTGTATTCTGTAAAAACTGTTGTGGAAAATATGACGAATACTGTTTTGAAAACCTTGTATTTTTGCTGATTTATAAGTTGCATGATGAACTGACTGACCAGATTTAAAGCAACCACAAACTAACTCAGATCCCTCCCTGATGAAGATAATAGTAGCCAAAAACATTTGGGGAACAAAGCACGGTATGTTTGGAAAGATATGTGCAACGTGTTAAATGTGGCTGGACTTATACTGAAGCTTACGTGTGTGTGTGTATGTGCGTTGTTAAAGTTTTTTTTAAAAGAGAGGGTTTCCCCTTGTGAAACTTGAAATTTCCCTGCGAGCAGCGATGTAACGTTGCTCCAGTAGGTAGGTGCATTGCATTAGGGAGCCGTTACCATCTCTGTCCACTGAGGTGAGAACCACATAGTCCAGCCCCCAGGCCGCGATGGCCTTGGCTGTATTGTAGGGCTCGTCTGGGTCCAGAGGTGGAGGCCGACGAGCCGTCTTTATGGAGCAGAACCTGCACCCCCGGGTACACGTGTCCCCCATCAGCTACATACAGAGAGGGCCAAAAATCTGTGATATGCATGTCGTATGACAGGAGCAGATAATCCACACAGATATCATAAGATGTTTTCTTAAGATATATATACCAAGCATTGGTTTATTAAATGTGTGGATTATGGATTTTACATCAATCTTTTGAATAAAGCAGCTTAGCTTAGCCTGTGGAGACACGTACACATTTACAAGATCTACAGAGATCAGCTTTTATTGTCAATAAAGTGTGCTTGGTTTTTTTTGGTGAAAAAGGTGTGGTGACACTTTTCTATAACTGTCAGTAAAATTCAGTTGCACCACAAAGCCAGTGTGCCGGGAGACTAACCATGATGGTGGCTGTGGCTGTGGCGTATTCTCCTCCTCCCCAGCATTCCCCGATGTTAGGACACCTGGCCTCCTCACACACCTGAGAAAAAAAAACACACACACACAATCCTCAAATGCACAAGAAGTGACACCGGGTTACCGGACTTGATCAGATATATTAGTCTCCATGGTGAAACTCACTATATCACTACAGCCCGTGATATATTTGAAGAATACAGCCGAAGCAAGCGTTTCTTTTGCGAATGGGTCTCAAGATATCAGAGTGACTGACTTTATTTTCCTTCTAGCTAAATACTTGGCTGGGTCCAGACCTTTGGATCCGCCCACTCCACTGAGTTTGAGTGGAAACAGAGTGTAACGAGTTCACAATTCCGTCTGATATCAGGCATTAATATCACAGCCATCAATCAAAATTCTCCATAAGCAAACCACCATTCTCTGTATTGATGAACACGGTCTAAATGTTGAAATTATTTTCTGTTCTTTGAACAAAAAGGCTGTATAAACTGTCTACGAATACTTGACAGAACGTGTCAAATATTAATAATAAATATTAAAAATGATCCAAAAAAATGTAATCTGATGGTCATGCTCTAAGAGTATGAATAACATTTGTTAAAAATATAAAAAAATGAAATAACATTGTAAGGATATGTTGTGACCCATCCATCAACGCGTACATGTCGTGTCAATGCCTCGCCCAGTTTCTCCGCTCACTTACGCGGACTGTTCCTTTAACTTGTCGACAGTCTACAAAACTTACTGTGTGCAGGTTGAGGTCTCTCAGCGAGTTCTTCAGCCGGTTGAAGTTTTTCCCGATGGGGATCTCCGTCTTCAGCCATGGAGGAAGCCGCAGCCTGTCACAAAGAAACATCAGCTCACTGAATGTGCAAGAGAGCTCTGGTCTCTGAGAAGCCGTGGATCAAATCATCTTCACCACACACACTGGGATACAGGACATTCTGTGAAAATTTAACTTTGAAAAACACTTTTATAAATAAAATAACCAGATGGGAATGTTACCTGAAAGGCAAATCAATATATTTTTTTATGAATCAGAAATCTTGTATATTCATAAACCTTAAAGCAGTCCTAGTGAATAATGTAGGTTGTTCATTACTGTTTTTTTATGTACACACCTATTTCAATCTACTCGTATGTACATAATAGTTGTGTTTATTTAAACAATAATAACGAAGACATGTCGGCTCAGATTTTTTTTTTTTTTTTTAAATGGACTTCAGTTAATATGCCATTTAAATAATAATAATAAAAACCCTTTTTTAAATTCACAACAGTAATGCTTGAAAATATACTTTAACTATAAACCTGGTATGAATAATGCAAGACAAACAATACCTAGTGTGCAGATCGACACACAATATACATACATGCATATATCATTACGTAGTATAAATACATATATTCCACACTGTTTGCTGTGTCAGTCACAGTCTCCTATACTGTTTGTGTTTACTAATACTTGTCTCTTACACTGACAACTTTCATGTGGTCTAACGGTTACCAATGACAACACAAGCACTTCCTGGTAAACTAGAACTGATTCAGATTCAAGTGATTCAGTGAAGCCCAGAAGGAATTCCATGTAAAAGCAGAGGGCCCAGCAGGGTTTCACAATAGATGCATGTGTAGCCTAGTGGGAAAACTGATGCTTGATTCATTTCTGCACAGTCTTGTAGATGGTCTTTGAACCCTTCTGATAACACTCTACACTCACAGATACAATAGACTGTGAGAATTGTTAGTTCTCTATTGAATAGAGAACTAAGAATTCCCATGTTGTCCCCCATGTTTACCACAATCTCTCTGCTGTCTCACCTCTCTCCCTTCCCTCTCTTCAGGTTGCCTCTGTACTCTGCCCACTTGCTTTTCTCAGATAATTCCCCTGAAATGAAGTCTTGTAGATCGGGCCCGTCGTCACTCAGCAGCTCCTTCTTTCTCTCAGTCCGGTCTGGGGAGGATTTCGCCACAGTCGTCAGACTGCTGGTGTAAACCTGCAGAGGAAGGACTGAGGGTGAGGTTCAGGGCTCACTACTTCACAGAGATACTTCATATAATCTTATGCTGTCGGGATGTTTACGAGTCCGTATAATATGCTACTTATTGGGGGAGTTATAAACTGCCTTATTGTCACTCCGGCTTAGTTACAAAACATCCGAGGCCCATGGCCAGGCTCACAGCTGACGGTCTCCGTTGACAGATTACCCAGACCGTCGGTGTTTGTTCGTTGGAGAATACTCGAGCAGTGAAAATACTCACATGTGGGATGCATCTGGGACTCAGCCATAGATGATTTGCGGAAAAACGGCCAGCAACACAGCAACTTCGTTTTAGCAGCGCCATGACTTTAGCTAGCAGGCGACTGTCATTGGCAACAAACCTCGACGATCGGCTGCTTTGGTCTGGTGCTGCGTTCATGTGGTGTACACAGAGTGGGAAGATACACAATCCTGCTTTTCTCCGATGTAGTGCGTTCACGGGTCGGTTCCAACACTGGTTAAATGCATTAACCAAGTTTAATTTATGAAAAAAAATATTTCAAACTGTGTTTAACAAGGTTAGTCCTATTGAGGTTGAAAACCTCTTTTGTGCAACAAAGAAAGAGAGCTGAAGTGACTACCATCCGACTAGACGTGATTCGGTCTTTATAAATGGATATGAATGCGGCAGAGCTAACTAGGAGGAAATGTCGTTGACATATTGACATTAAAACAACTTCTGTATGTCGGTTGGTATTTGTTCCCAGTTTTACAGCTACAGGATTTTCTTCACTGTACATTTCTGTTATAACTATATAACCAACATACACCATGCAAATAATCATGACGTTCCTCGATTGTTTGATAATGCCTGGTCACGGCACGTACGTGCTCTACAATTGCGTCGTGACGTCCTTCCTTCCCCCTTTCCTTTGCTACCGACGAGGTGAGGATAGCTGAAAAACTATTCCTTGAGTTTCATCTAAGTCCATCTGTGTCAATTAAGCCTGTTTTTGGCTTAAGTTTATACCACCAGATGCGGACATTATTATGGTTCACTACATAAGCTGTATTTTTCCTTTACTTTAGGTTTGTTAAGAAATATCTTGGTTGTTTTTCCATCGGTTAACGTTACGCTGTCTGTCTGAGGCCTGGCGTAGCGCCGGGTATCCGTGCTCAGGGCCGCTGCACGTTCAATAACATTATATATAAAATACATTCACGTATTATTGTGGCGTCAGCTGCTAATTACGCACATTACTGTGTAGCAAAATGATTCCTGCTCAGCGATACACATGTGTGACAACCGGTGTCAGTGCCCAATGTAGCATTCCGTTAGCATTAGCACAAGTGCTAGTTGATGTAACAGTGTGGCTGTGCTCAGCTGCTCATGCTAGACACTTTTCATAACTGTGTCCAGATTTACAGTGGCTGCACTGTCACGTGAAACCAAACATTGTCCTGTAGTTGTGGGATGTACAACATGGCAGGTCAACATTGAATGCTAAGTAAAGCTAATGAAAGTAAAGCTGTCGTGTATCATAAGGGATGCAAACAAGCTTCAGAGCGTTAAACACTCAGTGTGTCTCTCTTACAGAATGAAGACCATTCTCAGCAGTCAGACTGTCGAACTCCCCGACAATGGTAAGAAACCGGTGATTGATGCATGCTCTTTGAGGTACCTGTATTTAACCTCTAACTTGTGTAAAGTGTGGCTTCTTACACCTTTTCCGTGTGTGTCTCTTGCAGTCGAGGTGAGGTTGAAGGGGCGGACGGTGACGGTCAAGGGGCCCCGTGGCAAACTCGTCAGGGAGTTCAACCACATCAACCTGGAGCTCAGTCTGCTGGGCAAGAAACAGAAGAAGGTACGGAGGAACACGGTTCCATTATAAAGCGTACTGTGGCTAACACTTCAGTGCCATACTGTAACAGCAATGTGTAGGCAGGCTCAAATACCACTGGGCAAATTGATTGAATGGTTACCACGAAAACCCATTTGTAGAATGATAAATTGTTGCTTGTATCATCACAAGTAAGTTGGATACCAATAACCTTGTACTGATGCACTTAAATAATTCAGAAGGGCAGAAGATCTGCTCTGTTTTTTTGGATCATCTGTCAGTTGTTGTTTTTTCAATGAATATTATCTTAAATATATCTTAAAATTGCCAGTAACTCGTTAAAATGGCCAGAGCAATATCCCAGAGATGTCAGTGATGTCTTGGAGTTGCTTGTTTTCCGGCACTGAAAGTCACGAGTCGCCGTGCTGTCTTCCTCAGCTTCGTGTGGATAAATGGTGGGGAAACCGAAAGGAGCTGGCCACCGTCCGCACCATCTGCAGCCACGTCCAGAACATGATCAAGGGAGTCACTTTGGTGAGACTACAGTTGAATTTGACTGATGCTGTTTTGAGTTATTGACAAAGGCTAATTGTACCGGTGCCAAACTGCTATTATAAGATCTGTGCCCAGTCTCTATGGTGTGAGAACAATATATTTAGTTTGCCTCTACGCCTCGGCTCAATGCCTCTGTCGCTTCTGTCTCACTGCAGGGTTTCCGGTACAAAATGCGCTCTGTGTACGCCCATTTCCCAATCAACGTGGTCATGCAGGAGGGTGGAGCTATGGTGGAGATCAGGAACTTCCTGGGAGAGAAGTACATCCGCCGTGTTAGAATGAGGAATGGTGAGTCTGCAAGTTTTGGGAATATTGTAGTTGGGGGGGTCCAAGAATCCCAAGTTTTTAAAATGTGCTAATTTGTGACTGTAATTTGATCCCATTGTGAATGGAAAAATGATTTTTTTTATATCTCTTCCTCAGGTGTGAATTGTGCCGTCTCAACTGTCCAGAAGGACGAGCTGGTGCTGGAGGGTAACGACATTGAGCTGGTGTCAAACTCGGGTATGCTGTCGCCTTTTTCTCCACCGCTGTTCTATATGGCGCAGCAGCTTTTCTCCACATCAGAGGGGAACGATTCATAACATTACCACTGCTAACATCCTCACCCATGTTCAGACCCATACATTCTGCTTTCCGGTTGTTAAAACTCTCCTCAACTTCAATGTTGGATTGTATGTCATTATTTCCTCAGCAGGCTCCCTTTTATAATCATTTTGATTCATCGATGCTGCCTTAAAGCTTGGTGTAATAATGCTTTAAACACGGATCTAACAGTGCCTCAGATATATCTCACCAACCCACTGACTTCAGTGATCTATAACCTCAAGAATGTCGGCACCTTTTTATTGTCTACATTGGAACATATTGTAGAAATTCTACCATCACTGTACCTCAGTTTAGTTTTTATTCGTATTTCCTTATAATTACCTTCTCCAGCACTGTTACCCCCTGACACCAGATCATACATTTTTGATATTGGTTATCTATAGAATCACTTTTCATGTGATGTGGATTTAACTACCATTACGTCATTACAAATGTGAAATACTGAGCCACAACATCACGACTGTCATGATGTTAGTACTTCCTGATTCTCCAGTGCTCCTCAGTCTGATCTTCAGTCTCTCCTTTCCTCCTCCGTCATTGTTGTGTTGCTCATCATCCCAACTTCTCTCTGTTCCAGCTGCGCTGATCCAACAGGCCACCACAGTCAAAAATAAGGATATCAGGAAGTTCTTGGACGGTATCTACGTGTCTGAGAAGGGAACAGTGGAATCGTCTAAGTAAACTTTACATCTGCACTCGTTGAGGTCAGACACTGCTGCCAAAGCCCATTTTCTTTATCTTTGCATGTTCCTTACACTCTGATGTGTTGGTGGCGATGCAGCCACATGTTTCTGTTCTGTAGTTGCTCTTTCCTCTGTTAGATTCTGCAATATGGTAATTTACTGATACTTTTTTCACTCAGTAATCTGATTGTTTTCAGGATTAATCATATTAAATAGCAGAAAATGGTAAAAAAAAAAAAAAAAAAAAGAGCAAAAAACAGATCTGTAAAATACACTTTGAATCTGACCAACAATACAAAAGTATCACTGAATATATTTGTCATATATGATAAAGAAAAGCTTCAAAACCGTATATTTTAGAAGCTAGAACCTGCAACAATTGATCAACAATCGACCAAAAAAAGTTAATAAATGTGTTGGTAGAATAATTGTACTCTTGATTAGTCATGAGTTACTTTTCTTTTCTGGTATTTAAAAAAAAATGTAATTCACAACTGAGATACTGCCTTGAGTGTCATTTCTAAAATAGAATAGTTTATGGAGGATGCCTCTTTTACGGGACTTCAAAACTCGTTACATGAAAGATAACCATCAGTATTTATATTTCTTAGTTAATGTGGGCCCACACAGTTTTGTGAAACAATACATGGATCATATCACCACAACATGGTTCCACTGGAGGTCTATAATTAGCACTGAACTGTTGTCCAGCCGTATGTTTTTTGCTTCAGATGCCTTGTCGTGTTTTTGAGTTTAATTTCCTCATTTAAGACTAACCGTGGCATCTAAAATCTGATTTATTGCAATGTTTTCTGAAGAAACTAGACGTCTGCTTTATTAGTGCTCATGTCATTCAGGCCTCAGTAATTTAGCATATTGTGGTAATTTATATGTATTTTTCTTTTCAGCGGCCTCAGTCTAAAAGGCCACCGTGGTCAGAAAGGACATCAGGAAGTTCCTGGACGTCTTCTAAGTCAGCGAGAAGACTACTGTGGTGGCGCAAGATGCAGAATTGTTCACCATGTCCTGTTTTGACCAATAAAACTACCATCTTTTCCAGTCAATCTGTCCTCTGCATCTTTATGTCACATTTATTTGTACCACTTGGAAGACAAAGTTCAATTTGTCACTGTACACAGGGTTGCACAACAAAATGCAGTTGTATTTCCATTCCGCTACTTAAGAAAAGCGCACGAATACTATTAGCCTAACATGAAGAATTCATTTAGTCTCGCAGCATGAGAACATCCGCTGAAGTCTGGTGGCCGAAGTAGACACGTAATGGTGACTCCAAAGTATAAATGGAAAATGAGTTGTAATGTGAACGAAGGAGACGACCTGCATTAAAAAGAAAAGTCACTACTTGTTCACACCCAAGTGTTGTAGACAAACTTAAAATTGTTAGTTGTATGAGTAATAAATACTAGAAAAAATAAAGCCTTAGCATTGTGAAATAACACTAAAAATAACAAACACAATTTAAATGTTTTGGTATTTTAGCAATGTCTTTGTCATATATTTAGGTTGTCATGTCAGGTGTGGGTCTCCATACTTTCTGGGGTTTAACATGTAGCTGCGTGCTGAGTCATGACGATGTTGCTCTTTGGTTTAGCTGCTGTTTAGGGTCTGGGATCGGTTTGATCCAGGGCTGCATCGAACGAATCCGGTTGTCAGAAGCTGTTGGACATCACAGTGATCTAGCCTCCACCACAGGCCTGCACCCATAGTCTCCAGCACTCGCCTCACTGATGTTTGAGACCAGTTTCTCAGGTTTAACTTTGCAAAGGGTTGTTTCTACAGCTTTTACATCATTTAGTTTCCTAAACTAAAACATTGTAATGTCAGTGTTGAAACAAATTGAATGTCATTGCACTCACAGCCATTAATGTGGCCTCCCCTCTATATAAATTCAGATTCAGGTAACACAGTGTCCCACTATTCAAAATGTATACTGCAAAGTCAATCTCAAATGTGGAATTTAGGAGTGCAACAGTAATGCATTAAAATCCGAGATGGCAGGACACATGTCTCCATGTCTCTTTGTCCTATGAGATGTCTTTATTTTTATATTTTTACTGTTTGTTTTGCTTTGAAGTTTAAAATCTGTGTCTCATAATACTGACAACACGCTGCTGACCATGTTGAGTTGAGTCTTTTTCACCGTTTTAGATCTTTTCGCTGGACATTTAAAAAAAACTCCAGCTCCAGCCCCACAGTGACTGTGGGGCTCGGCAGGACGAAGAAGAGGATGAGAGTTAAGAGCAGGAAAAAAGAGGCTGAGAGAAAACCTGCTGCAGAAATATCTTCTCTTCTTTCAGTGTCAGCCTGTTGCCTTGGCCTCTGTGTTGCCTTGGCCTCCACAACATTATTCATTTGAGCATTCATTGATTTTTATTGTGGACACATGGTATCAGTCAACAAATCAAAGGGCACCAAATCACACGCTGTGGCGTCAAAGTAAATATTAGAAAAAGGAGTGAATTCCAGGAAACTTTCACCTGAGAAACAAAGGCTTTTTACAGCGACTCTATGTGATTATATTTCTCTCTATTAGGAATCAAATTTAATGTAAAAATCTGAGTTATGCTTTATATAATTTTATGTACATTAATTGTCATTCTTACCCCTCCACCGTCAGTGTCTCGACATGTGCTCTTTTAAATCAGAAATTTAAGTTTGAGATGGACACTTGTATTTTTTGTCCTCCTATAGAGACAACAATTGAACATGTGTCCTTTCAGTATATACATAGACATGCATTTTGAAAAGATATACAAAACTGTGTGCCCTTGAAAGTAAAAAAAACAAAAACAATTGCATAATCTTTCAAAACAATAACCAACCATACTCATTTGCTCAATCTTAATGATCAGAACATTTAACTGGATAATACTCGTAGCATACTCCTCATTACTTATTATAGTATATGATTAGTGTCATTTTTTATTCTAAATCATTATAAGTCAGTCCTTGTTTTCTCAGCTTTATGTTGTATGAACTATGTGGTGCTGCTATCTTGGTCAGGACACTCCTGAAAAATTCTGAAACATTCGCAAAAATTCTGAAACATTCGCAATTAGATAGAATTTAGAAAAGAATAACAAAAGAAATCCCCAAATGAACTTTTTATTATCTCTAGTATATACATTTTAAATATATTCATATTTCCTCTCTTGATAACCCTATTTACTGTCCCCTTGCTCTTTTTTTCATAATTTGGGTGGTTTATTTGCTTTTCTTTTTATTGCTGTGTAAATAATTTTTGAAAAACAACCAAACGCACGTTCAGTGACGCACACCAACTAACTCCCGGTTGTACGTCATCTTCAGGCGACAGAATCCAGCTTCGCGCCAAGCAGTTGGATGATTAAATTACTTTTTCTGACAACAAGCCTGACCGTAAACTGCGAGAAAGCTGTTTATAATGGTGAGTTACACATTTCATCCGCTCTGTCTGCAAGCTGTCAGTATAAACAACGTGGTCACAAAACGCGAAAAGAATCCTGTCGTCTTGTTGAACTTCTGCTGCTGTTGAAACGCAAGACCAGTGCTCAGTGTTAGCTGCAGCTAAAGATGAGCAAGTGTTCACGTTGAGTTGATAATAGTTTGCTCTGTTGTAACTAGCTAACAGTTGACATGTTCCTGCTGTTTCCTTAGTGTTTACATGATGCACTTTTCCCTAGAATGAAAAAAATCAATGTCAGAAAAGGAAATCTTCAAACTGTAAAGCATCAATTTGTTTATCCAGTATGCAACGTTAACGTTATACGTGACGTCAGATAGATGTAATGTGTGTGCTCAGTCAATAACCTCGTTATCCGGTTAAACGTCATAACGTTACATGTCTCCTGTCCGCGCTCAGGACATCAGGCGGTTCTTTGCACCGACTTCAGACAAGCCTGCGGTGCAGAAACCAGCTCCAACCGGAAACGTCAAAACAGAGAAGAAGAAGAAGAAGAAGAATCCTCTCTCTTCCGACGAGGAAGTGAAGAAGAAGAAGAAGGAGACCACCAAGGCAAGGAAATTATGTCGCCCCCCCCCCCCCCCCAACCTCCTTGCAGTGATTCATCTGTTTCATTATTCCTCATGTTTCGTTGTGGTTCATGTGCTTCAGGTGAAAAGCTCCGAACAAGAGGAGAGACGGAAGGACAGTGAGACAAAACGAAGGAAGCATATAGTCATAGAATCCGGTATGTATGATTCTGAGCTTCTACATAATCTCCCTGCACCATGATGCTCCTGTGTTATTGTTACATCCGAGGCACAGAGCAAAGCATCTGTTCCATCTTTGATATGCAGAGGGATGTTCTGTAATAATCACCATTGTTGAGAAGGTTTTTCTAGGCTGACAATCCGATTGAATTGCCATTCAGTTTTATTTCAGTCGCTGAACAAGTCTTAAATGCGGGCGGCGATTCAGAAGTTTCCAGAGTTTTCTTTGCTCCATCTGGATAACAGAGTACTCCATCTGCTGAGAGATTAAAAAGGGTATTTTAAATTATTTCCCCAAGTTGCGACTCTTAATTTAATAATTAAAATAGGGATATTTGCGACCCTTAATTAATGAATTGAGAGTCGCAACTTTGAATATCTCTTTTTTTAATCTCTTAGCAGATGGAGTACTTTTTTAACCAGATGGACTGAAGGAAACCTCTGAATTCTGCGTTGCTTTGAGGAGTAGAGACTTTGCGATCCGCTGCGGTCGACAGTTTGACTCGTTGCTCTTCGACCTCCCTGCGTCTTCTCTTCATGGCGCGTCTTGTTTTTCTGTCTGTCCAGACTCCGAGGATGAGAAGCCAGCGAGGAAGTCAAAGAAGTCCCCCAAAGAGAAACAGACGACGAGCAAAACGAAGCCACCACCCAAAAAAGATCCTGTGCAGTATGTCTCTGAAACAGGTAATGGGTCGGTGGTTTCTCCTTACACTGCAGACACACATGCTTGAACCGTACGACATGACCTGACGTCCATGTCGTAACTAATTGTCACATTTACCTTGATGACGATGAGGGGAAAGAGATGATCTCATACATAAGTATAGCCGTAGTCTGCACGGCTTTGAAATCTGACTTCCACGGAGAAGAACATATATTAGTTTATGGTCTGTCATACCAGCTAGAATCTAGCTGGTATGACAGACAGCTAGAAGTGCAACAGGCAAAATGCATCCGTTCATGTCATCATGTTAAGAATTAGGGAAACACATTAGTAGGAAGATGGGTCCAGCTTGAATTTGAGGAATGAAGTACATTTATTGAAAATGTATTTTGATTTGATTTCTCTTTTTTTGTTTGTAGACTCAGACAGCGACAACTTTCAGTCTTTGAAGAAGGTCTCCAAACCCAAGCAGAACGGCACGGCCAAACCGACAAAAGCAGGTGCGAGCGCTGCTCGTCCAGGAGTCAAAGAGGGGCTGAAGTCTCCGTCCAGGCCCTCCACCACACAGGGGAAAGCTGCGCTGAAGTCTCCCGTCACCCCAAAGTCAGCTCCGCCTCCTCCGCGCAAACAAACCCCCACCTCGGTACTCGACTACTTCGGCAGCGCGGTGGTCCAGCGGTCCGATAAGAAGCTCGTAGCCAGCACCAAGCGAAAGGCCGTGAGTGCTTTTTCATCCAAAACGTCAAGATTCGGGGCTTTCTGAGTGTCACCCACTGAACCCTTTACTGAACTGTTTTTTTCAGCCTTTCATCGCAGTAGCAAATAAGAATCTGTTTACAACAAACTGACTTTGTTTAAAAACTCATCTTCTCCTCAGCCAACTCAGGAAGCAGATGATCCGATGAGTGATGAGCAAATCGCCAAACAGCTGCAGATGGAGGAGGACATGATGGAGGTATCAGTATAACAGCACTAGTAGTTACAGCAGAGACAAGTAGTCCATTGAGAGAAAATGTGTTTTAATCTTCAACTGTTTTGGTTATCATTTTTCATGTAATGTTGCCCAAATTTTAAGAGTTTTATTATTTATTTGATATGAATTGTAAACTGAATACCTTTGGGTTGTAGACTCTTAGTTGGATAACACAAACAGATTGAAGCTGTTATGTTAGGCCATGGAAAATTATAATGTCTTTCTTTTTTACACTTTTAAACATTTGTAGACTAAAATAATCTGCAGATTCATCGATAATGAAAATAAGCGTTTGTGTAGTATTTGTTATGTAGTGTGCTTGCCTGTAAGGGTATGAAGGTGGTGCACCTAAAGTTAAGAACCTAAAACGTTTGCCTCTCATGTCTGGAAATGTGAAAAATAGAAATATGGATCTTTTGGAGAATTACTGAAATTTAAATAATGATATAATGTTTGCTTGAATACTTGAATGTAAAAACTCCCAGGAGTAACGCAGACAACTACATTTGCTGCTCAGTTACAACCTTTATTCAAAGTCTGCTTTCTCATTCTCGTACTTTCTCGATCCAACCTCACTCAGCTGGAAAAGCAGGTCCATGAGGACGAGGAATTTGCCAAAACTCTGGCCATGCTGGACGAGGAGCCTCAAGCTAAGAAGGTCTTATAAAAAACAACAACACAAAGGAACGTCTGCTTTTTATCTCAGTGGTTGTTGAATATCATTGTGTGTGTGTGTTGTCATCCAGGCTCGTAAAGGCTCTGATGAAAAACCAGCCGCTACTGCAGCTCCCAGAAGGAGCAGTACAGACTCTGCTGCTGGCAGCAAGAGCAGCCCGTCAAAGACCACCCGAAGGGGCAGCGTGTCGGAGGATGCGATTGGCTCGACTCCTAAGAAGGACCCCGCCCCCGTCAAAGCCAGCTCCAAACTGGCCATGATGAAGAAAGAGAACGAGGAGCGAGACGAAGGGTCGAAGGGCAAAACGCCAGTTTCGCTCACAAAAGTAAAAATCTCTCCCAAAAAGGAGCCGCTCGCTTCGTCGAGCTCGGACAAGAAGTTCACTCCCAAAACGGGAACCGCGCCCACCGCGGTTAAACCTTCTCCCAAGAAACCAGAGGTGAGCAAACGCAACGCACACAAACACATCAGCCAGATCCCAACCTCCACACTCACGGACTTTGAGGCGCGTTCACACAGAGTCCGTGAGGGTTTAGTTCTGTCCCACTGTCAGATCATCGAGTGTTTGAGGCTCTCTGGCAGACATTTTGAAACCTTTATGTAAATCTGCATTTCTGCAGACTTTGACCAAGGAAATTACCCACAATTCATAGCAATGTGACGTCAAACACGGGGTTACCAGTGGAAGCATAGAGACGTAAACAAAGAGGACGGTGCAGGTGTGTTCAGCCTGGAATATTACATTTACTCAGAAACATTAAGGGTTAAAGATTGAACATTAAGCACATGCAATCAGAGGAATGGAAGCAGAGATTATATTTACTCTCTCACACTCAACCACTTACCAGGTGACGTCAGTCCCTGAGGGTTCAGGTTTTGAGGCCTTTAAGGGGAGATTAGGATTGGGCCAATGTATATTCAATGTAAAAAATAAGTGAAAAACGGAGAGTACACAAGTTAAAAACACAGTAAATGTCCTCTGTCTCTCAATGTGATTAGAGTACGAGTCCTGAGGACGCAGAGAAGAAGAAGGTCAACTCTGCAGCTTTCAGGAACTTCCTCAACAGAGATGGACCACGAGCTCTGGGCTCCAAGGAAATCCCACAGGTAACACACACACACACCAGCCTTCAGACTGACCTCCATCTTCCCGTTGAACTGTATCTTGTACCTAATCACTGACTGTATATCGTGTGTGTGTGTTCCAGGGAGCAGAGAACTGTTTGGAGGGCTGCATGTTTGTGCTGACGGGGGTCATGGAGTCCATGGAGAGGGACGCCGCCAAATCCCTCATCGAGCGCTACGGAGGCAAGGTGACGGGCAACATCAGCAAGAAGACCACCTACCTGGTGCAGGGCAGAGACAGCGGAGTCTCCAAGCTCGAGAAGGTGACCTGATCCGGACTAACAAAGTCAGACCCAGAGAAGCATGTCCTTAAGAATATGTGTGTGATGGCGGAGAGCTCTGATGCTGACTTGCATGGTTCTTGGATGACTTTATAACCATATGAAGACGAGTAAGCTTAAAAGAGCTTAACAGTAGTCTACATTCTGCTTTAATACATTATGGTATATAACTGGTAGATTGTACAGGCCATAATAATGAGCTTATTCAGAGTTAATCAGGAGTTTCTACTGAATCAGGTGCTGTGTTCTAAATGTAATGAATGTGTATTGTTTATAAAATGTTTCTATAAGTAAGAAGCAATCTCACTAATTTGACACGTTGTGTCTTTCCCTTCCTGCTTCTTTTCTTTACTGTATCTGCCCGTCAAATAATACAGTGTGTTTGTACAATTGGCTTTGTTCTCAGGCGGAGAGTTTCGGTACCAAGATCCTGGATGAGGATGCTCTGTTGGAGCTGATCAGAACCAAACCAGGAAAGAAGTCCAAGTATGAGATCACTGCAGAGGCTGAGGTCAGCTCTTTTGTACCACTTCATCATTTCAAGTGTTAATTATAAAAATAAACGTTATTTCATGCTTTATCACAAAGTAAGATGTCAAAACCTTTTCTTTTAAGGGAACAGGAATCACAAACTAATCTGTATGTTTTAACAGAAGAAGCAATTTAACTTCAGTTGATCTTCAACCTCAATTACATCATGCACGCATGGTATATTTTAATGTGCTGTAACTAATCTGGGATGTTTTCTTTTTCTTTTTTTTCTTTTTTTAGTGCAAAGCCTCAAAGACCAGGACTCCCCCCAGCAAGACATCGAAGAGCACCCCCAAAGCCCAGAAGATCTCCCCCTCCAAGAGGAATTCCCGGTCCCCTCACACTCCGAGCCCGTCAAAGACCGGCTTGGGACAAGGCCACGGTGCCAGGATCAGAGGTGGAGCCACTCCACCTGGGAGAGGCTCGGGTCACACAGCCCGCCGGGAGCTCGGCCTTTCCTCTTCAGGAAAATCATCCCCATCGGCGACGGGGGACGACGTCAGTCTGCTGTGGGTGGACAAGTACCGCCCGCGCTCTCTGAAGACTGTGATTGGTCAACAGGGAGACCAGAGCTGTGCCAACAAGCTGCTCCGCTGGCTGCAGAACTGGAACAAACACCACAGCGGGGGCTCTTCCAAGCCAGCAGGTAGTAGTCGACGGTTGATCTCTCTTTGTGTGTCAGCAGAATTCAGTAATGATAAAAACTACACACCAGAGCTCGTTTTGGTTCTGAAAACGGTATCCGCGTTAAACAGCGTGTGCTTTGTGCCGTTTGTTGCTGTGCAGCTGCAAGGTTTGGTAAGTTTGGAGGAGGGAGAGATGACGGATCAGCATACAAAGCTGCTCTGCTCTCTGGACCTCCGGGCGTGGGGAAGACCACCACAGCAGCTCTCGTCTGTGAGGTCAGTCTGAAAACACACACGGGCATGTTTTTGGGTGCTTTTCTATGTATTCACAATAGTCTGTGTGTTTTTCAGTATTGCTGCACCCATGGTTTCTAGTCTCAACCTCTCGTGTGTGTGTGTGTGTGTGTGTGTGTGTGTGTGTGTGTGTGTGTGTGTGTGTGTGTGTGTGTGTGTGTGTGTGTGTGTGTGTGTGTGTGTGTGTGTGTGTGTGTGTGTGTGTGTGTGTGTGTGTGTGTGTGTGTGTGTGTGTGTGTGTGTGTGTGTGTGTGTGTGTGTGTGTGTGTGTGTGTGTGTGCCTGCCTGTAGGAGCTGGGCATCAGCTACGTGGAGATGAACGCAAGCTGCTGTCGCAGCAAAAACAGTCTGAAGGAAGTCGTCGCAGAGTCGCTCAACAACACCAGCATCGAGAGCTTCTACAAAGGTGATCCCTCTTGTCCTTTTTGTTTCACAATGTTTCCTTCTGTTACACATGTGAACCTACTTTAGTGTTGTTGGTTTCAAAAGGGAAAACAAGTGAAGTCTTCTGAGTTTGATTTGGTTGCATAACAGCATTGCTATAAAACCAACTGACCACTGTCAGCATCTTGTGATGCAGTGTGCTAACAGAAGAAACTTGCCTTAGATGTAGATGCCCATGCTTTAGCACTATGTGCTCACATACTGTTCATGCAGAACAAATAAAGATTTCTGAAATGAAAGTGATCAAATAGCTCGATGCAAGAATCATTTTGAGGCAGGTAAAGTGTAATTACCTTCAATACTGTGGTCTATGTGACTGTTGATGCGTGTTTTGTAGGCACCTCTCAGAAAGTGAGCAGTAGACACGTCCTGATCATGGACGAGGTTGATGGCATGGCCGGCAACGAAGACCGCGGAGGAATACAGGTTAAAAAAAAAAAAACCTTTCTCTGATAGTCTGTGTAGAGGGGAGGGGTTGATCTTAACTTTTAGGTAGGAATACAGATGTTTAAAGAAAAACATCAGGTGCATGTGTTCAATGTGTGATGGCATTGGTGTATCATTTTGGGCTGTTTCTAAGTGCATGCAAAGCAATGATTGCTGTCAAATCGGCATATTTCATGGATAACTGCTCCTAGCTACTGTTGCCGCAGGGGACTGAATGCGTCGCGTTGATACTGACCTCTGACCCTTCGCCTCCTGCAGGAGATGATCGGCCTGATCAGAAATTCAAAGATTCCCATCATCTGCATGTGCAATGATCGTAACCACCAGAAGATCAGGTCGCTGGCCAACTACTGCTTCGATCTGCGCTTCCAGAGGCCGCGAGTGGAACAGATCAAGGTAACCACACACACACACACACACACACACACACACACACACACACACTGTCCCACATCTGACAAGTTTTCTAGCATTTGGGTTAAAACTTGAGGATACGAGACACAGAGAAGCTGAATGAATCCAACTAGTACATGTAAATCTACATGTGGTTCTTTTGTATCATCAGCTGGTTTTCAGCCAATAACCAAATGTTTATTGGCTGAAAACCAGCTGATGATACAAAAGAATGTTTATGGAGTTGCAGGGAAACTCATGAATTGAATTTGAATGCAAACAATTCCTAATAATGAACCAAAGAACTGCTGTCTGTCTGTTACCCACTTTTAGTTAAAGTAGGCTCTTAAATGTAATCATTCACTATTAATGCCCCATCACTTCTGTTTCCTATTTACTTTCGATCTTTCAGGGAGCCATGATGTCCCTCGCTTTCAAAGAGGGAATCAAGATCCCGGCCCCAGCTCTGAACGAAATCATCCTAGCCTCCAATCAGGATGTCCGACAGGTAAAGAAGACGAAGTCTCGTCAATTTACACTGAGGACGTGTCTTCACTCGCAACCCTCTCACCATGCTCACTGTTTTATTTTTCCTCCAGGTGATCCATAACCTGAGCATATGACGTATGACCAGTGCAAGTCTGATGCGGCCAGTGCCCGCAAGGACATGAAACTGGGGCCGTTTGACGTCTGTAGGAAGGTGTTTGCCGCGGGGGAGGAGACCGCCCACATGAGCCTCATCGACAAGTCGGACCTCTTCTTCCACGACTACTCGCTAGCGCCGCTCTTTGTCCAAGAGAACTACCTGCATGTTCGGCCAAAGGCTGCCGGGTGAGAGACGCTAGCTGTTTCCATTCTCTCTATGCTAAGCTAAGCTAATTGCTCCATTAAGTGCACAGACACGGGAGTGGCAGCAATACTCGACAAGAAAACAGAGCAAATACTGCCAGTGATGTGGAACTGTTCATGTGATACCTTGTGTCTCTTCTCTCAGTGGGGACCTGAAGTCCCACCTGATGCTGCTCAGCAAGACGGCTGACTCCATCTCTGACGGAGACCTGGTGGACCGACAGATCCGCTCTAGGCAGAACTGGTCGTTGCTGCCCACCCAGGTAACAAACACACACACTTTAGAAGTGAAGGTTGTTTTAAGACATAATTTGATATAAAAGATTTCATGACATTTGAATGAAGCATTTTCATCATTTGAATGAAGCATTTTCATGATATTTAGATTAATTAAACACACTCCTGTGTCGGGGTACCAGAGATTCATCATTGTGTGCGTGTGCGCGTGCGCGCTCGCAGGCCATCTATGCCAGTGTGTTACCAGGCGAGCTGATGAAAGGCTACATGAGTCAGTTCCCCACCTTCCCCAGCTGGCTCGGCAAGTACTCCTCCACCAACAAACATTCCCGCATCGTCCAGGAGCTGGCCTCACACATGGGTTTGAAGTGAGTAGGCCTTGATCGCTACCTGTTAACTATTTACACACACAATTACACTGGAGTGCATTTGAGCGTCTCGTTTGTTTGTCTCGCACAGGACGATGTGCAGCAGACAGGCGGTGAACCTGGACTACTTGCACTACCTGCGGCAGACGCTGCTGAGCCCTCTCCAGAGGCTCGGAGCGGAGGGCGCCGGGGAAGCTGTGCAGCTGCTGGACAACTACCAGCTCATCAGGGAGGACGTGGACAGCATCATGGAGATCAGCGTCTGGGGCGGACAGCCAGACCCCTACTCCAAACTGGACCCTAAGGTCGGCAGGAGGAGGAGGTGGAGGAGGGAGTGTTGTTCAGGGTTTGGTGTTTAGCATGGAAGCAGTGGTCGAAAGTGACGTGTAAGGAACTATACCACAGTTAGTTCAGGCTGTTGATCGCTTTCTGTTCTGGACTTCCTCTGAACACGCTGAGTGTCTTTCTTTGGGGGCGCCATAGCTTCTGCCAGACTCCTATCTGCTGCCGCTAAGGCCTCTACTCCCACCCTCTCTGCCTGTCAAGGTATAATACAGGATGACATAACGTGTAACCAATCAGAGAGCTAGAATCAGCAGCTACGCTGTGAATAACTGAGTGTAAGAGCGTGAGTTTTGTTGATGGCACTTTGTGTTCTGCTCATGCAACGCCGTTGTTATGGAGTTAATAAACTACTCGTTCTGAGAGCGATCGGCATTCTTCTGGTGTTCTCAGTGCGGGAACCTCGACACAGACACCTCGACTCCGCTATACTGAGGAATACTGGCAGCTTTACTGAGGGCAGGAGGCTTAATCAGCACTGTGTGAACTCTCTTTGCAAGGGCTTGAATGTAACAGATGCTCATTTATATGGAAAAGTCCCGCACGCTAGCTTTAAATGAGTGTCACTTACCCACCTGTCGGATGACTATGTTCTCGATCATCTGTGTTCACCAGAGCTCACCACCTCTACTTCACAACACACACTGTCTCCTCGCAGGTGAAGGCAGCATTCACGCGGGCCTACAACAGAGAAGTTCACCTGACGCCGTACTCCCTGCAAGTGGTGAAGAAGGGCCGCCGCGGTGGTGGTGGGGGGGAGGAGGAGTCTGAGTTGGGAGGAGAGGACGTGAACAACGAAGCGCAGGAGTCCGAGGACGAGGGCCTCAAAACCGACGCCATGATCAAAGTGAGAGCATTAACAGCGAGATAACGATGTCAAACCGTTTCATCCCATGCACACTCCTTTATGTCTTTCTCTGTTAAATGTCGTCTGTGTCTTGTTCCTCTCTGCAGCAGAAGAAGGCCAAAGCCACCAAGGAGTCAAAGAAGGAGAAGGAGGATTCTGGGAAAGACAAAGGGAAGGGGAAAGGAAAGGGGAAAGGCAAGGCCAAGAAATGAGCTATGACCAGAGGAGGAAACTGTCCGGGTCTGCCGCCCTCCGCCCTCACACACACTGTAATATTCTTTCTCAGATCCTTAAATGAGTATCAGAAAGCAGTGAGTCTGGTTACTGCAGGCAACTCTAAATGCTAACCCCACTAAGCTAGTAAGAAAGGTTTCCACTTTTTTAACTTCCTGTCGTGTTTCCATCAGAGCGAACACACGCTGTATATTCTCTGCTGGTTCCCTCCATTATCATGTCTATCGAGCTGCGTCGCGACGTGTCTCATCAGGAGTGTAGTGGGCGTCTCCCGTCATGAGATTGTGGGCCGGGTGTTGAGGCTGTAAATAATGTGACTGATGTATAAGTCTGTTCTCTTTGCTACGACTACAATAGAGAAATGTTTGAGCTCTACGTTTAGCACTGATGTTCTTGTAAATTGCAATTTTTGTAAAAAAAACATTTCATGAGGAATAAAGGAGAAATGTGTCACTCACGAGTGTCAGTGATTGATTTCTTTTACAATTTAACACTTTTATAAAATGGTTTCTGGGAGTTTGTTTTATTTTAAAGATATATCAAACTGAGTTTTTAATAACTTTTTCCATACCATATTTTGACTTTTTTTACACGTACTATATGATGACTGAGTTTTTTCAACTGACTTTTCTTTCAACATATACTATGGCTTATTTTTGACATACTACACCATGACTTTTCTATGACTTCTTATGGCATACTATTCAATGACCTATGACACAACATACGTTGCTTTTTATGGTATAATGACTTTTCTGTCTTTTTAATATAAACTACACTGCCTTTTTTTATGACCTACTATACAATTACTTTTTATGACATTAAAAACATCCCATTATAGTATGCTATAAAAAAGTCAGTGTATATTTAGTCATTAAGAAAACCATTAAACACCATCTAATTAAAGTCAAAGTATGGTGTGTCATTAAAACAGTACAGGATCTCCTCAAAAAAAGTTATAGAAAAACTTCCAACAAAAAGAAGTTAAAAAAGACAATTCACCTGAAGTGTTTTCTGTTTTGATTTATTGTCTGTTGAATATCGGCATATCAAGCATCTTTGAAATTCAGTTACTTCACTAATCCCATCATTCAAAACTAAAAGCTGCATATCAGCCATCCAAAATATATATTTGACACATTTAAACAAATAGAAAAAGACATGACATCTATATACATGTGATTTGTTTTCTTCATTGATCCAGTTCATCAGTCTGCAGGTATTTGGAACAATCAGGAATCTTCTTTATCTGTTTGACACTCACAGTCTCGGAGCACATCGGACACACCGTCTCCGTTTCCAGCAACCTGGACACACCAACGGTTCAGTGTACGTTTGTTAATGTCACAATGAATGAGAGAAGTGCCTCACCAGTGCTTAAATACACTTGATCGCTTCCTGGCAGAGAGTTAGATGAGAAGATCGATACCACTCATTGACCCTTTTTTTTTCAATCTTCTCATCTAACTCTAGGCAAGAAAGCCAATAAGCGTATTTCCCAAATATCAAACTATTACTTTGAAGTCAAGGAATTCTAAAAAGAGGTATGGGATGTTACTGAACTCACACTGTGTCTAAGCCGGAAGTATTTTACGTTTCTTTGATTGTAATGGAGCATCTCTGTTATCAATAACTAACATCAGACTGTCATCAGTAAGCCAGCTCTCTCGATAACATTTTGTGATTTTGTCTATAAATCTGGACCTTTATAACGATGGTGTCACAGTGACGTAATGACCCTTCCTTCTTTCTTATTTGAATTGAGAAATAAAAATGGTGCCAGTACTGTAAACCAGCAAACTGCTACTGACTAATAAACTCGCAGTAAGAAAAAGAAAACAAGCTTTCTGAATTAAGAGAAGTACCTCAACCTTCCATATATCTGCATATGGACGACTTAAAAGAACAGATGGAAAAAGTTCACTTACAGAATGAACTGAGAGTAGAGCGCTGGGAATTCACAGTGAGGACACACACACCAGTCTTCTTTCAGCATGTGACGGCCCTGAGAGAACGAGCAAAGGTACAGCGGTGAAAACACAAGTACAGGGGAAACTATTTTGTCCAGCGAGTGTGTGAAGTGATAAAGTGTTTGTACCGTGGAAATGCAGTAGGGCAGGTTGTTCTTGCAGGACATGCACAGCAGTTCGTTCTGTGGCAGCTGAAAGCCACAGAAGGGACACGGAGTAGTTTCTTCCTCCAGCTCCGAAGTGTCTGGACGTCTGTGATGGGGCCACATATGCAGAGCAGAGAGAGAGAGGATGAAGGAGGCAAGAGTTAGACGGATGAGGTGAAACACACACACATGGGGGAAAAAATGCCCACTGGAAATTTCTTTTAAATCAGCAATTTGGTGCATTCTGGACATGATATTTATCCCTAGCAAAGGCACCAATGCTAATTCTCTCCTTTCTTAACAATTAGTATCTTTATCAACTTAAAAGGCAACCAGAATCTATATGTCAGTGAAGAACAAAGTTCAAATTCTTGTTCCTTTCATATCAACCTATGCAACTGCACACTGACTGATTGACACTAGTACTCCAGTAGTACACTGAACAGACACTTTCCCAACAGGCAAAAGGTCAAAATGAGCTATAGAACTGTAAAGCATCCCTTATGCTGTGAACGAGGCTGGTTCCAGGCATGGGCACTGGACTGTTGCTAACAGCGTACGGCAAAAGTTTCTGGGAAAACTCGTGCTTGTGAACTTCAGTTCCACATGACCTGTAAAATCTTCTTTTCGCGTTAGAGGTAAAGATACTAAAAGGACTATGACGTAATAATAATAATAATTCACTTATGACGTCAGTCCTGTAGACGTAGCTCAGCCAATCATGCATATGTGTGAAGAGAGAAAGAGGGAGGTCGGGAGCGAGCAGCAGGAAATGAAAACGGGAGGTGTGAACATTGTGGACCCTCACCGAACCATAGCCTCGATCTTCTTTCTGTACTTTGGGTCGATCTCGTTTCGGTACTCTGGTCTCATCAGCATGGCGGCGAAGCTGAAGGCGGAATTCTTCAGTCCGGCGCGGTGACATTCGATGACCGCCGACGTCAGAATAGGAACAACATCTACACAAACACACGATGACACTGCTGAATAGAACTGAACTGATTGATTGATTCATGGGCTGACAGCAGATTCTCTGTGGACTCACGAGCTGGAAACTTGCTGATGTTGTTGCTGACACGAATGAGCATGCGCGCCCCTTTAAGGTGGTCGCCCCTCTTTACATGGACCTACAACACATCATTTACAAAGTCAGACACACTCACGTCATGTTAACATTGAGAAACTTTATCAAGTAACATTCAAGTTTTAGCAAAAAATGTTTTCAGACAAAAATGACTTCCCAAAAAAACACTTTATTCAAAAATCCTAGACAGTCTGTGAACAAAGCGATTCACCATGACGACAGTAAACAAGGGGAGCGAGCAATCGCAGGAGAGTGCTGACCTTGACCAGCAGGTAGGAGTGGAGGATCATTAGATTGGTGGCCATCTCAGCAGGGATTTTAATCTTCTGGGCCTGCAGCTCCGTGTACATGCTGAACAGCACGTCATGAGCGTTACGGTAGTTCCCTGTAGGAAAAACAGAAGCAGGAAACACAACATACGATTAACATGCGTGTATGATTACGGTACTATGTCATTGGCACATTGGAATACGTTTGTACCTGCACACTGCTCCTCTCTGGCGATGATGATGGCGGTGCGAGCAGCCTCCCTGTACAGCTGCAGAGCCATATACAGACGGAACAGGTACTTGGCATCCTGGGAAGAGGAAATAACGATTAAGTTATCCATCACAAGTTTGATGAACAGTGTCACTCAGGGTCAGAATCACAGACAGTCACAGGGTGAAGTAGGGCTGCAGCTTCCATTCAGATTACCTTTGGCATACCGTCGCTCTCTCCCATCAGGTAATCTATCAGCTGATTGGTCAGAGAACTGTCCCTTGCCTGACCCACCTGAAATACACACACATCCAAAACACTCGACTTAGTGCTCACATCATTCTGAACATGCACTGGGATATTCAGTGTGACGCTCTGCCCTCACCGTCTCTATAGCCATCTCAACAGCCATGTTGTCGTCAGTGTTGGGACACTTCAGGAAGTGGTTCAGGGCCTGAGCAACAAAGACAGAAGACACTGACTAATTGGTTCGAACCTGGTGGATGGGCCAGAGTGAGTCAATGTCCAGGTCAACAGCTGTTTGTACCGATGAATTAAGTTATATAAGGAAGACATAAAGGAGCATTCTTACTCTGCTGTACTGCCCACACTTCTGGAAGAACTTTCCAGCCTGCAGGTGCTTCTTTTCTCCCTCAAAGTAGAGAGCAATGCTCTGGTAGTCCTCCTGCGTCGCCTCAGGACCTGATGAACACACACACAGTCACACACACAGTCACACACACCGTTTCATTAGCAAATACTGCAACGGGTCATAAAGTTGGACCCATTCAGAGTGCTTGTTTCAAACTGTTAAACGGTCTACACAGTCTCTATAATCATTCACACACAGACTGACCAATGATGTCCGCATAGACCTCCATTTGCCCATGCTGCTGTGCCAGTTGGAAAGCTTCGTCGTTGCACTGAGACAGCACTAGGAAGTGGATGGCTGAGCCGTAGTCGTTCAACCCCAGGAAGAACCTGAGGCACGCACAAACATATCAGGTCAATTACACACATGGGGGAAAAAGGAGCAGAGGGAAAGGATTGGAGATGAAACAAATAGCTGAGTCAGACAATGATTTGGCAACAGCAATGTTAATGGTTTAAGTCATCTATCAATCAAGGATGCCAACATCTGCTCCAGGTCTTCACGTGCTATTTGCATCTTGCCTCTTTATATCATTGTAAATGGAATATCTTTGAGGCTGTGTTTTTGGAAAAAAAACAAGCTATTTGAAGACTTCAGCTTGTGATAGTGTGATCTGTATTTTCAACCATTAGTATGAGTAACATTTGGGGTATGTCAGTAGAAAAGCCCAATTAGGTAAGTGCGATACTATTTGGCTGTGGTTGTTTGTACACCTGTGTTCTTGTTTGTCCTACCTGGCCACCATCTTTGCGCCGTCGATGCTCTGTGTCTCCCTGACGATGCGTACGGCCTCCTCTGGGCTGTTCAGGTGGTCCAGCAGCACGCGTATCACGTTGTCCCAGTCCTTCGCACTCTCATAGGCCTGTGCAGCGTCTTTATACCTGGTGCACGCAGCACACATTACATTGGATTCTTATTTAATGGCATCATTTTCTCCAAAGTCACGGACGCTGAGAACTTACTTGCCATCCGCCTCCTTAGCTTTGGCGTACTGCAGGTGGATCTTAGGAGAGGAGACATGTGGGAGCAGCTCTCCCACCTTCGCCCTAAGTACGGAGTGACATAAAGTGGAACGGTTTCCAGGAGGAGAGATGACGTACAGTTCTGTCTGTGTTGGCGTTTGTCTCACCAGTTCTTGCAGCGAATGTAGACGGATGCAGCCTTGTCATAGTACTGTCCTTTTTCATAGAGCTGAGCGGCTTCAGAGAATTGCTGTAAGAGAGGGAAGAAAAACCACAGAAGACGACGTGAACAAAAAGACACTCAAAAACACTACCTGATGCTCAGATACATGCAATACTGCAGGAGAAACACACACTATTAAAAACACAAAACACATCAGATGACTGTATTTCACCGCGCACCTATGACAGGAGGCTTTACCAAAACATATAGTTTACAAGGAGAGAGAGCGAAGGCGGGCTCTCTACCTTCATGCTCTCCAGGATGGCTCCACACTCCTTCTTGAGGACTCTGCTTGGGTGCTGAATTGCCTGAGCGGCTCCTCTCCTGATGTCACCCATCCTGATGGACATCCTGGCTACGCCGGCTTTACACGCCTCGTCGTGCTCCTGGAACTGCACAGCGAGGGGGAAATGGAGGAAGGTGAGGGCAGTGGAAAGAGGAGACTTCAAAAGTAAGTACAATCAGAATAATATAATTATGAGCAGCACTACTGGAGTGCAACCACAAATCATGAAAAAGAGAATCTGAAAGGATCTAAGCCTGACATACAGAACCTGCCTGAATGCTCACTGTTCTTTGTAAATACAAACAGAGTGGAGCAGACAGCAGGAGGTTTGTATCCGACATTAAACATGGACTGAACACGCCATTGGTTATAAATCACAATATTAGGTTTTTATGCTTCAAAAGAAGTGATAAATCACAAGTGTTGTAAGTTCACAGTTTGACAGCTGGTGAGGTCACATGTGGTAGGAATAGAGACAATCTCAAGTATCCATAGAAACAAGCTGTCATGCTCACAGCTTCAGACTTCTTATTCTGTTATCACTGTGGGAAGTTGAGATCAGATATATTGCACTTACTGTATTATTGTGGGTCATGCCTTTTTCATAGTGTGCTAGAGCGTTCACATAGTCGCCACTACAAAGAGAGAGTGAGAGAGGTTTAAGACACAGTGTAGATGAATCAGCTCTACTGAATGGTGTCTGACAGTGTGTGGGTGTGTGTGTGTGTGTGTAGAAAGGTACTTACATAAACTCCAGATGCACAGCGTATTCTTTAGATATAAAGGGAATTTGGTCTTCTGCTAACCTCTTTGCTAACATAAGAGCGCTGTCCCATTGCAACAGGTCTCTCCTCATCTAAAACACACACACGCACACACACACACACACACACACACACACACACACACATCAAGCACTGCTGATTAATTCATTCATTAATGACAACATCCAATACAGATGTTCTGTCCCAATATCATTATATTATACTATTCACCTTCAAGATTATCATGGCCAAAATAATTCACAATAACGATATTATCGAGATATCTGGAGCAAACTTGAAAAGAAAACCCAGAAATAATAATAATAATAATAATAATTATAATAATGCTATCAGTCAAATTCATCTTTATCTTTGGTTTTTGTGTGAGATTACACTCAAAGTACACGTGCAGGGAGGTGGAGAGGGAGTGTGTAACCATAACTGTACAAAAATGATTAAAGAGGTGCTGGATTATTGTGTGTATTATTAACATATCGACATTCATTTTTAAATATCAGTTATCTTTGATACTGGTATAACGCAAGACATACTAGACCTACTATATAATTTGTTTATAGCATGACATACTATACTTTGACTTTTTATGGATGTTTTATTGCGTAGTATGCGTACTGCACTCTTTGTTATGCATTTATGAATTTTTTATTTTAGTTTTAAATAAATGTAGAAATCCACAAATTGTATTGAAAAATATCTTCATTTTCATCAAAAACAAATAGTTGGATGTTGTTTATATTCATAAACAAACTGTTGAACCTGTATTTGTGTGCTTTACCTCCAGGGCAGCGATTGGGCAGCCTGAGGACAGATACAGGTCCTGGGCCAGGTTGTAGTCACCGAGAAACATGGCCAAATGTCCTGCCCGTAAATTCATGTCCTCTATACCCTGGACAGGAAAAGACAGAGAGACAGAGAGACAGAGAGAGAGAGAAGGGGGGGGGGGGGGGGGTGTAAGAGAATAGTCTCACTGAAACGATTGTTATCAAGAGGGTGTGACACATGAGCCATGGATTGTGTGTGACTTGTACCTGGATGCCCTGCAGTGACAGGACCATGCCCACATTGCTGCTCATGCGGTAGACCTGGATGGCCAGTTCGACCTCCATGTGGACCAGACAGGCTTTGCCCACCTCTGCCCAGTCTGTGTTACTACCTGCAGACTTACACAGACCACATGCGTCATGGAACCTGGACACACACACACACACACACACACACACACACACACACACACACACACACACACACACACACACACACACACACACACACACACACACACACACACACACACACACACACACACACACACACAATTCATATTATTCACCTCTTAAAAATGAGCTTTTGTATGAAGGGAAAGCCATCTCACTGACTACTCCTGTAAAGTGTTTTAACAAAGCATTGATAGTCCTGATTCACTGCATCTTGCTAAATATGTCCAGAAGAAACCAGTTTATGACTTGTGTTTGCATATTTTCTATGTCTTAAATAAGGTGCTGGAAGTATCCACGTGTGTGGACGTCTATTCTACCAGTTGACAAACATACAAAAGGTAACATGGATATATCTCTTCGTCCATCAGAAGCACACATCTTCAGTATATCCAACATGGCTGACCTCTTGAGCATCAGCGCCTGGGCGAGCTGCTTGCCGAGCTCCGGCTGTGGCCCCGTCGGTGTGCCGGTAGCGTTCTTGAGGAAGGAGTGTGTGCTCAGAGCCACTTCACTGGTCTTGCCGCTCGCCGTCTGACATGTCAGCTCCCCGTTGTGCAAGAGCAAAGGCTTCTGGGAAAAGAAGAGTGCGGTGCTCCCCACCAACACCACCCGGGGGCCTAGGCAGCGTGAATGAAAGAGAAGTAGAAGAAAGTAAAGCTTGAAATAATGGCCCTGCTATCTCTTGCCAACATTTACATCACAGCACAACGATATCAGGAGTATTTTAAGGCTATAACCCAGATATATTTGGCACTATGTTGCACTAGATGATATTATTTAGTTGATTTACTTATTCAAAGGTATGCTGTTGCACTCATTGTGAGATGTGAGCGTGCGATGGAGTGGCATCGCCCTACCATATATGGTGGTTTTGTGCAGGGCGTAGGTATAGACCTTGTCATCATCATAAGCCACAAACACTCCTCGGTCAGCATGCCAGTTGTCCCACAGCACCCCTGTGATGGTGGGGGAGAAGTTGGGGAGCTCAAAGCAGGACTCTGTTGCCTGGATAGGACACACACACACACACACACACATTTTATTATACTTTATTATCAGTATTACTTCATCTTACCTCCATTAAATATTAATGGGTTTTGTCTTACCATGATATTTCATCACTGGATATGTGATAACCTAGTTTCAACAGAGTGCAAAGAACCTCGGAGTACATTGTGTGTGTGTGTATGTGTGTGTGTGTGTGTGTGTGTGTGCACAGATGTGTCAAGTATCCACATGTACTGACATTCGTAGGGGAGAGCAGGAAGCCGCCGTTCTTGTCGTCGATGAAAACTAGCCGCGTGCCATTAAGGTCTGGGAACACTTTCCTCACTGCGACCGAGTGGCTGTAGCTGCTCACCGTCTCCCAGTCCTCCACCAGGATGCACACCACATTACCCGACTGAGAAACAGAAAGATGACAACGTCCGTTAGAAAGAGAGAGGCAGGGATAAAGGGAGGGGAAGATAACGAAAAGAGAACTTCCATTCGTCACTTGTGGAGCGGCTTGATTAAGCTAAACAGTGTCCTCCTGCTTTGTCCTGCTAAAAAAAAAAAATGCCGTGGACTGACGAGGCGAGGACGTGCTGAGCCTTACATCAGTGCCGAAGTAGAGGAAGTCAGCGGTGAGTGCGTGGCAAAGGATCCGACCTTTCCTCTCATCGTCTGGAAACAACTTCATCTGCTTCTTCTCATCCTGGTCTTTGCCTTCGATCTACACACATACACACAGACCTGTCAGTATGTTGACGCTTAAAAACAACAGTGAGCAATGAAGCCTGCTCAATAATCTATCAACTGGTCAATAAAGAAGAGAAGCACTGACTCACCATGTGCAGCTGCACTTTTCCCTCAAACAGCGCTGCTGCGTAGTCTGAGTTAAGGCACATGCTGGCTATCGTCCCCAAATACTCAATGTCTTTCAGCTTATGAAAACCTGAGTGACACAGAGCGATGCTTTACATGATTAAACAAATGTTAACGGACAACATGAGTCATGGTTAACACATCACACACACACACACACACACACACACACACACACACACACACACACACACACACACACACACACACACACACACACACACACACACACACACACACACACACACACACACACACACACACACACACACACACACCAGGTTCTCGGTCCACCAGGGCGTAGAACCAGGCTCTGTTGTTCATTCCGACAGCCACGTGGAACGGTCCCATCGCAATGAAAGTAGGCTCTACTTCCACTTGTATGGCCACGGGACTCTCCTGAAAGACACGGTGCATCAAAGAGGAAGTGAGGGTGGTTTACCCCCAGCTGTGGAACACAGTTGGCTCAGTCTTTCAGACAGTATCACTTATTTTGTGTCCAAACACAAACTGAATATATAATGAATATTACAGCATGAAGCATGAACACTCCTGGAACGTTGGTAATGATCTTACATCGCTTACTTTTGGCACAGAGATGTTTTTTTGCTGTGTTTTGCAATGTTGGGCAGGAGCGGCGCAACAACCAGCGGCGTTACTAGCTTCACTACATTTCTCGGTAGCCTGGTGGTGACGTCGCTGTTTTCTGAATCAAATAGCTTTTCAGTTGCTTAGCTCTTTTATTGATCAAATAGTGAGGTAGTGACGCAACATTTTTTAATTTTTGCATTCTGAAGCTCAAGCGCAGCGGAGATTTCTACCGCAGTCTGGAATAAAACTGCTAAGGATCAGTACACGGATGTGTACGTGTAGCCGACAGTGTGAGTGACATCTCGTACCAATCCTTGGACTCGTCTCCGCTGCAGGAAATACAGACACGCACGCTTGTGTTTACTTGATGGAGAGGAGGCAGAGGGTGAGGATGGAGAGTAATTAATCCCGAGGGAGTCGCCGTGGGCGTAGACCTACACATACGGTTCACATAGTGTATGTTGGTGGCTGTGAACACACACTGTGTGCATTAAGTGTAAGATAAGAGAAGAGAAGATATACTTGCTTGGGCAATAGTGCTGCACACATCTGCAATCGTCTTAAAACAATACATAGCCAACATACATTTCAGTTGTACACCTATTAATACATTCGTAAAAGTCATAGAGACAGAATACACTTCCTGTGAACTCCAAAAACAGAGATTGGCCGTTATTCTTATTGAATTGTGTTATTGACGTTGAGAGGAAGTGGTTGCTTCCACATGTACTAGCTCTGTAAGTGTGCATTGATAGTTGAATATAAAATATCCATTCTAGTTTATATTATATCACAAATTATATTCTTAAATTATTACATAATGTTAGGCATATATATGTCTATATTACTGTTTATTATATATTTTTTATATTAACGGCACTGACTGACCTTTCTCCTGCTGTGCCCCTGAAACACTGAACATTTGTGCTTATGTCCCGTGAACTCTCAGTAGAAATACATATTTTTTTATTCACTAGATTCCAAGATACACAGCTTCCCATTTCTGCCACACTGATTTTATGGCCTTGAATTGCTTGCAAAAAAACCCCCCAATTGCTGCATCAAACCTTCTCTAACCCTGAAAGTAAAATACATTTAGTGAACTGTGCAGCCTTGGTGGAGGTATGCTCTTTACAAATTCTTTCTTGTTGTGTTGCTGTATTCAATCAATCCCTCTCTAAGGAAATCTAGTGCGAGTACTTCAGTGTGGGCGTGTATTTAGCCTCACCCCCTCCACCTGGTTGGACACAGTGACCTCCAGCAGAGAGGTGAGGTAGGCCAGTCGGGTACCAAAGCTGCCACCCAGGATGGGCAGCTTGGTCAAGAAGACATGGAGCGTCCCTTTCTGTGTGGAGACGGCCAACAGCTGGCCGTCGTCCGTCCAGTCCAGCTGGTCCAGACCTGGAGGAGGAGAGGGAGAGGCGGATGAAGGAGAAGTGGGTGCTGCGTTTGATAGTAGGCTGAAACCAAGGAACTGTCTCACCTTTAGTCTCATCATCCAGCTGAACTACATTGCTGATATCTTTGAGCTCGGACAACTCGTGGATCTTTATGCTGCAACAAGAAACACAGGGCTTTACTCTTTTTACTTTAAAAACAACAAATAAAAGGATTGGGTGTGCCGTTTCTTTTCAAAGCCTGTGTATACCTGTTGTCCCCGCAGGAGGCTGCCTTGTTTATTGCTGGTGAGATGGCCACACTGTTGAGGGTATCTCTATGGTTGTGAGCCTGATAGAGCTCCTGCCCAATCTCCCTGATGTGAGTGGAAATAACCACAAAGTACCCATGGGAGAAGCCGATCAGTATATACCCATCCCCGTACCTTGAAGAGACACGCAGAGGAAGAGAACTAACCTTAGGACAAATACCTCACTGCCATGATTCGGTACTAGTGTCTCGTCATTGTGTGATCATGTGCAGTACCAGCGATAGGACACGATGTGCCCGTAGTGCCGCTGGAAGGTCAACTCTATCCGGTTTTCAGGGTCGTTGATATTGAAGAGCATCAGGATCTTCTTGTCCACAGACAAACTCACCTGAAGGGTTAATAAATGCAGGACGGTAAACACATGCCATGAAGTTCAAACATCTTCATCATTCATATCAACTTTAAATCTGCGTAAGATTTGGACAGTTCTTCACAATGAAAGTACTTAGACGATGGTGAATATTTTAGCCCGGTATGATAAAAGTAAACATGTGACACTTCACAACTCAAAAACATAAACTTACAGTGTTCTCTCCTTGCCCGGACCTTTCATCGGTCTTCATCACTGAAAAGTTAATCTCAGCAGGCTCACCGCGAAGTGTTGTCTGGAAAAAGAACAGAGCGATGGACAACATCTCTATTATTCCTCTTCCTCCACTAAGTGATACAATGCTGTTCTGTCACTTTTCAAAAATATCTCATCTTAAATTTGTTTACCTTTTCATTCTCTATCACATACAGTATGATCACTGCATGATTACTTTTAGTATTCACTATTGATTGCTCATAATATGAGTAACCTAGAAACCTGAGCATATGTGGGAGCTGTACATATTTAAATATGCCTGGATGACACCAACAGTTAAATGGTCCTAATCTGATGTTAAAGCTGTGCTGCATGTGTGTTGATGCACTAATGCGTATGTGTGGCTACCTGTCTGATGGTGTCCCCCTCATGATTGCTGATGCTCAGCGTGTTGTCATCACTTCCCAGAGCCAGTAGATTCTGAACACTCCAGCACCCACAAGTGATCTTCTTGGTGTGTTTACCTGCGTGGTGTGAGAGAGGTTCAGACAAGCAGAAGTGACTACAAACTCACAAAACCACGAACAACAGTCTGTGCAGTGGTGCTGTGTGTATATTACCCAGCACAGGGATCTTGCGTGAGGTCTGCTGATTGTATATCAACAGATTCCCTTTGACTGTCCCAACTGCTAACAACGGGCCCGTCTTTGACCACAAGATGAAGGACATCTGATCTCTGTTGAAACAAACGCAGAGTATTAGGAGTGATTACAAATATTTACATCTCTCATTATGGTCTGGAATTATGAATGCGCTAAAACTGGCATCGGATTTCCAGAGATTTACGGCAAGGTTAGCGTCCCCCTCTCTCGAAATGTGACGCATGCTCGTCATACCTCATGCCGCTTTCTATCTGGGATGTTTTATTGACGCTGGCATCCCAGAGGTAGATGGAGCTGGATTTTGCAGCTATCACTGCCAAGATGTCCCCATCTTTATCCCAGTCCATCCCAACACAGCGCCTAAGGGGAGTGGGAGTTAAGAGGACAAAGTGAAAAGGGCTTTCTTTCTGTGAAATATTTTTTAACAGACAAAATTGGAGCCAAAAATGGCGTTCTCACACTTACCCCGGAAGGTTGAGTTCAGACCACTTGTGTCCATGTCGATCAAATATTTTCACTGAGTTGTCCTGTCTGTATGATTAGAAATATCATGCGCGTTTGGTACTGCGCTGATATAAATCTTGTATAAAGAGAAGTAGATTATTACTCAGTTTTTTACTCACCCTGCAACAGCGATGTAATTACCAAGCGTCTTCTGCCACTTATACAGTAGGCTAGAACCCGCCCAGGCTTTGTCAGTGAGGATGAAAACACTCTGTGGACACAAAGATGAACTTTTAAGTCAGTTTTATTTGGAAAAAAAGAAGTAGCATTCATAGTTCCCTATATATGTTTCAAACATTTTCCACTCATCCTAACCAAGAGATGACTTCATGTCAAAGTGAATTTGATAGTTATGAGGAGCGCTACTCAGCAGGGGACAGCAGTTGTTTATCATCTCCTGTGGCTTTCCAGGAGATTTGTCCAAGTCTATGAGAATAACTCAAGTGACATCACTTTAGTCATTTTGGTTTGGGCTTGGAGACTGTACATGTTGAACAGAAAGCCTGCATTTCAAACTGGGTGCATGGAGTTTGAAAGATGTGGAGGAAGATGATATCGAATTGAGTTATGAGAAGTTCAGGATCCAGAGTTTGAGGAGTTTAAATAATAGTATTGATTCAAAGTCACAGGGTATCACGGCCTCTCTTGTTACCCAACTTTATGATAATAGCAAATCGCTGTAGTGGTCCTTTAACATGCAGTTGGTCTGGCGAAGCTTTTGTGCCCAAACTTTTTTCTCAATCTGTTTGATACCCAGTAAGAAGTCTCAGTGCTCGAAGAAAACTCAAGTTTGTGCAGTTTCTGTTTAAAGTCTAACCACAGAAATATCAGCTGCATGTATAAAGCATGTGCTCTGGCATTTTTATCCTATAGGGGTCCAGTCAAATGTATTTAGATCTATTTTCAATGGAATAAATGGAAAACAGAGTGACAAACATGCTTCTTCACTTGGCCTCAAACCATGTCTTACTTGTAATTCATTTATAAAGTTGAAATTAATTATGGATTTTACTAAAAACGCTCAAATATACGTTAAGCTGCTTAAAATGTTACACGGACAGTTGTGTGAATGATGTAAGCCACCACTTCGATACACTGTATCGTGTTAAACGTTATTCTGATCATTACTAGCCGAACAGCATACTTTCCTGTTGCCTGAATACACTGTATGGTGTTACTGAATAGCTTATCTGCCATTTGGGAAAACTGCGTGCTAAGTTACACTTAGAAACTAAAATCGCTAGTTGACTTTAATAACGCTTTAGCTAACAACATAGCTGCTTTAGCTAAATAGCTAACTATGCCCAATGCAATACGATAACATGACATGAGCTTGTTTTCAGGAGTTGCCTCATTAACGCTCCTGTTAGCAGTACTGTAGTTAGCTTAACATTAACGCTAGCTAGCTGACTGAAGCACGTCCATGTAACTCAACACTGATCCCTTTAAACCTGAAGTAATGCTGTTATTGTAAATTAATTTGCTGCTACCAACCTTCATCTTTATGGCGGTTTAACCATTTGAAATTTAAATCAATATTTTCAGTTCAAAACGTCTTCCACACAACTCTTGAGTGTATCCCACAGTGCTTCACTCTGAAGCGTCTGCAGAAGCTACGGCGATGTCATAGCAACAGCCATCAGCCAATGAGGTGCCTTAATATTGGGTCTCATGGCCTTAAAGGGACAGTTCACCCCAGGATCAAAAAATACATGTTTTCCCCCTTTTTCCTCTTTTTTTACTGTAGTGCTATCAGATTGTTTTGGTGTGTGGCCTGGTTTTGGAGATATCGGCCTTAGAGATGTCTGCCTTCTCACCAATATAATATACTATATAACAATTGGCTTGTGATGCTCAAAGCGCCAAAAATACATTTGAAAAACTCAACAGCAATGTCTCTGAGCAGAAAGTATCATCCAGTAGCTCAAGGTAATCCACAGAGATGTGGAAAAATAAATAACTTCACATTTTTTTAATATTATGTCAAGTGAAAACGTCTGCTGTGGAAATGGCCTCATATTATATATTCTTGAACAAAGTATGCCTTCACAGTAAACATAGACACTCAGAAAATGGCATTGATTTGAAATGTGCAAGGACTGAATCCTTGCACCTAAAATTGAAGCACTAAACAGAAGCTAAAACAACAGATGACGATTTAATGTCTCTACCTTCATTCCCTCTTTAGAAAAGTTATCACAGAACCTCATATAAAGTGAGTCTTGAGGTATTATACTGTGTACATAGTCTCTGTGTGCAACCAGCTGTGTTTGCTGTGGAGATGTATTATATATTACAGTATATTGTCTCAGAGCGTCTGTCAAGTATTCTGAACAGTAAACAACTGCAATAAACTGAAAGAGCAGATCGTTAATAACAATACAGACATTTATTAGATGTTTTATGGAGTCCAACATGGCAAATAATGGAACTGATATTTTCTTTTTTTAAAAGCAACTTCATGCTCACTTAATATATGATCCCATCTGGCACATTGCTGCAAATCCAGCTTGTAAACATCCAGCAGGCTGCAAGACTTGGCACTATGGATAAATAGTAAATCTGTGGAATCTCCCAGTGGTGAAAATGTTTGGGAAACTCAGCTTCTAGCTTTTATGTTACTTTCAAACCATATTATAGTGCTCTTTCTTGGTGTACGTCTACATACAGTAAGCATATGTACTGTCTGAGTCTTTGTTTGGTGGCTGTAGGAGACAGGGTTTGCTGAAGTCAACCATATTTATTTAAACTTATGTGCAATGTAAAACAAAGCATGTCTGCTGGCCTTTCTTGCACCAATTACGAGCAATTTGCTTTCAATTCCATGGTGAATCCCTGCTTTATAGTTTCACATTAACATAATTCTCATCTTTCACTGGTAACAGACAAAGCTAATAGACACAAGTTTTAATTCTGTAAGTGTTGAATGAAAACTCACAATGTGGTGGTGGACTTGGTGATCGGGTCGACTTAGTTAAAAGTTTAATGTGGTCGGTTTCATGATGCAAAAGATACCAGAGAAATACAGAAATGTTGTATTACTGTAGTTTATTTTTGTTTTCTTAAGTGCTAAGTTTATTCTTCTTGTGAAATCTATACCAATATATCCTCATGTTTTCATTAGTTTCCCACAGTTTTAGAGTGACATACTTTTCAGAAATTGCCAGTTGATTAAGGGATGCTGCCCTTTAAATTAGTTATTAATATATTACGTTTTCTAACAATCTAATTACAAACTGGAAATCATACTTCACTTACCAGTGGAAACAGGTTTCAATGGTGGCCAGAATACTGAACATGGTGACGTAAAAAAACATCTACTCAAATACTCTACTTAAGTACAATTTTGAGGTACTTGTACTTTATCTTAAATTTTCCATTTTTCATTACTTTGTGCTTCTACTAAATATTTAACTTTCTTACTTCACCACATTTATTTTGACAGCATCAGATTTTTAACACAAAATATTAACAACAAATAGTATGATGTGTTATAATTGGTTAAACTATTATTAACTATAATTAGCCGCATTGTTACCTGCTACAACATTAAAGTGATGCTACACATAAATGCATCAATAATTATAACAAAAAATTATAATGTATGTCATTCTGAAACGGCCGTTCTGCACAATATATATTTTGATGTTCATACTTTTGTACTTTTAGTGAAGTTAAGTTTTGAATGCAAAATCTGAGTTCTTCTTCCACCACTGAACAGACATGGTATAGAACAGTGATTCTTAACCATGGGGCCGCGATCGCCACCTAGAGGGCCGCAAAAAACTTTCAGTTTTGCACCTGTGGGCCGCGAGGGCCGCGGGACCGCATAAGTTATCAATTGAAGACACCAGAGATATTACTGTTCTCCATGAGACGCTCAGTTACAATATAGCTTCCCACCACCTGGTGGCGGTAATGCGGCAGTCAGTTGTTTAACAAGCTACAATAAGCAGAAGAAGACACTCAGCTAGCCGCTAGCCCAGGCATGGGCAAACTACGGCCGTTGGGCTTTTTAATCCGGCCCGTCAAATATTGGTACACAATTGTCCAAACTATAATAAAGACTAGAGCTGGGCAGTATACCGGTTTTAATTTCCCGTATGATATGAATTCTTCACACACCATTATACCGGTGCATAGCCAAAACAACTGCTGTCTGCTTTCAACAGCCAGCTAAATGTATTCTTTGCTGCTAATGCACAGCGGTCAGCGCTAGTTGTCTTATATGTATTGAGAGGGAACCCTTGTCTTGGTCATAACTTTATAACATAACAATTAACAACCCACAACTAATGCTCTTTAACAGAGAAAAACACAACAGCACACAACAGTCTGTGACACATAAACAATTTGTAACACTAATAATTGTACATTTATGAAATTTCACCGCCGAACTGCATGCTGGGTACAGCTCGCGAGCGAGCCTGCTTGCTAGCACAACAGTCTGCTAACAGCTGGGTCGCTCCAGTGACGTTACATTAAAGAACAGAACAGAGCGATGCAGGATGAACAAAGACAGACCGGAGCAGTGTTACATCATTTAATGAATCATAAACATTACATGATTTAACCACTAGAGGGCAGCAGTGTTACATCATTTAATGAATCATAAACATTACACGATTTAACCACTAGAGGGCAGCAGTGTTAAATCATTTAATGAATCATAAACATTACACGATTTAACCACTAGAGGGCAGCAGTGTTAAATCATTTAATGAATCATAAACATTACACGATTTAACCACTAGAGGGCAGCAGTGTTACATCATTTAATGAATCATAAACATTACACGATTTAACCACTAGAGGAGAGCAGTGTTACATCATTTAATGAATCATAAACATTACACGATTTAACCACTAGAGGGCAGCAGTGTTAAATCATTTAATGAGTAATACACATTACACGATTTAACCACTAGAGGGCAGCAGTGTTAAATCATTTAATGAGTCATAAACATTACACGATTTAACAACTAGAGGGCAGCAGTGTTAAATCATTTAATGAGTAATAAACATTACACAATTTAACCACTAGAGGGCAGCAGTGTTAAATCATTTAATGAATCATAAACATTACACGATTTAACCACTAGAGGGCAGCAGTGTTAAATCATTTAATGAATCATAAACATTACACGATTTAACCACTAGAGGGCAGCAGTGTTACATCATTTAATGAATCATAAACATTACACGATTTAACCACTAGAGGGCAGCAGTGTTACATCATTTAATGAATCATAATCATTACACGATTTAACCACTAGAGGGCAGCAGTGTTACATCATTTAATGAATCATAATCATTACACGATTTAACCACTAGAGGGCAGCAGTGTTACATCATTTAATGAATCATAAACATTACACGATTTAACCACTAGAGGGCAGCAGTGTTACATCATTTAATGAATCATAAACATTACACGATTTAACCACTAGAGGGCAGCAGTGTTAAATCATTTAATGAATCATAAACATTACACGATTTAACCACTAGAGGGCAGCAGTGTTACATCATTTAATGAATCATAAACATTACACGATTTAACCACTAGAGGGCAGCAGTGTTACATCATTTAATGAATCATAAACATTACACGATTTAACCACTAGAGGAGAGCAGTGTTACATCATTTAATGAATCATAAACATTACACGATTTAACCACTGTAGTGGTAGAAAAAATGAAGACGACAGTGGTGCCATACCCCCCCCCCCCAAAAAGTCTAAATGTGTGCGCAAGTACAATCCTGACTTTCTTAACACTTTCAGTGTGTGGAATGTGGGCTAATGCTATCAAACGAAGCACTGAAGCCTTCAAAAATAAAGGACACCTAGCGACGAAACATCCAACGCTCGTGGGAAAGCCTGTTGGGCTTCTTGTTGTGTATGCAGGTTTACATACACATGATAAATAAATGTCTTTGTGATCATCACAGTGTATCATCTCATTTATTTGACAAGGGTTTTGCCTGTTCAACTCCGCGAGGACGCCGGCGTCCTCGATCCCCTCCCCTTCCGTTCCGTTCCTACGGCTTGCTTGCGCAAACTACGTCACAAAACATGGCCGTGTTTGGTATCCCAGCATGCCCAAAACCCTCATCTTTTCAAAGAAATTTTCTTTCATTTCTTATGGATTATTCACAAAAGGAGCCCAAACCCACACTGTCCAAAGTCGCCATAACCGCTGCAAGTCGGATCTTGCAGCATTTCGACGGAAAAATACACATTACAGACCCAATAATGTGCTAGCGGATGTTACCATGGAGCTAGTAGCTTCAGAAAACGCTAGTACTTAAACTACAAACCTTATCTTCCACTTATATAAGCCGTCAACCAACGTATAACCTTGCGTAACTGAGCTACCCTCATACTCGATCGTGCGCTCAGTCGCAGCCATTATGCACAGTAATTCCGCTACTTACATACCACCTCTTCGACCATATATATGTAGCTTTTGCAATTTGCAAAGGCTGAAAATAAAAGGAAAATAATATAATATCAAAATATAAAGGGAGAAACACCTTTAGTGTGTCAGAATATCATTTGGTTACCATGTGTCCATTTTGGTCTCCAAATATCCTTTTAGAGCTCCGCCTGGATCTCTTCATGGAAGAAACACTGTAGAATCGTCATACTTTGTCCAATCTTCTTCAAATTTGAGGCAGTTGTTCACTGATAGTGTAGTTACAGCCCTATACTGTCATTTACCTGTACAGATACAGCCACAGGCAGTTATTTATACTGAAAGATACTTTTTTATTTTATGCGGAATCTTCAATTTTTACTGACTCCAAAGGCCCACTGCTCTGTTTCTATATGACCTACAGGTTTTCTGACACTTTTGATGCATATAGTCACAGTGGTTCAGAAGCTACAGCCATTTTAATTTGGGTATGTCATTTTAGGCGGTTTTGCTCCAAAATAGGGGTGGAGTTGAACAGGTAACAATATAGTTATTGAATACAAATCAAACCAAGAGTGAGATCAATTAGTTAAACTAATAGTGTTAATATTTGAATGGGCCCCGGGACACTTTGTGCTTGAAAAGTTGGGCCCCTAGGTCAAAAAGGTTAAGAACCCCTGGTATAGAACATCAAAACACGATCAGAACAGTTTTACTGTCAGTAAATCCTGTGATCCTTATACTGTGAGCTTCCACCCCAGATCCAGTAGATGGCAACCTTGCACTCATTTTAGGACTTCAGAATTCCGCTGTCACAGTGTTCCTAACATCTGCTCAGTCCCATCTAATCATTCTTGTTATCCTGTATCCATCAGTGTTGCTCTGTGAAAGAGAGGATACACCATCTTCAGCTTCTCCAACTCGATACTGAGCCGGCTCACTGTACTATCCTTCTGTTCATCCGGAATACATCAAGGTCAGCTGCTGCTTCTCTTGTGGTATTTCATTATTGATGAAAGGCAGAGGAAAACACTCTGGTGACACAGCACCGTCTTCTGTACGTATAAAATGTTGATGGAAGGCTGACAGCTTATTTGTTGCGGTGCAAACCTGGGAGCTGGAATGAGATGCCAGCTGTGTGACACAAATATTACTCGCTGTGCTCCGGCAAAAAGCACCCTGCTGACTCAGATCTCATTAAGATGCACTGAAGGGAGCAGCTCTAGGATTTCCACGCAAAATGGTAAAATTAGAGCAGAGAGATGAAAGGGAAAAAAGAGATGAAAAATGAATGTTTTGAAATGGTTTTTGCCAGTTAGACAATAAAACCCAAGTGAGTAGAGCAACTCATTGCTTTTGCAATCTACAGTACATTCTTTGAATTTAAGTGTTATACAATCCAATAACAAAAGGGAAATTATCATCTTTTTAAATGCTTTCTTAATTAGATTTTCAAGAAACAATAAGAAGAGGTTTGTCAGCAGACTATGTTCTTTCTCTCATGGCAGTCGAAGAGCTCAAAAAGGATTTGAATATTTGGCCATGTATGTTGTAGTTCCATAAATTTCAACATTCCTTTTGTTTCTTTTCAACAAAAAATAATTTTACATACATACCTACCTACTTAACTAATCATTATACAAGCATACACAAGACAAAGCAATAAATAAAATAAGAATACATAAAAATGATATAAAAACAGAAATAAAATAAACAAATAACAAATATATTGTAACGGACTGAGTGACATATAATGTTAACCTGTTATGTTAGGTGTTATGGTGTTTACAGAAAGTGTTCTAAGATATTATCGCTGATTGGTTCTTGCATTTACGGAGGTCAGTGAAGGCCTCAGGCCTTGTGGGAGGTTGTTGTTTGTGCAGGTAACTGGGAGAGTTAGTCTATGACCGGGAGCAGATGGTTAAGGATGTTAGAGAACGTTAACAGTGTTGACTGTTTGTTTGGCGTAGGCTACGGCCCACAGTAGCCTGTGTACTGTCCGCAAATAAAGGACCACAAGTAAAATAACATCTCGTAGCTTTCCTGACCAAGGGTCGCTACAATATATTATATTAAATCAATAAAAAGGGTCAAATTTCATCCCACCATTCAATCAGCATAAAGAAGTTGAAATAATTAAAAGACATTTTACACTCAAGAATAGACTGACCCCCTTGTCGCCCCGAAGCTGAAACAAACCACAGCAAAAGTGCCCTCTTGGATGCCTCTAAGGTTGATGAAACATTCTAGAAGTCCCTCTAGAATGCCCTTCCAGTGGAGAAAACGTGATGGAGTGCCCTCTAGGGGGCCCTTCTAGTGGAGAGAATGTAATGTAGTGCAGTCTATGGTGCCCTTCCAGTGGAGAGAATGTAATGTAGTGCAGTCTATGGTGCCCTTCCAGTGGAGAGAATGTAATGTAGTGCAGTCTATGGTGCCCTTCCAGTGGAGAGAATGTAATGTAGTGCAGTCTATGGTGCCCTTCCAGTGGAGAGAATGTAATGCTCTAAGAAGGCCTTCAAATTGAAAAAACATGATGCCATATAGGCTGCCCTACTTGCTAGGAAACGTTCTGTATGCTGGTGCACCACCACATCCAGCTGGTGCTCTTTTGATATTTTTCGCCTCTGTCCCTCAGTCCGCCACTGGTGTCGCATGTGTAATCTGTTTTCCTTTTTTTTGTTGCAGCTCTTCATTACAGCTATTTGATGTTTATTCTGAAAGGACATATAAAAACACAAGACTCTGTGTCTTGTCCATCGTTTTATACACACGACTCACTCAGGCACCAGAGAGGTAATTAACTGCCTGGTAAATGCAGATGTGTACACCTGGGTACAGCACTGACAGATGTGCAGCTGCATGTCTGAACTGTTTGCAGGTTAACTCAACATTTGGATGTCGAACATGTGGAGTCAGACCGTGGCACTTTCTGTCTCCTTCTCCTTCCTGTCAGGCATAATGGACTCAGGTGCTCTTAAGGCGGCAAGACAAGGTCACAAGCGTCATTTCTCAGAGCCACCAGGAGCCGTTTGTCAAAGCTGGTTATGATTAAAAGCTTCCCCTGCAATAAATAACAAGAGTGAATCAGTTGGCTTCTGGCTGCTGTCCCGGGGTTAAAGTAGTTGTAAATTGTGAGCATTCCTCTTCGTCATACACTCATTTCACTCTGCAAACGTTTCCACCTGCTGTCACGTCTCTGGCTCAGAATGCAGCTTTTAAGATAGAGCATTCACACGTAAGAGTGATAAGGATTCATATCAACCTGCAGGCCCAGAAACTGAAGAGCAGAAAACCTGCATTAAAACCACAGAAACCTCTGAACTGCAAGGGCCAGCTCTGATGGGGACATTGTTAAAGGCTAAGGGCCACATAAAACCATACAACCTAACATCATAATGGCATTTACAATGCCTTTGTAACAAATGGAAACTGCAAAAACCTCAGTACCATCAACATGATTTATCTGTGACTGTAAAACTCTTGTACATTAGTATTTTACAAAGGGGAACCAAACAAACAGAAGCAAGTGTTAAATCCCATCTTGACTTTAACGTATAAAAGACCAACAACAGCATGTTACAGCAGCATATACTGTACATACATAATGTATATTGTAAAAGAGGAGTTGTAATATTCTGATACAAAAAGAGGAGATGAGCAGCTGTACCATTTCTCACCAGCCGTCATTTTATTACACCTCTTCATCTCAAGTCATGGTACAAAAAGAAATGCACAATAACACATGGGAGATTTAGTGGCCACAGTATAATATACAGCATAATGCAATATGACTTCATACAGATATTATATTTATTTATGTACATAATTTACACAAAATATATAGTTTGATTTGGAATGTCTGTCTTTGTTTATAACCTCTGACTGAAATCAAACTCTCTGACTACCTTTACACAGTGGAGGTGACACACTTCTCCTGCTCAGATCTAAAGAGAATTACTCTTCTAAATAAACAGCGGGCTGGTTTGAAGGGGGAAGAAAATAGAATAATGCAGCAGTGCATTAGGCTTAAATCAACATCAGCTCAGCTGTGGGGAATCGCTAGCCCTGCACCATCTCTGCTTTTCAGATGTCATGCCGGCAGATCTGGGAGGCTTTTCAATCCTCACTTGGCTCCTGGGGCACTTGGCTTTCAGCTGTGTGTGTGAGTGATTGTGTGTCTGTGATATGACCGTGTGTGTTTGTGAAGTGCATCCTGGGGGCTACATTAGCTCTAGATCTGTCAGTTCAGACAGGATGCCTGCTTTGCCTCTCACTGTCAGGAGTTTACTTCCTGTATACTACACACACACACAATTAAGTACACAGCATAAAATGATTGTGGCCTGTGTCAGTATTGAACCTGCACTCTGCATTATTCTTGACATGTTAAGTTTACTCAAACAAGCCCACAAATATGAACACATGAGTTTGTTTCACAGGATGCATTTCACGATAATGTCTCATACTTTGTCTGCAGCGGCATCAAATCTAATAACGCTTTGAACTCGACATCAAACAAAACGACGGCACTGGCTGAATCAACGTTATTAAATTCATGGTCTGTTCATTTTGTCTGGGTATCCAATTCTGTTCTAAAACGTAGCAGTGCGTGTATTTGTGTGTGTGTGTATGGTGATGAAATGTGAAAATGGGGATGAAAAGAAGGCAGCAGGGAATTGAAAATGTGGAGGGGAAGATTCTCATTTGAGATAAAAATTGACTCCTTGCAATCTCTGAACACGTGCACACACACACACACACACACACACACACAAATATGTATACATTATTACTCATGTTATAAACCCAATACCAGTGCTTAATGACAGAATGACAAAGTAAAAAAGAAACCACAAAAAAACGAGGCAATAGCAGAAAGTTGGATCATTTGGCTTTGCAGCTTGTTTAAAAATCTACAATAAATTGCACATCACAGCATACTGTATGCTTCAGATGTGAGCTGATGCAACATAGGAGACATACACACAGAAATATTAGATAAAAGCACGATGATATGTTTTTGACTGATAAGAATAAAGAGCGTCACAGTTTCTCACAGTGTGGCTGTTCATAAGGTTGTGCTGATTATGTCAAAAGTCTTTCTTTCATCTGTCAGCGAGGAAGGGAAAAAAGAGGAGAGCAACTCGCCAACTGCGATATGAAATAATAGGGAATATATGAAAATAGCATCAATGCACGCTATCAGATATTGTTAGGAGAACCGAGAGCGTAAAATGATGAGGCACCTCAACAGTCTTGACAATCTCACTTCGTCTCTCCCACCTTTCTGTCAGCAGAAATAGAAGCTGAAAGCAAACATGTAGGTGTGTGTGTGTGTGTGTGTGTGTGTCCCACCTTGTCTACAGGAACAAAATAATAGGCAAGATAAAAAGAATCTGCGAGACAGATGTTCCTTCATGCTCGGATAAACACTGCAGATTCCTCTTCATCACGGGTGGCGGTTGCGGTTCACTTCTGTGGCAGAAGTTATCAGGACGTTCAAATACGAAGACTTCATCAGAAACCAGACACACAATTTTAACCCTAACCTAACCGTAAACATCTAAAGAGAGAGAGGCAGCCGCTGAGGAGAGTTGAGTCTCACTTTGCCGAAGTGTTAAACCTGAAGTGTGTTCATGTCTCTCGCTTCCTGGCGCCGGCCGCATGCTGGCAGGTAAATAAGTTTCTCGGTGGGACTTCAGCGACCATATCAGCAGAAACACGGACGATCCAAGCCACATCACGCACGGTCCGCCGGAGGGTGGATTGGAGTTTGTGTTATATTACAGTCTGACGGCCACCACACATGCTCCTGCCCTGCCCAGACACAGAGGTGCTACCTGGAGAGAGAGAGAGAAACGCAAGAACAGAGCTGTAGTCGTGGCCAACTTACTCGAGTCCAAGTCCAAGTCCGATTCAAGACCGAGTCAAGGGCATATTGAGTCTTGTTCAGGACCATAATAGTCAATGATTTCTTTCCAATGCTAATATACAAGTTAGGATGGAGAGAAATTATCTATCTATAAACAATATTGATCAATCTTCCAACATTAAACGAATCACGGCACAGAATTTTGGTTATTTTGTTGTGCCTAAATACATAACTGGGAGCCTTCCTCATTAGTAGAACAGGCAAACCTGATAGTGAAAAGGTATTTGCCTGATTTTTTAAATAACTGCATTTTCCCCATTCTAATTAATCACTAGCAAACGCGCATGTCTCTTTGTACCGACCGGTTAAAGCTCTCCTGTGAAACCGTGCACACCAGTTCTCAACGAGGCCGGGACCAAGACAGGCACGAGATTTCAAGTCTTGTCCAACAAGACATGAGACCAAGACAAGAGTCTTTTTAAAAAATGGGTTTGACGAGATCTATAAATCGGTGTAGTCCTGTGAAATCATTTTCATGTTTTGCATGCCCCTGATTGCATGCCCCTGTTTGGGGTTGAAAATAAATAAATAAATTACATTACAGCATCTTTTGGACGCGGTCAATACTTCACATTCACCAGCCTTGTAAACTAACTTTTACGACAGCATGGATGAGAAGATCTTTAAGAGGCTATAATCAATCAATCGATATCTGGCAGCTGTTTCTCATCTGTGCTCGACCTGCTCAGCACCAAACCGCAGACACAGCATTCAGTAGAACTCTGTATTTCCTTCATTAGTTGGTGGAGACCAAAAACAGACTAAAAGGCTGTTAATACTGGACTTGCATTCATCAGGTGTTTAGAAAAATGACTCCAAAATGAATTCTAATTTTGCTCTCTGCCTGATGTTTAAATAGGCAACTGTTTACTAAGTAGTTCACCATATCAAATTAAAAGCTGTTATTATGTCAATGTTGTGTCTGCAACTTGTTTCCGCTGCCCCCAAGGGGCCTACAAATTTGTTATTGCGGGTTTATGTTAAAGTCCTCGAATGCAATTGAAATTTCAACATCTCAATTTCCGTGACCACTGGCCAACCCTCCTGCTGATAAAGATCATGTACAACACCGATAGGCATCTTTGGCTCTGACCTCATCACAGCAGGGAGCGACGATAATCCTTTGGCTCTAAGCGAAGCTTTGTCTCTTTTTGTGGATGTCTTGTCCTGTTAGCTTTTGTAGCCACTGCTTCTATACCGATAGTCAGAGCTGTCTGTCAGTCACCTCATTTAAAAAAGACAAACTTCTTCTTCTTCTGTCTTGGAAGTAAACAGATTGACAGATGTATGCTAAAGCAAGCAAAGGGAAGCGGTGCTGCTAGACAGACAACCCATCCGCTTGTGTGTTTGTCTCAGCTTCTGACAATGAACAGAGGGCACATTTAACGGTCTCAACGTCTCACATCTCAGTCTGTCCCCGTCCCTTTGTGTCAGTCTTAACATTCTCTGTATTCTGTATCCGCCCATCTACACCCCTCTTGTTCTCAGCATGGTGCATGTCTCCAAAATAGAAGATTTCCAACGACTTTGGTTGGAAATCCTCCGGGCTATGCAGGAGATGAGGCATAAATTGAAGTGTTATAGACTTGAGCTGAGTGAAATCGTTCAACTTTGAAAAATAAATCTTTCCCCTACTGCTGCGGCGCCAAGGACAATATTAGCATGAGGAAAACACACATTTACATAACAGAGAAAAACCGCCAAGACACATGATAGAGGACCTGGAGGAAGGTCAAACTGTGACTGTGTGTTGATTTAACAACTTTATTGGTGTGCATCAGCATTTATTACTTGTTTGTACTCAACTGCAGTGAATGTGTCTATGTACATACGAGCAATTGGATGCATGTAAATCTGCTGCGTGTGTGTGTGCAACACGAGAATAGAGCTTATTAAATTGTACAGACTCTTTCCTGCCAAACATATAAACTGCATGTGTGCGTGTGTGTTGCATTTGTGTGTGTTTGGTTGTGTACCTGTGTCCACTCGTTGGTCTGAGGGTCGTAGGCTTCTACAGTATTGAGATACACCTGCCCGTCATAACCGCCCACGGCGTAGAGATGGTCGCCAAGGAGACAAACACCAACGGCGTCTCTGCTGATGCTCATGGGGGCAACTGCCGTCCACACATCTGTCTGAGGGTCATACCTGTGCAAAGACGCCCCACACACACACAACACACACACAACACAGAGTGAGAAATTACGTTCACAAAAATCTATTTCATTACAATATTTTGGGAAACACACTTACTCGTCTCCTCTCCGAGAGTAAGATGAAAAGACTGATCAGTCACATGTCTGTGCACAGCTTGCCTGGCTCTTCAAAAACAACACTACCAGCCCAACTAAAGCTCATTAGTTTACATGTTGTATCTCATTTGTTTAATCCATACACAAACAGTGCTCGGTAACTTCCGGGAGTCTTGCCATCACTGTGGGGTTGCTAGGCATGGCGTCGCCGTTGTGCTTGTACAGAGAGCTCTATTAAAATCTGTGCTCATTGAAAACATTTTGTTAGTGTACCACTTAAACCACAACGTGTTGCTTAGAGCAGATTACAGGTGTTAGCAAGCACATTTTTAACATTTGGACAAAACCAGTTTCACCATTTCCCGCTTACGATTTTTATGCTATGCTAAGCTAATTGTGTTGTGACTCCAGCTCAATACTTCACATACAGACTGAGTGGTACCGATCTTCTCATATAACTCCTGGCAAGAAAAACAATTTGCCAAATAAGTGTATTTCTCATTGAACTATTCCTCATTTTTCCAAGAACAAAAACTCATAATTCTAAAGACACTATAATATAAGTAATATATATATAGTTTATATGCATAGAATTGACTTGAATAGATTGTCACCGACACCCGATGCAGCTATTCGAGTCCGTATGGGCCCGATACTTCATATTGGTTCATCTCTAGCTTATACAAATCAAAGAAAAAAGATGTATGTATTCATACTTTTGCATCTCACACTAAATTGTGAACTGAGAATTTTACATTGCAACACACACACACACACACACACACACACACACACACACACACACACACACACACACACACACACACACACACACACACACACACACACACACACACACACACACACACACACACTCCGTACATGTAGACTCACCTCTCCACACAGTCACTTAGCCGAGATGCAAGGGATGAGGCAGGAGCATCATGACCTCCGATGGCGTACAGGAAGCCATGCCAGGTGGCCACGCCCACACCTCCACGCCTTTTAGCCATGGGAGCACAACCGCTCCACCTGTAGATGGAGGTTATCCGGAAGAAGAAGAGAGAAAGAAAAACATACTTTCATCCTTTTGCCAACACTGAGGAAAACCTGACAAATGGGCTAACTCAAAACCTTCCAGAACATTCTCCACTTAAAAAAAAATAAAAGATTATTTTCAGGGGACCAATAACAACCTTGTCCCAGCCCTTTCAGTGAAGAACCATAATGAATGTACTTCATAAACAGAAGCTGTTTGAGTGTGCTCTATTATAACATCCTGAGAGGGTTAGCTGCCTCCTTTGATCTGTGGGTAAATAACCTTAGAAGCACTGCAGCACACAGAAAATAAAGCAGGAGAGTGTTTAATTCCGCTCAAATGAAGTCCCTCGTCTCTGACCTGTTGGTGTGGGGGTCGAAACACTCCACTGAACGCAGGCAGGAGGAGCCGTCACGACCTCCTACTGCATACAGCCTGAAAGAGACAGAAGATGGCGATGACCCTCTGGAGAGACACACCCACACCCACACACACACACACACACACAAAACATTTAGCGACACCGAAACAGATGGTGCAAGGGTGTATTTATGTGGGTGCGGTTTTACAGGATTTCGGTGACAAAGTGAGGTGAGCAAAATCAATCAGCCAGAACTCTTGGGGGCATCACAACCCTGAGGAGTCAGTCAGTGGGAGTGTGTACATGTATGTGTGTGTGTGTGTGTGTACATCCATGATGTGGAGTTGGGGGGCGAGGAAAGAAGTGCATCCGAACCAGTCAAGCGAGTAATGAGCTCCATCAGGCAAAGAGCCTGGAGAATACACAACACATGCATGCACTCACAGCCTTGTGTGCACGCACTCACACACTCACACACACGCACACAACTGCTGGGCATGCTAAGCACAAATCAGTTGTTTCTGTATTAATTAGCATCTAAAAAGCCTTTCTCTGTAGCATCTCTATGAGGCACTGAATAATAAAAACAACGGTGCAATATTCATCGCAATTATAACTCATACTGTCGGCTGCAGGAGAACTACGAGGCAAGTGAGGAGATTCAAGTCCTGAACTTCACGAATCCCACTGTTCATATGCACGTTTGTGCATGTGTGCGTGTGTGCTGTGCGACTGTGAGTGCTGTCACCTTTTCCATTACTGCTTGATGCTGCAGTGCGTCGCGCGGGAAAGGCACAGTGGTTACAGTAACATAACCTTACCTGTGATGCTTTCGAACAAGCAGAGAGTGTGGAGCTCTAAGAATGTTCTCACACAACAAAGACATTTTGTTTTTTCTCCTCCAGGAGAAAATACTACGGTGCTTTCTGCAGGACCAAAAGTGTTTGGTTTTAAAAAATGCTGTTATAAAATGCTAAAAATCCATAGGTCACTGCTCTCCAAACACAAACACTGGATTTTGCTTATTAATTCACTATTTCTATGCCACACAGTGGCTTGGTACAATAATGAGGTGGGTGGTGCAGTATTTATAAGTACACAGTTATACAGTATAAATGACACTATCTTATGATTAAGTACAGTGAGGCAATTTGTGTGTCATTTCTGCTGAAAATGTCAACAATCTATTAAATTGCATCAATTTGGCTGAGGCTTTTGTCCAAAGCGTCTTGAATGAGGGCATACAGCATCCATAAGGATAAGAGCAAGATGTCAACAAAACAAACGTCCCACACAAACAAAAAGCATGTGCAATGAAACAGTGCATGTGCTTAAATTGAACATTTTACTTGGATTTACGTGGATGCGCGAAGCAATCAATACGTGTGAGGGTTTACTTACTTGCCATTGAGTACAGCTACTCCCACTGTGCTTCTGGGTGTTGCCATACTTGCGACGAAGCTCCACTGGCGAGCTTGGGGGTCCCACCTGGTGGAAATTATGTTACCAACTTCTCAGTCCTGCTCATAATAAAACATGGCTAATCGAAACTCTGAATGTCCAACACGTGATTAAATATACAGCGCAGTTAAGAGTTATCACTGCATCTTTAAGCAACATTGTTTTCCTCTTCTGGCCATCAGAGCGCCATCTAGTGGGCCACGGAGGTACTGCCAAATTGGTGTAATTGACAGAGCTAGTTATTTTTGTATCAAAATGTGCTCAAGAATTCACATGATAAAAAAACAGCAGAATTTCAGTGACCAGTACTGTTTAATCGTGACACATCGTCAGGTAGAGACAAAGGTGCCTTGCCACTGTAGCTAACAGTCCCTCTGATATAGTGACACTAAATGTATCATTTCTTTTAAATAACAACCTGCTCCAGTAAAAGCTCCAAAGCGTGTGGTGGAAAAATATGACCCTGAATACATTCAATTTGGATTTGGGTGACGGTAAACAGAATATTAATTTTATATTCATCATTACAGCTGACAGAGGCATAACACATATTTACAGCCCAGTTGTTGTTTTTTGTTTTTTGTCTTTATTTGGGATGATGGTCCTCACAATTTATTTAACAATCAGCAGTGGACCTTAAATTACTAAAGGCTCTAGGTAATCTACAGAAACTGCTCTCAAAAGTTTGTATTTGAACTATTTCCAATCCGCATGGTAAACATTTTCAGCAGAGTAAACAACAGACTTAAACAGCTGTGTGAAGTGTCCTCTTACCTTTCCACTGTGCTGAGGTAGCTCCAGCCATCATGTCCTCCTACCGCGTACATGGGCCCCTCTAGGACGGCTACGCCTGCGATAACACAACCGCATGTGCACGATTAAATCATGGCAACTTACCAAAACTACTATCAGCTTGGACAAGCTCATAAAAATCACACGTGTAGGACCAAACAGTGTGAGTTTTCATTGTGTGTGCAACCACGCCCTGCTACATCAACCGTTAGCAGCATGTTGGCACCTCCACACTCAGGGGATTTATCTGCCTGAACATCTGTGGGGGCCAGATGTGCGTTTGAATCGCCACACACGCACACATTTATAATAAAAAAAAAAAACAGAGGAGCAGCAGCACAGCAGGCCTTATCAAATGTTGTCATCATAACTGTGTCACTTGCACAGTGAGTGGGGGAGTCTGTCCTTCAAACAAGATATACAAGCATGACACTGAATCCTTACTGTTGAGGTGCTCTTGTGTAGCTGAAACTGACCTTTGACCTCACTGCCATAAGAGCGAAAACAATTGTTTGTTTTTTAGCAACGATCATATTTTTCAAAATTCAAATAACAAAGACATAATCCTTCCTCTTTAAATAACTGTCCTTCTTGACCTTTCCAAGCTCCTTTCGGCTTGTAATGTACGTAAATCCCGCTTGTATTCATTCTAGGGCTCACCTAAGCCGTGCCTGTGTGTGGACATGGGAGGCATGATGCTCCAGGCCTTGCTGTGAGGGTTGTAACACTCCACAGTGTTGAGGGTCTTGAGTCCATCTCGGCCGCCTACCACATAGAGACGGCCGTCGAGGACAGCTACACCAAACTGTAGCCTCCGTCCACTCATGGTGGCTACCTGCCTCCACGTGTCCCGACGCAGGCAGTACTGCTCGATACTGGTGGCACCTGGAGAAAACAACAGAAAAAGTAATCGACTGCACTAACTTACTTACTAATTTACTAATCTCACTCCCTAAGGGTAGACTCTGTGTGTTTGTGTGTATAGACACAGTGTCTTCAAACACACATGGGCTCTGTTTATGATCATCTCAGCTAAAGTTTCCTCACGTATTCTCATGATTACAAGATAAAGGATGGTTATTCCATCAAGCTAGAATTAAGAAAAAATATGTTTGAATTTTGTTTTCTTAAATTATACATTGTGCTTAGTCATCCTGCTGCCTGACTTTAGGGCTACAACAAGTAACTATTTTCATTATTGATTATTCTCCCCATTGTTTAGGAGTTATCAGTGATGAGTAAAATGACAGAGAATAATGAAAAATTTCCCAAGCTGAATGAGACTTACTTACTTAAAACTACCATTTTGTCCAAGGTATTTAGTTGACTAGCATACGGAAATAAAATCACATTTGATGAGCTGAAACCAGATCATTTTGGCATCCTTTTCTTGAAAAATGGATGTTGCAGATTCATTTTTTGCAGCTTTATCCAAGGTGCTGACTATATAGTCCCAACATTCCTGGTTATATTATTTCTGGCCAGTTCTCTACTGCGTACTATTTAATAAATGACCAGATAAAAATAAAAATACAGAAACTTACTACAACTAGAGACCATCTTGCGATCGGGGGGGGCTTTGGCCCCTTCCCCACTTCCTACACCCCCCTACTTCCTGCGCCCTTGCTCAGACCATGTCTATCTTCAAACTGGGCCTTCATTTTGATCTCATACACACACCCGTAAAGTTTGTGACTGCATCTTGAGCGGTTGTGACGTTATTGAGAAATATAAGCACCTGGCAAGGTATTCAAAACCACTGTGCTCATTTCACCATGCACACACACACAGACTCAGAAGGTGAAAACAATACCAGCCACACACTGTTACAGCTGGTAATAATAATAATATAGTCTATTTGTAAAGTCTGGTTGTGTATTTGTGTGTGTACCTTTCGTAGCGTCCATGCCCCCTACGGCGAACATGGCCCCAACGGTGGCCTTGCGGGGCCGGGTGCGGGGACTCTGAAGCAGAGGCTGGCGCTGGGGCAAGAGGTGATACTTCATGCCCTCCATCAGCAGTCGCTGGCACTCCATACTGTCCCGCAGCAGAGGGTTGGACTCCAGGTCTGCCAAGAACTACACATACATACATAAAAACAGAAACAGAAACCCGCTCACATGAACACACACACACACAGGGACATGTGACAACTGCTATCAACAAGCGGACTGACAAATCCAGGGTATGTGTGTACTGCATGTGTGGGTTAAGATGTTATCGCTGATTGTGGTTCGAAAGAAAGCTGTTCTCCCATTGATTGAGGGATTAGATCAGACCAGAGGCCATTAGTCTTTACACACACACACACACACACAATAGAGGACTAATCTGTCCTCAGCATCTCATCAGCTCTCTACTCCATACCCTCTAACCTCATCTATGATCTCACACACACACACACACACACACACACACACACACACACACACACACACACACACACACACACACACACACACACACACACACACACACACACACACACACACACACACACACACACACACACACACACACACACACACACACACACAGCCAGGGGCTGCAGCGTAAAGCATTTCAATCCGTCTGTTCCTTAAAATACATCCACAGGAAAATCACCGCCTGTGGGAGAGGCTGGGTGGTGGGAAGCAAGTTTCCCTGAAGGCAAGAATTACATGATTTACATTTAGATGGATGTGTGTGTGTGTGTGTACATGTGTGTGAGTGTTCAGAGATGGAAAGCACTAGAGGTTCAAGAGAAGCCAGATTTATTTATAATAGTCATTTGAAGTTTCCAAGCGGTGTGTATACCTGCACATTATGTGTGTGTGTGAGTGTTGGCTGAAGAGAAGTCAGTGGGGAGGTTAAGAAATGTTACAAGTGTGATAAAGGACATTTGATTAAAGAGGAAAAAAATAGCAATTATTTTTTTTTAAACACAATTTTTTTCCTGTCTGCCATCACAAAGAGAAAGATTCGGCCCAAATAATTAAATTTGGTCACTCAATATAAAATCAATTTTCCGGGCCAGGCATGAGCCTAAAGCAAGCGTGGTAAATGGATAAGCAGCTTACACGCCAGGGTGAACCCACGCTTCCATTGCACACAAACACCGAGGCACGAATTAGGGTGAACCCCATTTCGGCACTCATTTGAGTTGATGTGTAATAAAGGACAGATAGAAAACCATGTTTGTCCTCTCCTGTGCTATTTATCCATCACACTGTGAAGGATTGAATGTGGAGGGCGAGATGAGATTGTGTCCTGCAGGAGTCCCACTTTCACCACTCTGTCCTCTCTTTACCTCGCAGTGGGAAGTGAGGAAGTAGTGTTCCCCTCTCTGTTTTAGCTTGGACTTTGTTCACTATGACACACACACACACACACACACACACACACACACACACACACACACACACACACACACACACACACACACACACACACACACACACACACACACACACACACACACACACACACACACACACACACACACACACACACACCTCTCATTTCCGTGGCAAGACATGGTTTTACTTAATCAGCTGAGTGACAAAACATTTCTATGCACATATTTTGACAGTGCTTAAATAATTTAAGCCATTTTAGATGGATCGGTGTGTTGTTTTCTCACAATCATGGTCCCCAGAGGATGAAGCAAGAAATTTGTAACAGGTAAAATGACGCCTACTGACTTTCTAGATCCCAGCTTTTTGCCCCATCATTGGTTCAAAATTGTCCAACATGTTGGTTTATGACCAAAATAACTTGAAAACCCACATTCCCATCAGCTTAAGCTCAGCTGTACTTTATGTTTAGTGATAGTTTGCTAATTTTAGCATGCTAACCCACAAAACTAAAGTGATTAATATGGTAAACATTACACCCGCTAAATAGCAGCATGTTAGCACCGTCGTTGTTAGCATGGAGTGCATTTACACTTATGGTGTTTGGTTGGATAGAAATGAACGATCAGACAGTTTGCTTGTCAGAAAGTTAAGCAAAAAACAAAGATGTGACAGATGTTTCTCTTTGAACATTTTTTTCTGCTATTTTTAAGACCAAATGATTGAGAAATTAATCAGCAAACACAATCTGTTCAGTGCGTGAGGTCAAATTTACAGCCCACAGATGCACCTCTGAGGAGATTAGACCAAGTGTGTATGCATCAGTGTTTGTGTGACAGTGGTGATAAGGAAAAGGGATTAAAGGTTTTCATTTGGGTTCATTGACGTCCTTTTGATGAGTAATTGCACGGCGGCCTAGATACAGAGCTGACTAATTGCTAGATGAATATCGATCGGCCGTCTGTGTGGGGTTTATACATCATTTTATTGGCGTGTCACAGCTCATTAGGTCGCTGAATGTTAACACATTTATCAGCTTAGCGTGGTGGTGGTGGTGATATACTCCTAAAGGTTGAATGAACCCCTCTATGACCGCCTTGCTTCTGCTCTCTCTGCTCTAGTGCTATTCCACCGCTTCACCTCTCCGCCATCCATCTTCTCGCCTGATTACATGTTACAGCTGCTTGGGATTTCAGCTGACCGGGGCAAAGTCGTATATCTGAGGTGTTCAAGTGCAAACCTGGGAGATGTACAGACGCAGGCAGAGAAGATAGAAAGAGGGGGGGGGGGGGGGGGGGGCCACAAGGGGAGATTTATCTCCACACTTCCCTTATAAATAGTAAGGGAAACGACTGAGGGAGATGAAGAGAACAGATAATTTAGCTTCAGTTAAGAGAGTTATCACACTTAATTAAGGTTTAAAACGTGTGTGTGTGTGTGTGTGCATTCGACGCCCTAGGCAGTAACCGAGGCTCTGCCTCGCATATAAGCATCACATTACCAGTTGAGATACTCTTTCACAAACTAGGAAGAGGAGAGAGGAGGAGACACATGCACCCACTTCAACACAACAAAGACGAGCACATGCGTGACAGGGTAATGGTTGTGATCTACAGTTAGCGTGATGATTAAAGTCCCTCTAATTGCACGAAGAGGATAGAGACAGAGAGACGGACTGGAGCCAGGAGGAGGTAGAGAAGAATGGGGGAGGGAGAGAGCAAGAGACAAAATTTGGCCATGGAAAAAGAACAGCAACATGTACCAACATTATCAGTCATTGAGTCGTGTTTGTGTCCACCTGGTGAATGTAAGTCCAATATTCTTAATGTTTTAGCTCTGTTTTTGGTCCCTTCCATTATGTACGCCAGCTAGTCGCTAACTGTGTCTGTCTGTCACAGGGCAGTTAGCGTACAGTGGCTTTTTAGAGGTTTCTCACTAAAACCGTTGTTACAAGAATGCTAATATGGAAGCAAAACAATAAAGTTGAGGGCCGGAGAGCTTAACAATGAGCTGAAACTTGCTATAAAGCTCCGTAAAGCTGCAGATTTGGGTGATTATCCTCCGTAGGTTCATCATTAGGAGGGACTCCTTTCAGTATGCTTTTCGCATTGATTGTCATTATAAAAATAACAATTATAGTCGCTTTAAATCAGTCAGTAACAACGGCGTGATATGTGACGGAGTTCTATGCAGCTCTCACCTGTGGCTGCAGCAGTGGCAGTCGGATGTGAGCCAGCAGCAAGGGCAGGTGACGCTGTCGCGTGGCGGCGTCATGGCGGACCCACGTTAGCAAAGAGGTTACCACGGTCTCCTCATCGGGCACGTTGACGTCATCCGACGTGATCAGCCTCTCCATCTCCTCCACTGGGAGCAACAGGAACTCCTGGCCTCCCACCACCTCTAAAAAGTGTTCCTGGTGGACAGGGAGATGAAATGGTTATAAGAGTAGTGAAGGTCACTTTAGACTGGATGATTGAAAAACGAGTTGCAGATGAAAATCGGAATAAGGGGAGAAAGAAAACAATAGGAAGATATGAGTGGAGAGAGGAAAGGGATCAAGGGGTTAGAAGGAGGCAAGAAGAGAGAAACAAAAGGAAGGAAATGAGGGCTTGAGAAAGGTCAGAGGAAGATGGATGAAGAGCTGCAGACAAAGGGGGCTGGATGAGAAAAGGTTGGAATGATTCAGTTATATAAGATAGGAAGGTTGCTGGAGAAACAAAGAGCAGGACTGCAACCAACCATTTTCAGTATCTACTAATCGGCACATTAATAAATCAATATCACAAAATAGTCACAAATGTCTGACACAACTTTCAAAAAGATACTTACTCGATACCATCACAAAATACAGTCCGCACAATTAAGAAGCTAGTACCAGAGAATGTCTTGAATGATTCATGGTTTATCAAAATAGGACGCAGCTTAATCTTCTGAGAATCAAATGATCGATTTATCATTTCAGCTGTAATAACGAGTGAATGTGGATGGGATAGAAATGAAACCTAGATACTTAAACATAGAGGCCATAATACAAATGTCTTAAGTGTTAGCCCACATTATGCTTCGTATTTGTGTCAGCTGTGACAATAAGGAAGGTGATGATGACAATGGTTGATGTTGTTGTGCTGTGATTGTATAGCGCGCCATAGCTATTCTCATTCATTTATCTACTTATCTATTTTGAGGGAAGTATTATCTGTCGATATTAGAAAAGGGGAAGAAAACATGCAACATGTAAATGTGACTCCTACAAATAAAACATTACAAATAATTTAAAAAAGAAATGACTCTCCACACCGTCTATTGTGTAGCTCTTACACATTGGCTGTAATAATCCTGTGAGATGTGTATGTGTGAATAATAAGTGTGTGTGAATTACAGTCACACCCAGATAAAGCCACCTCTACGTCACGGATTAAAGTTGAACAATGATCCACTTTAGAGAGAAAGGAAGAAAGAGAGGAACGATGGCACTGACAGAGACAGACGCACAGAGGGAGGCGGGGTGGAAGGAAGGGCACGCTAACACAGGAGAGAACAAAAAAAGAAAAGAAAGAGTAATCAAGTCGATGGAGGAGCTATTTCACAGTCACCATAGCAACCCTGTGCTGAAAACCGCCATTGTGGCGATAATGGTGTGTGGCGCGCGTTGCGAACGAGGAACCGATTTGTTAGCGAGAATAACATCAAGGCCTGACCGGGGAAAACTGCACAGAGAAAGAAGCCTGTTTATTGTCCTTACTTAATCAATTCATTGTCAAAATCACCTGTGGTCTACCTGAATCTACATCATCACATTTAGATCAATATTTTCCAAAGACGTTGTTTCATTCATGTTCTTGCGGTGGCTCTGCAACAGCTGGAAGGAATAGAGGTTAAGTGGCCGTGAAACCAACCATGGTGTAGGTGTGAGCGGCCCGCTGCAGGTCATTGCAGCCCTGAGCGTCGGCATAGGAGCGGATGCCCAGACAGTTGGAGGGGTGGAGCTGCTTCATGAGGAACGAACAGCAAGCCTGAACCACCGGCAACAGCTGCAGTAGACAGGAGGCAGACAGCAGAGACTCAATGGTGTCCTCCCTCAAATCGAGCCGGCCTGGAAGAAAAAGAGGGGAGACGGATGGAAGACAGAGCGACCTCACGAAAAAATTGAGTACTGAATATTTTAAAGTGTCTAAGATATATTATTCAAAAGGTTTTAAGATCAAGGGCAACACCGCCCATGAACTCAAGCGACTGGTCATGAAAGTCCTTTCATTTTACAGAACTGAGACCAAAATGAATCCATTTATTTAGCATTAGCGTGGCGATCAGTGTGTGTCTGGATACCTGTGTATGCATACTGCACCAGGACCCACAATGCATCGGGGTCCACTCCTTCCATCTTCACCTCGTCCTGCTTGGCCTCCCTCACATCGCTGGTGAACATGGCCGCGAAGTAGTCCGACACGGATGAGAGCACCAGCCTGTGTGAGTGAAGAGAGTGTCTGGCATCAGTCAGAGAGCACGGACAGCCGTAATGGAGGAACGGGGGACTTTTGCTGACAGGACGAGTCTGGACTGACGGGGAGAAGATGCAGAACAGGGAGGCCTGGAAATGACGCAGGCTAATGCAGAACATTGTCATCCTGCAAATATACCACACTAGTAGATTGGTAGTTAACACACATTAAAGGCATCAGTAAGTGCCAACTAAAGTGCTAGTTTGTTGATCAAACGGCCTTCCCCATCACGTCTCTAACATCAGAACTTGGGGGGGGGGCTGCGTCAAACAAATTCTTTATGAAATTGACAATCCAGCGTTAACGCCCACTTCACGCAACGATTGGCCAGCTGTGCAGAGGCGAGAACATAAGCAGGGTTCCAACTTCTCTCTCAAGCTTTTTTAGTTCTTTACAGAACTATGAACATCTGTCACTTTTCACATGAACAAACAAGTGCTATGAATTCCTTTGAGAAGTGTCTGCCGTTATCTCCACATTTAAAGGATCATCACGTCTCCTCCCTCTCTGTGACGTCCGGTTTTACACCCTGCCTTTGAGCGTGGCCATTCGGAACAGCTGTAAACTACTTTTAACTATTTTTGGATGTTGGTAGTTCTCTTCTTGCTAATGACTACAGTTGTCATGATACCAAAATTGTGACTTCGATAAGATAAATATCTCGATACCGATACTGAAACGATACCACGGAAAAACATCATGAAAAGTTATAAAAGATGATGGAACTTCACATTCTTTTTCATTAATAATGAAAAAAATGTAAAAATATATTAATGAAAGATGTACAGTGTGATGTGATTTCTTTGATAGTTAATTTAACATTTGCAACCAGCGGCGCATCAGGCAGAGAATGGTGCTGCATCACGGTAGATGGGGAGAGGCTTCCGAAACCAAAAAAAACATGAAATGATAATAAAATCAGATGACGTTCAGTGAAAAGTGGACGAGAGAAGACACCGCAGTAACTATAAAAAGCACTGTGTTTTGTGAAGAGAATATCCCTCTCACTGTCGACTGCTTTTCCTCTCTGTCCATTTCACGTTACTGAGAAACATACTAAAACAATTAAACAATAATCTAACACTCTCTGTTTGGTGGATTATGTGTTTACCGAATTACAGGAGATGCTTTGACAGATTCAGAAAAGATGGTGAGTGTAATTTTATCGGGGCATTTGGTCCTTGATTAGAGCTGCGTGGATATTTATCTTGTTGTTTTTCTGAATGGAGTTCTGCCGACACAGACACTAGCTCAGAGCGGCACTGTGCAGCCTGGCAAGCGGTTCATGGCCTGATTTAATCTTCTTTTAAACTTAATTTCTTGACTCCATCCTGCTGGTTAAGCCTAGCTAAATCCCGGGACCCGCTGTTTATTTTTTGACTGCTGAAAAGTTAAAACCACACGCGCGCGCACACGCACGCACACACACACGCACACACGCACACACGCACACACACACACACACACACACACACCTACCTTATAGAAACATTGTCTTTCTTAAAGAACCGGTACTAATAAAATGGGGCATCGAACAGATTTTAACGGCAGGGTATTGCGATACCTTTCTAGCATCGGTACACAGTGAAACACTACTAATGACCAGAAGGTGTCGGATTCAACAGTGGTCTACATATCGCCACTTTCATTGGACCAACTCAAATCGAATCTTAAGATACCGAAAGATTCACATCATTCGCAGACCTGTTGGTGAGCAGAACCTGAATTGACAACCACAAGTGTGTTCTTAGTTTATGGAAAGTCTACAGCGTTATGACTGAAGGTCACAACAGATATTCATTTTGTACTATGACCTGCCAACAATCATCTGCAAGATGAATCACCAACAGAGGTGGGGGGGAACCTTTAGGACAGTGAGCCTATGAGAGACAATATGAGGAGCCTAGAGGAGCAATATGAGTGTTGTGAGCTGGAAAGTATAGCAGAAGTGTCAAAATTCAAGCCACAATAAGCAACCACAACAACCAAGTTGGTCTAAACAGAGACCAGAATAACATCTCGTCACGTAGGTCTGTGGTTTTTAGAGTAAGAACTGAGGGCTTCACTCCATCCTCTGAGGGGAAACACCGACATTTCCACTGCAAGATTAACAATGAGACTTAAATGTTTTATTTTTTATAAACTGATGGCTATTCTCTATTGCTTGATAGACTTAGATTGAGACTTTCAGACCCCTTTACTTCAATCTGAGGGCAATGTAACATGTCAGTCTCATGACTGAATAAAGCATCGCTTTTACGCAAAATTCCGTAAAAAAACATTTAAAAAAAACTGTTTCCCACAGCACAAGTCTGAAGATATCAATGCCCTCCCAATGGCAATATCTGCACATACTCCTCCTTCTCTGAAGAGATGTGATAAGTGGTGGAAGAAACCCGTGCAAACAACAGCCTGGCATGGGCCTAAGGCATCTCCAGATGTTTGTACATAGTGAGCATATTGAGGACAGAGAGCTCAGATGCTTAAGTATTCTTTCTATTCTCTTCATAATTTCAATTCTTTTCATACACATGGCTCGAAGATGACACAACGCCTTGGCGTGCCCTGTGAAACAATGCCAATCCTTGCAGTCGGAGAAGAGATTATTCAACCCATTGCATTTGTCAACCACTGCAGCTGAGCTCATGGTCAGCAGAGAAAGAAGAAGAAAAAAAAGAATATACTTAACTTAAGGTCAATGTGAAATTTAGTGTCTGGGAGAGAAGATATATGGTATAATGGAGAGCAAGCCAGAGGAAGGACAGAAAGGAATTATCTTAAGGTCATTTTTTAAAAAGGGACAGTTAATTAATTCCTCGCCACAAAAATCCATTACCCTTTCATGTCACTGTTCAGTTAAGTACGCACACGCACACTCAAACATCGTATTAAAAAAGTACATGTTATTTAATATTTAATGCGCAGTATTTTTTCATTATTTGCTCTTGGAGATGTCTTTGTAAATGAGGTGGTGACTGTCTAATGGAGTCTAAATGGCCGTGCCATATAAAGCAGTCCTCCTCATTTTTAATGTCCTGATCTAAATACGGCTGATGATAAGTAAACTAAATTAGGAAAATGCTCACATTAGAGCTCTGTTTGATAGCCATGAGAACCGATTTTAACATGTTTAAATGGTTTCTGCTGATTTTCTGCTTCCACTGCTCTGTGTGTTTTGTGTGTTTTTTGACTTTGAGGTCAACAGACTTGTGCGTGTGTTATGCATATGTGTATAATGTCATTACCAAGTGTGACAGTGGGACCATGACAGATAGCCTGAAGCAGAGAAGAGTGGTGTGTGTGTGTGTGTGTGTGTGTTTGTTTTACTGACAAAGTTGTCAAAATACACTGTAGTCAGCAGGAAGTTGCTCTGCCAGTATTCAGTCGGGTATATCTTTCTTATCTCTCTCTCTCTGACACACGCGCACACACTATTTTCACTCCTCTTAATTTTTCATGCGGGTCTCTGACTTCCAGTGAGCGACGCGGGCTATATACAGTACCGGGTTATATACACACAAATGCACCTCGCAGAAGACAGAGACATAGCAGGCAGTGTGTCACTGCGTAATGGAAAAAGCAAAGAGAAGACTAAAAGAGCAGGAAACAGACGAGTCGGAGGCAGGAAAACAGAGGCCGAGCTGGAAACTGAACACTGTGTCTGTTTGTGTTTGAGTGTGCTTGGTGAAGAGACACAGCGGTGGAAAAACAGAGAGGGTGAAAACAACAGGAGGGCTGGTAGGAGAGACTTACTCAACTACTATGACCCTTCTCCACACATAAAAATACAGCAGTACATGTTTAGCCACGCTGATGTTGGGGTGGCAATATGTCCGTTTGTCTGTTGGTCACCACTTTTGCCCAGACTGAAATATCTCAATAACTATTGCCATGAACTTTTGTACAGACAATTCATGTTCCCCGGAAAATGTTCCCTAATGACCTTGGTGATCCCCTGACTATTGCTCTAACGCCACCAGCAGGTCGAAATTTCCGCTTTTCCCTCAGGGTGAATTGTAATAACTAGGTAATTACTATTTAGCCGTCGGTCCAAATTTTTTATTTGTCCAACACTTTGCTCAAGATTGTTCCGTTTTTCCCTGTTGAAGTTTGTTCAGTGCTAAACAGCAAATGTTAGCACACTAACATGCCAAACTTAGATAGTGAACACGGTAAACATTATATTTGCTCAACATCGACATGTTAGCATTGGCACCGTGAGCATGTTAGCATTCAGCTCAAAGCACCGCAATGCCAAAGTAGAACCTCAAAGAGGTATGCAGACTAGGGCTGGGTGGTATACCGGTTCAACCGGTATACCGGTTTTAATTTCCCATATGATATGAATTTTTCATATACCGTCATACCGGTGCAGAGCTGAAACAACTTCTGTCGCTCTTCAACAGGCAGCAAAATATATTGTTTGCCGCTGAGAGCGTTACGGTCGGAGCTAGTTGTCTTAAGTGTATTGAGAGGGAACCCTAGTCATGGTTATAACTTTATAACAACAATTAACAACCCACAACTAACTCTATTTAACAGAGCAAAACACCACGACACAACAGTTTGTGACACATAAACAATTTGGTGTTCGGTGTTAATTAATTAATGCTTTAACGCGGAAAAAAAAAATAGCGTGATATACCGTGAAACCGCCAGAGTCTTACAAAATACCGTGATATGCATTTTTGGTCATACCGCCCAGCCCTAATGCAGACGTTTCTGAACTAAAGTTATATTAACTTAAATCAGTTGAGGTAGCACACTTAGAGGTGCTCACTGGGAAGTACAAAAATAGCTTTTGCAAGATAATGTATTTGTATAGGGTGCTGCCCCAGAGACAAACAGTATGGCTGTGCTCTACTTTTTAAAAAGTGCATATAGAGCTTGAGTTTTGCTCAAACTGCACTGTTGGCAACAAACTCCACAAAAACCTGTGCAGCTACACACAGTACAAGTGGCCTATTCGGCACGCACGGTGCACTTGTTTGTGTGTACTTGTAAAACAGAGAAAGAGGGTGTATGTTTTGTTCCCAGAAAAGCGTTTTTTATCCTACACATGCAATAAATCAATTGCAAACAAAACACCCACTTTCAAACATCTCACTCCCACCCCCTTGCTAGTACACACATACACACACATACACACAATGAACACTTAGAAGCAGCTTCAAATGCCGACACACTCTTTCATATACACCATTTGGGTTCTCATACAGCGGGGTCTTTTGTTTGTCACCATCTGTGCCTAGGGGACTTAAATCAAGTGAGGCAGAGGAGGAAGGCGGTGAGAGAAAAGGAGGCTTTCTGCTGGTGGAGGACCGCTCTTCTGTGCCTCCCATGTGCAGATGGACCCTGCTGCTGCACCCGTGGCCACATGCCCGGAGAAGCAGCAGCGACAGAGCAGCGTAGAGGGGCACATGTGTGTGTGTGTGCGTGTGTGTTTAATGCATGATTCAGAGGCTCAGTTGACTATGTGTGATACAGAGAGACTACAAAAATAAAAGGGACTTTTAAAAGCGTGACTGTGTTGCATGTGAAAGATACTTTCCAAACAATATCCTGTGTGAGCAGCATGTGTCATCATGTGTGTGTGTGTGTGCGCACATGTGTACATGCATGTGTTGAGATGTTGTGATGAATGTGCCATCATTACAGGACAGTATAAAGTTTGATGTACAATTATTTTCATTTTTGATTAATTGCTTTTCTGATTAATTGCTTTGTCTATGAAATGTCATCAAATAGTTAGACATCACTAAATCACTCCCAAAATGACATCTTTAAGTTGCTAGTTTTGGCCAACCAACAATCAAAAATACAAAGTCAGACATTTTGCATTTTGTTTGGCATTTTTGTTTCAGAAGTGACAATTGATTATCAACATACTGTAGTTAATTCTATGTTGATCAGCTAATCAATTAATTCTTACAGCTCTAGATGGATTTATTTTTCATGTAAATGGACTTGTACTTGTAAAGAGCTTTTCTAGTCTTCCGACCACTCAAAGCTCTTTAACACTACATGTCGTGCACCCGTTCACACCCATTCATACACTGATGGCAGGGGCTACCATGTAAGGTGCCACCTGCCCATCAGGACTATGTAACATTCACACAACATTCAAACACTGATGGCACAGCCTTTGGGTCTAAGGACAGAGGTCGTCGTATGCTGAAGAGATTGTACACCCCCCTGAGGCAAATATGTGATTTGTGGTATTAGGCTATATAAATAAAATGTACTTGACTTTGGTTTATGACCAAATACCTGTGAAATCTAATGAAATTCCCACCAACCTCAGCTGTACTTTGTGTTCAGTGCTAAACACTTAATTTGGGGTTAAGTGTCTTGCCCAAGGACACATCGACGTGGACTAGCGGAGCCGGGGATCGAGTCCCGCAATCTTCTGATTGAAGGACGACTCGCTCTATCACTGAGCCACAGCATTCATGTGTGAGTGTGTTTGCACTCGTCAGTATTTTGTATACAGACGGTGTGTTAACATATTTAGTGTGTATTCTTCAGAGCGCCCACCATAGGGCAACATGCGAAGGGGAAGTGGCAAAAATAAACACAATAATACGATGCAAATTGTTAAAAAATGTTTTGGAAAACAAAAACTCCTGATTACATTTCTGCTTTCATTTCCCCGAATGATGCAAAAAGACGTTTTTGTTGATTGCAGCTGTCATCTAATCTTTCACTCTGCTACTATAAAACAGGGTTTGTTTTACACTGGTGAGGAACATTGATCATGTATACTGCTAAAATCAGCAGTTCAATAATTAGGAAATTCAATTAATGACAATTTTGATATGATTAACCCATCTAGTCAATTAGCAACCAAAAATTGGCAAACACTGATTCATTGAAGCTTTTTAAATGTGAGGATTTGATGCTTTTCGGTTTTATATCATTGTTAATTGAATACCAATAGGTTTTGGATTGTTGCTCAGACAAAACATACGATTAAAAGACATTAACTTGATTTGGATTTTTTTGTTGATTGTTTTTGGCTCAAACAATGAACCAATTAATCTAAAACATAACTAGGAGATTCATAGAAGACATTTAACCATTAGTCGCAGGTCTGATGTCATCTATTCAACGTCACCATATTTGCTATGAATGTTTGAGTGATATCTTCATGGTGTCTTTGCTCCTACCTGTGTGCAGGTATCCGCCTGTCTCCCACCACCAGTACGACATCGCACAGCTGCCGGGACCTCAGGTAGCCCTCCATCTTGCGGAAGGTGGAGTCGGCGTGGGACAGAGCGGTGAACGTGCACTCCTCTGGACACGCACATGGCTCCATGGACACGCACGAGGAGAGCGTGGCACTGCTGTTGGACGTCCTAACGCGAAGACAGGCGTTCACACAGACAGACAGAGAGACAGACACAAAGAGAAGGAGACAGAAGCTTTGAGTGCGTGGCGTCGGTGCCGATTCTCTTTTGTTCGACACAAACGAGACAGATGTGTGGAGAGAGCGACACCAGCTGCTCTGTGTCATCTGCGTGCCATCTTTATTCTTCGTGCCTTTCCCTCACGCACACTCTGCTCGCTCCTTCACTTCTCAACAGGGTTACTGTATGTCGCCAGCAGCAGACAAAAGCTCTGTAAAGGTCCAATTACTAAGAGTAAATGGCCAGATAAATTTAGCCCACTTAAAAGAGGGGCTGCCAATTAAATAGCTGTGGAAGCCGAGCCCATCGGATGTGCAGTGATTTACTCCGCTCCCTAATGGCAGCCAGTTTCCTTGTTTCTATACCAACAACGGGGAGAAGTGAAGCAGGATTTTAGGCCAGGACGGCCTCAACATTTGTATTCACTGGTGGAAGTGTTGCAGCCCAGGGTTATGTCTTATTCTTCCTGTCTGAGCCGTTTACGTTTGAGCCGGTGTGTGGCTCATCAAAAGACAAGCACCGAAGTATAGCCCCCCTGTGAATTATCAGTCATCATGGGCATGGCTCCCATACCGGCATTTAATTTACGAGAGCCAGAGCTGTACTTCCATTTTTAATTTAGCAACAGAAGTGGCAGGACTGGCTCTACAGCACAAAGAGATAAATGAAGTGATACCTCAAGGATGATATCACTTCAACTCTGCAGTTAAAGAGAAATCACACTCTTTTAGGGATGTGTAAGTGTGTGTGTGTGTGTGTGTGTGTGTGTTTGTTTCAAATCAAACCCTCATCTATCACAATTTTCCACACACATATTCTCTCGGCATTAAACAGCGAGCGAAGTTCTGGGTGGGTCGTGGAAAATGTGGCTTTTCTAGATGACTTTAAATGCAAACACTAAATGGTCTTTAACAGGATTATAATTGAGATATCATTCTTGTATGTATCTCGAGTGTGGCCTCTTTTCCGTTTTTTTTGTGGGTTTTTTTGTGGTACAGTAAAGGCTTTCTGGTCCGGCCTCGTCATCTTTTTTGGGCTTTAGAAATGAAACTGATTTGACCCGAATTTGAAAATAATCTCAGACATCGCTAAATAAAGTTATAAGAAAACTGCTGGTGTTCGTGGCCTTCACAGTGTGTGTACTCATGCATGCATTCTGGTCTGTGTGTGTATGTGCTGCTGTGTATGTGCTATAACAGGAGTCATCTTCCCTCTGCCTCTGTCCTCTACTCCTCTCGATCCATCTCCCGTCCTCACTCTTATATCTAATCTCATCCATCACTCACTTCGTTCCACCTCATCCCATCATCCATCTTTGCCTCTCTCCACCATCCCAATCTAGCCCTCCAAGGAGGCTTTTTGGCTGGCTTTCCTATCCTCAGAGGAGATGACTTTGAAGTGGGAGAACGCTGCCTTCCAGTCCTCTTAATTGAGCCTGGCAGGCACTCAACATTGACAGAGAGAGAAACACAGAGAGAGAGAGAGAGAGAGAGAGAGAGAGAGAGAGAGAGAGAGAGAGAGAGAGGAGACAGAGAGAGTGTGTCTGGGGCGAATCAACACCATGCAGCCAGATTTTTTAAACCCCTGCACCAGGCAAGGACACTCACACCACTGTCATTCAATGTCTTTCTCCCTGCCTCTCTCTCTCTCACGCACATTTGCACGCACACTTCCTTGTGATTAACTATCCAGCCTGATTAGCCTGTAGGCTAACGGCTAATGCAAATGAAACTTGGTTCTGTGGGCTGATATACGACGCGATCATCCAGCCACCACAGTGCCTGCCTGGTCACATGTGAACCCCCTCCGTGACACACATGCAAACGCTTTCGTTTTCTCCCAACACATTAGAAAAAGGGGGGGGGGGGGGGGGGGGGAAACAGAGAGAGGGCAAATTAATGGACAAGGGTGGGCAGAGATGAACACGGGACGGAGGGAAAGAAGGGAGGCACACCAGGATTTAAAGGGGGGAGCTGGCTGGGGGTGAGAAAGTAAAAAGGGAAAGGAGGGGATCAGCAGTGTTGAGCCCAGCCGTTCAGCCACTCTGGGATTCAGCACGCGTCCCTTCCCATGATCCCACTTGGGATTCTGCCACTTGTGTTCTTGGAGTATCATACTGTACACAGGGGCTGTCGGAGGGAGGGGATGGATCGCATACAGAGAGAGACACACAAAACATACATGGACATGTACGCTGCAGAAACCAATCTCTGTGTTGGTATGGCAACCCTAACATGTGCAGGGACACTACATCCGTGTACATGCACAATACGTACTCCAGTTCTGTGCAGGTTCACATTATAATTTCATCTTTGCCTATGATATCGAGGCTGGTGTGTGTGTGTGTGTGTACGTGTGCATTACTATTAAGCAGAAGTAATTTTCTGTGTGAGCACTGCCGGACTCCCATCATCACCGAAGATGTGACAAGCCTTGCATAACAATAGATATTTTTAAAACCATATTTCTCTCTCTCTCTTTCGCGCCCACAATCTGACATTTGAGATGAAAACCAATTAGGGTGTAGAGTGAAAGTGCATCAGACGATAAATTATTTTTTTTGAAATCCACTCTTGCTCCTACTGAAAGCTGTTTTTAAAAGTGAGTGCGTGTGCACGCGTGTGTCCTACTGTAGGAATGATTGATATTTTCTGATGTGTGTCTTGGGAACGCAGAGAATAATGGGAGGCTTTCAGATGCATCATTACGCCAGTATAGTAACCATGCACACACACACAAAGACACACACACACACACACACACACACACTCACTGTGTGTACTGCTCCCTTTACTTCAACCCATTTAATGCTGCATCACAATAAAAAACATAAACCTGGGAGATGATGCCCTAATTGCTGTGTTTCCCTGTCTCTACGGCAACCATAATTAAACGCCGTTTCACATCACAACATCTGGATTGGCCACACCAGTGCAACACACTCCATCCAAGCATGTGTACACGAACACGCACACGAGCACTGAGGAATGTGAGCAAAAGCTATAAGGGAATCAGTCACTGAAGACAAAACAATATAAATGTCAAGTGCAGAGAATGTAGCTACACGCGGAGCTCAGCCCTGGAGCCCTATTGTTAATTTGACTATGAATATCCCATATTCTCAAGAGGGTGCGTTTGCGTCCTCTAACAGAGTCTGGGTACTGGAGCCTCATTAGGAGGTTGAGGAGAGAAATCAGTGGACCACATGCCGTCCCCAATGTACTCAAGCCATCATTTTCTTTCTCCCTCTTTCTGTCTAACTGTGTACCCTAATGAGTGACTGCACAGCTGCATAAGCTACCACTGACTACTAATGAATCCTCCATTTACTTTTATAAACTCAGTGGGGGCGTATTCCGTTTCCACCTGCCAGTGATAGTGATAAGTGACACCGACGTAGTGCCTGTTAACACGAAAACAATGTTAAAGTTAAATGCGATAAAATAGAAATGACTCATTAACTATAAAAGCTAACTCTGCCGGTGACAATGCAAGACACCTACCCTATAACTTTTAAGGCGTATGTGTATGTTCTATGAATTTCACTGACTTTATTCGGTACTAATTTTGCCCGTAACTTTAGTTTTGGCTGCAAGGTCCCATGCAGACTCCCACATCCGTCTCCTACCTGCACGAGCTGGAGTCGGTTTCTTGGTGGTTGTCCTCGGTGCCCGACGCGGCCGGTGCTGCCGCCGCCTCCTCCTCGACCTCAACATGAGCGGTTGGCTCAGGTACCAGCTGGGGCATCGGAGCCTCGCCGGGGGGCTCCATGCTCGTCGCGGGTCGGGAACGACGATGAGGCGGCGGGGAGACCCACGACAGCGCGGCGGCGGTGGGGCTCCTGCACTCTGGCTGGCTGAAGGAGCGGGTGCAGGAGCTCCCCGTCGCTCCAACTGCTCCTCCCGGTCCGCCCCGACTCCCCGTCGAATCAGCAAACTTTATGTTGCTGCCGTTACACAGATTAGACCCAGCGCTGCCGCTGGCCACCAGCCCGCTGTGACCCCCAGCGCTGGGGTTCGCGCTGGCTGAATTCGAGTTGCTACAGCCGCTGACTGACGCCCCGTCTCCGGAGCTGCCGCCCGCTCTTCGCCCGGCGAAGTAGTCTCCTAGCGGCGGGGAGTGAGTCGGAGGGACCGCGGGGTGACCGAACCACCTCCATCGGATCCTGAGGATCTGCTTCACATCGAACTCCTTCCGCGAGGAAGAGCCCGAGCCGCTACTCGACATTCCAGGGCTCGGCACGAGGAAATGGCGGGGGAGAGCCCGTGCCGCTCTGCCGTTAAAACTGTACACTACTCTGCTGCACGCGCGCCTCTCCTGGCAACCGCACGCCCGTTAACCGCGACTGGATGTAGTGAGCGGAATATAGCGGAGTATGTAGACAGAGAGAGAGAGAGAGAGAGACAGAGAGAAAGGGAGGTCTACACATAGTTTTAACGTCAGTGCCAAAGCTCTTTCATGCACAAACTATACCACAAACATTTGCCACAAGGACAAATTAATGTCACATTTCTGCCAGTGCGGGCCACAGGCATTTTGTAGCAGAGAGGAACGATCATTATTGTTATTATCATCATCATCATCATTATTCAACAGGCCAGACAATCAATCAATAACAGGCTACTTGATAGTGGATGGAACCGTCAATCTGTTTGGCAACCAGTCTGCACGGCAAGTAGAGTGTGTGAGAGTCTGCATGCCTGATGTTTATAGAGCTTATTTAAAATGTGAGGAAATAGTCTTTCAACAATTTTCTGAAGTTCGACTTCAAATTGCTTGTTTTGTCGAACAACAGTCCAACAGCAACTCACATCTCACAATTGAGAGTGGAACCAATGAATGTGCATTTTTTGTTTTGCTTGATAAAAAAAACAAAAAAACGATTGATTCAATTTAATTCAATTGAATTTATTTTTGTATAGCCCAAAATCACAAATTACAAATTTGCCTCAGAGGGCTTTACAATATGTACACATTTGACATCCTCTTGTCCCAGGACCCTCACATCGGAACAGGAAAAACTCCCCCCAAAAAACCCTTTAACGGGGAGAAAAGAGGAAGAAACCTGTGGGAGAGCAATAGAGGAGGGATCCCTCTCCCAGGATGGACAGAAGTGCAATAGATGTCATGTGTAGAACAGGATAGTGAATTACAACACATTCAATGTAATTACAGCACATTCAATGTATGACAGAACCACGGCAGGAGGCAAGACCTGGTCCAGGTATAACCCGGATACACAGGAACCTGTGAGGTGAGAAAGCACAGAGACTCTGGTGAAGAAGCAGGTCAATAATGTGCATTAATGGTATCGGTAATATGAAATAGTAATGCGAGTATGGATTGATGGATTATTAAAATGAATTTCAAACATTGCAAACATTCTCTGAATCCAGCTTCTCCAATGTGAAGCTTTGCTGCTTTTCTCTCTTTATACCTTTGTAAATTGAGTGTCCTTGGGTTTTGGAATTTTAATATTTTCTTAAAAGACCAAACTGATTAATCAAATATTAGATTAATAAACACCGACAATAATCGGCAGTTGCAGCCTTGCAGTCTCATGGGGATTGCTCCTCAAAAAGTCCCCACGACATTGTAAACCATTCAATGTTAGGGTTATTTCTTGGTTTTTGGTTGAGGTTTCTATTGGGGTTGGGATTAGGTTTATGGCTGTTTTTGTTGAGGTTAGGATTCAGCCTTTAGGTAATAAATAAATGCAATGTCCTCCTATAAAAACATGTGTCTTGGTGACTGTGTACAGGCATGCATGCGTCAGGACGAGTGTGCGTGCAGGTTTCTGAGGCTGCAGCAATCATTACATGTTCATCAAAGACTCTGAAATGTAATGAGGTGGTGGGTTTATCCTCTATATCATCTTCATTTCCACCCCGTCTTGCTGTCTTCGCTCACTTCTGCGTGAGTCTCCGTCTCTGTCTTGTTGCCCTCCTAACAATCACACTTTGTTCAGAAACCTGGCAGCAATAAGCTGCCGTGCCGATTTTGTTGTTTGAGCAGATATTACAGACAGAAAAACAGCCGGCATGGCTTCGAATCACCACAGTGGGGGAATTTAGTGTCCTTGAAAATTAATTTGACTTCCCCGAATGCACGCAAACACACACACACACACACACACCCACAATCCTTATTCCTCTCTTCGTTTCACCACAAACCATTTACTCACCCATTACAACACTTCCTTCCCGTCTGTTCCTTCTCCTCCCCTCTCTTCCCTCCATCTGCAATGCAGCAGCTATTCATAGACAGCGACGGTCATTGGGAGCGGGTCCTGTGGGAGCCATCCTCCATCCAGAAGCCCGGGGCACCCAGCGGGCAGACTAGCCAGCCAGAGCCTTCCTCACCTTCCCCAGTAACCCCTTTGACGACCACCAGGATGGGCCCCGAGCCACGGAGCCGGAACGCGGTGTGTTTCTGCATGGAGTCCCACCAAACAGGAAGAGAGGGATGCTTTAGGAGCCCCAATCTAGCAAAAATCAATAAGTCAAACAACCGAGGGCAGTTTGTGGATTACACAGACGGGAGATGTGTTGCTCATAAATTGGCCCCACAGACTAACAGCCAACCCCATGTGGGGACTTATTTTATTTCACGATTAAATGACTGAACAGAGCAGATGAATACGATTTTAAAACCTTTTCTGCTTTTGCTAGCCAGATCCTGAGAAACACAGGGCTCTTCTTCAGCGTCAGGATGCGGTGACAGCTAAGTGCAATACCACCCTGCTGCTCTATCTGATCAATACCACGAGTCGATACAAACACACACACAAGACGAGTCTGCGAGGAGGCACGAAAACAAGCAGCAGTGTTGTTCGAGCAAAGAAATAACAAAGGTTCACAGAGCAGGGGAGTCAGGAACAAGATTTCACACATCTAGCAGTTTTTTCTTGTTGTTGAAACACTGACTGATTGAATGGAAGAAACCTTTATTGTTTCCAACCAGAGCATGCACAGAGAGAGACACTTGCTCTCCTTCCTACGGAGCCGTCAACACAACTCGAAAAAGAAGCGAAGAGTAAACCAAGGCATTTCTGCAACACCCGCGATGAAAACCCCCTCCTGTTTCTGGGACAGGGGGTGGGGGGGCTGGAAATGGGGCTCTGAGGGGGAATGAAGCTGTGGAATGACGGGCCATTCAGCTCTGGCCTCCTTCAGTTGGATCTAATCATTGGTCACTTGGCGGGAGCCTCCTTAAGCTGCTATACTGTTATTGGTCTCCTGGCTGCGGTAGTGCAAGGGCATCACTCAAAAACTCTCCGGCACAGCTTTATGGCTGCACAGCACTTTGGACACACAAACACACACACATACACATAAACACTGCCACACACACACACACCCAAGAAAACAACACCCTTCCAACCATGGAATCCCATTCACACACACTTCACACTCGATAATCATCCTATTCACACATGCAAGCATGCGTGCACACACACGCAAATGGCATCATGCAATCCCATTTATGCATGCTTTTCTTTGCTATAAGCATTCAACCACACACACACACACACACACACACACACACACACACACACACACACACACACACACACACACACACACACACACGAATCCAGAGCCAAATAAAAACAGGTAGCAGCTGTCTGGGGAGAGCTGTCGTAAAAATGATTTTATAGGGCCAGAAAGTGAAACATTATCTGTCTGGCCTGTCTGTGATGATCAGCTCATTTGTCATGACTGATGTTCATCCTCCAATGGCCTTCTTCTGATCTCCCTCTCTCTTTCTTTTTTCCTTTCCTCTCTCTTCCTGTCTTCTTTTTCCACTGTGCTCTGTTTTGAAATCTTCTCTCCCCTCCTTTCCTCCCCGCCCGCACTCTCCCCCCTTTCTCCACAATCTCTTTCCCCAACCTCAATTTCCTGCTCCCCATCCCCGCTACTATACTATGACACACAAGGGAATGTGTGCGTTTGTGTGTGCACGTAATGGTGGGGCTGTTATTCCCTGAGGTGGAAACCCGCCGGAACGAGCCATACAGGCTTGCAGGCATACACACATCACGACTTGTGTGCAAACACTCGCATATGCCTGCCCACTTACACACACACACACACACACACACTCACACACACACTGAGCTCTGACAAATATGAGCCATATATCCACTATACATTCTGCATGCATACACACAAAAACACATGGACACACTTTCATTCAAGTCACGGATCTTGTCACACACAGACAAAAACACACACACACACGCTTGTTTCCGTTGTGTAATAGCAGTGCTGGTTGGTACTGTATAGCTGCAGGCGTCCTTGAGACTCAGAGCAGACTCAGACTGGCCAAGCAAATAATTACCTCTCCACATCGACACGCTGGCTCCTCCCGAATGAACGAGAATCACAGGGAGTGTTTGATTGCAATTAAATTGATCTGGAGGCACAATATTCAATGTTATCGAGTGGAAAATGTATTTCACACAGGCAGGAGGGCTTGCAGGGTGGAAGGAGACCAATGTTTTGACCATGTGCTTCTAATTGTGTGTGTACGTTTGCTTGCAAGTCTATCTCTGTGGGGACCATTTAAATTTCAGACCTTGGCAGTGAGGACATTTTTGCAAAATTGGAACAATATCCCTTACTTATGGGCGAGACCTAATCTTTACAAACAGATTCTGCATTCATATGTAGAAATCTGTAGGCAACTGGACAAAATGGTGGCATTGGAAGCGTTCCGGTTTCTGTGCATGTAAGCAGTCTGTGTGGAGAGCATAAAAGGCGGGACTCATTGGCCTGAATGCAGACAGGGAACCCACAGGCTAGCGTCTGATGATGGTTTCGCTTTTTATTGGCTTGCAAACTGGCTACTTCCGGTGTACACGTCTTGGCCCGGGTATCCGCTGGCTACACCGGAACCCCAGAAATATAACCCCTTTGCCCCTGAAGCTTATCCGTCGTCAGACCGATAGCCGATAGGTTCAGAGATTGGGCGGGACCTTCAGAAGGCTCTTTGGTCAAGACCTGGATTTAAGGTTAAAGTTAGGTTCAGACCCATCCATTGCTCAAGTGTCATCATTTAAGGCAATTTAGCAGTCTTAACGCAGCGCACTCTGGAATCACAAATGGTTTAATACAATTTTTTTCACTCTTACAGTGGTACTCCCAAAGACCTGTAAACTGATTTACACTGGTGTGTAAAATCAATGAGGTTCTCCTGTAAAGTTAGGGGTAGGGGCTAGGGCAGGGGTCGGCAACCTTTACTATCCAAATAGACTCAGGGAGCCGCAACAGAGGGGCTGAAGAGCCGCATGCGGCTCGCGAGCCGCAGATTGCCGACCCCTGGGCTGGGGAATACATTATATCAATGATGGTCCTCACATAGAGGCACTGCACGTGTGTGTGTGTGTGTGTGTGTGTGTGTGTGTCTAATGTGAAAAAAACGCAGACCACCTTCAGCTGGTAATTTCCCTCTTATCCTCCATCACATCAGTCAATACCAGAGCCACACAGATCAAGGACGGCATTCACTGTGGTCTGTGTGTATGTGAGGTGGAATGGAGGCAATCGTTGGTACTGCTCAATGCTCTGTTTACAATAACAGCAAAACCCCTACGTGTATAGACGAGGCATGCACTTAGCTTAGACGTAAAATCAACATAGAAGGAGAAAGGAAGGAGCAAGTAAACATCGTCTTGTCTAAGTTCACATCCAGGTTGGACTTGATTGACAGATGCCCACTGCCTCTGACTGTGAAGTTGGAAGACAGGTGGCACTGTCTGTTCTCCAAAGTCCATACCCAACAGAAAGTGCTTAGGGGAAGGAATTGAGCTTAGTGCGAAAGTGGTTTGGGCTCAACACACAAAAGACCCGGGATATTATTTTTCATTCCCAAGTGGTAAGGAATGGAGGTACTAAACGTGGCATGGATTTAAACCAGCCAGCGGACTTCCCTCTTTCTGAATTATTCTGGATAACGATGATAAAGATGTCAGGGAGCTGGTTTCTGGACCCAAGGAGACGCAAAGTTCTACTGCCCCAGGACTCAGAGCCCCACTTCTTTGAATATGTAAGAATACCCTGCGGGCAACTCAACACCCACTCTGCTGGTTTTGGAGTCTGGTCAGATTGGCCGGACCTGAATGACCTTTGTGTCCGAACTGGAGTGGGCGCTTTCTGAATCTGGAAAAGTGACGGTCTCAGAGGACATTATAACTGACCCCCTTGTCTCAGGACACAGTCTCACGCTAACATCTACAGGTATTCGGCGAACTCTTATAGATTTACATCAGTATCAACACTGGACTGGACTAAAAGTTGCATGTCTTCCCTATGCTGATCATTCTGTGTCTCACTCATTACTCAAGAACACTGCGCTCAAAGAGTACCTAGCACGTAATGGCAGAATACTGGCCTAAGCTTCAAACTATGACGCTCTTGATTCCCCTTTAGCGTCATTCGTGGATGAGATAGCCCACGAATGGTGTGTCATCTTCCACTCTTTACATGCATAATGTCTTTTCAGAAAAAACTTCTGTCTTCACAGGAAGTTAGGTTTGGGCAACAAAACCACTCAGTCAGGCTTTAAGAAAAGAGCGCAGTCAACGTTATTTGACTGACGAACGAGTCATATGACTAGCAACTGATGGGACTTACAACTGATGGGACAAAATGTCAACATTTTAGTTGCAAGGGACATAAATAGTGGTCTTCTGGACAAAAGTCCTCCGTTCGTTTGATCCATCCACCTCCCTTCCCACCCCCCTGTACGAACTATCTCGCTCTTTGTACTACGTCAGTTGCTCTGACCGTTTAATAATGATGCCATTGGAGTTAGTTTAACGCGTGGTGAGTCAGTATCAGATGTCAGGTGAGATCCGGTTGTGGTTATACGTGCAGACTACTTGTTTTTCATATTTAGCAGCCCTCTTTAGCAAAAGAGGGCTAAACAGCTTGCAAAGTACTGTGATGTGTTGGCAGCCGCCATATATGAAGGAGACACTGCTACTTATACCAGTAGAAGTAGGGCAGGTCTTCTTCCAATGGGAAGATCTGTGGTTCGATCCCTGTCTCCTCCAGTCTTCCAGTGTCAAAGTGTCCTTGGGCAAGACACTGAACCCCACATACTCCCCAAGGCTGTGCCATCGGTGTATGAATGCGGATTAATTTAGGGTCCTGATGGGCAGGTGGCACCTTGCATGAGAGCCTCTGCCATCAGTGTATGAATGGGTGTGAATTAGTGAATGATGACATGTAGTGTAAAGTGCTTTGAGCGGTTGGAAGACTAGAAAGGCAAGTACAAGTCCATTAACCTTTGTCACAGGTCTATGATTTCGGCGCCTTTAATATTTGTGTCCTTGTATCGTTGTTCTCCATGCCGACATAAATAAATTGTTACAATGTGTGCACACATTGGGATCTGCATTCAGGGAGTGTGTGTTTTGGTTCCAGAAATGACATTGTCCCAGTTTCCCGAGAAGTAACTAATAGGAGAGATGAAAGAATGAAAGAAAACTTGACATCAATCCAGCAAATTTTAGATTCCTCTCTTTGCTGCTCTTCCCCCAGCCCTCCCTTTTTTTAAATAGTTTTTCATCGCATTTGTGTTTCATCAGACAGAAAACTATGCAGTTAAGTTCACGGGGAGGATTCAATCACAAAACAGTCAGAGCGAACAGTGCCTCTGTCTTGCTGATCAGTGGAGCGACTTGTCCATTTCTTTAATGCCTCCTTTTCTTTCTTTTGATCACATCCTGTAATAACCTCCTCTGTCCATTTGCTAATGTCCTCCTCCACTTCTCTGCCCTCCATTACCCTTGTTCTCTCATTTATTTTCCCTATCCTCCCCCTTCCAGAGATAGATCTACTGCTTGAGACAGACCAGCGTTAATTAGGTGTGTCTTGTGTGTGTGACTAGTAGAGGGGTTTTGAGAGCAGATATAATAGATTGAGTGGGAGGAAAAGAAAGAATGACAGAGAAAGAAAGAAAAGGAAAGCCTGTGTGATCTGAGAGATGGAAACAGAGCAGCCAGGGATCAAAACACCCAAAACTGCCCACAATTACATCCATGCCTTGCCCTAACAGAAGGAAGCATGTGCACACTTTCTATCTGATATTGTATCGGAGCAGAAACCTTCCATCTCGCTCTGTCTGCACCGAGACTTTGACACACTTTTACTGCCATGTTTTATTCAACACAAATGTCGAGAGAAAGAGATGTTTTCTAGTGTGTGTAGTTAAAAAGATGTGTGCTGTATGGTGAGTATTTCGATACGAGGTCTGGGAGGCAGAGAAACACACTCACACAAACACACACACACACACACTCATATGCACACAAGGCTTTGGACAGCCCAAGTATGGACCAAACTGTCCAATTACTTTGATCCATGCCTGTTGCTGTGGGTAGAGAAAATAGTTTTTGCCTTAAAGCACAACACCTGGGCACACACACACACACACACACACACACACACACACACACACACACACACACACACACACACACACACACACTCTCTCTAATAGCTTTCTAGCTCTGGTTTCTCTAATTGCCCGAGAGGAGAAAAGCAGGGAGGGAGAATGGAGGATGCAAACTGCCAAATTTAACCACATTTGTCGAGCTGTGCATCTGTTTAGGAACTCCAGAGCATGAAGAGGCGGCCGCGGAGGAGGATGATGCAGCTGAAAAAAAGCTTCTGGCTCTTATCCAGTCTAATCAAACTCCTGTCATATCAGCTCCCGCCCAAAGCACACACCCACATATACATCTTTCGCAGGTATACAGGCAGCTATTGATCTGTCGGGGCCCAACATTTGGCCTTGGTGTGCGCACCTGTTCAACTCTGACATTTAATTCTGCTGCTACTGCAGGACAAACAGAAGTTTATGAGCAGATGTTAAGAGATTATATGACTCCCGACAAATCACACTGTGCTCTTCAGCAGCATGCGGCAGCGGCAAATGGAACAATGGCTACATGAGTCCATCAGACAATATCCAAGCAGCACGAAAACCCTGCTCAAGCGGTTATTCCTATCGATCCGCGAAATACGAAGCATGAATTTGGATATTATACTGCTAGAAAATATAAACCCTTATTGTCGTGACCACAGCTCATCTAAAATGTAGCAGCAAGGCTCCTCACTGGTACCGAGAGGAGAGAAGAAATCTCCCCTGTACCTTCATCTTTTACCAGTGGAATATCAACTGATTTTGGAATTATTTAATTTGTTTTGAAAGCATTGCTTTGATTTGCAAAAGCTTATAACTCCGATTTACTAAAACTTCTGATCAGTTCCTCTTTGCCATTCCACGATGATCAAGCCTTTCCCATTGTTGCCGTTCACTCTCCACTGTCAGCTCTACTCTGTCTGTTACCATTTTTAAATCATATCATCACAAATATAAATTATTTTCCAACCGCATCACAACTTCACATCACACATTTTTATTTTAATCAATTAAATGTTTGTTTTTGTTCAGCGTGTTGGTCAACATCTCTTAGTTTTGTGTGTTTATGCTCATTAAATACATTAACTGAACTTGATTAAGCCCAACAGTAAATGTGCGGAACAAATTATTTTAAATAGATTTTTTTGGGCTATAATTGTCATGTCAATCATGCAGCATGACTGTTAACAAACAGTTAAAACACATTGTGCAGACACAAAGCTATGTTTGCATTTATTTATTTAGTCATGTTTTTTGGCCACATTTTTGAATGTAAGTTCAATGTTCGATCTCTTCCTAGCTCTGGTTTGGTCTCCACCTCCCCCTGAAAAAATCTTTCTGGCTCTTTAGAAGCTAAATGCTCTGCTATGTTCAAATTAATTTGATCCGTGGGCTGTTTGGTGCTGGGCAGGAGGTAGTGGGTTTATCAATGCCTTTTCACTGAAAACAGCTGCCTGTAAGAGTGATCCAAAAGCTGCTGCCCGCCCCTTTAACCAAAAGAATGATAATTCTCTGTGTGTTTATCAGTATAGAACAACCCCTTTTACATTGCGCATAGCCATTTGATCCATTGTTAATATGAAAATTTGAGCAGCTTTAAACAAAAAAGTCATGTCCATGAGAAGAGAAAGTCAGAAGATTAGCTGCCATCAGCACAAAGAGATGGTGCAATTATATTTCATGGAACAGTGTAAAGTTATGCTAAGTATGTGCTGGTAGATTCAAAACAGAAACAGATTTTAAAAGTACACTAATAACCAACCCACTAATTTTTTCAAAAGAATTCCTCACAACAAGAATCATATATTTACACAAATTACCTCTGTGTGCAAAATGTTTTTCTATTCTTTTAATACTGCTGTCCCAGATTTATCAAATTTGATACAGGGATTGTGTGTGTGTGTGTGTGTGTGTGTGTGTGTGTGTGTGTGTGTGTGTGTGTGTGTGTGCGTGCGTGCGTGTGTGTGTGCGTGTGTGTGTGTCACATGCGCGGGTCGGGTTGTTTGCCGTTGCTGAAATCGCTGAGGCATGATGTTCGCAGCTGCACACTACAGGAGATAATACACTTCCTGAATTATTGATGGACATGAAAACAACTCTTTTCTTTCCCCTCTCTTTCTCTGTCGGCAACTGTCTCTCTTCCCTTCTCTCTTCCCTCCTCTCCACCCTTAACCACTCGGCAGTTTAACAGCTCTCTAATGACAGCGGAACGCAACTGGTCTCTTTGCTTTCGTTTGCAAGCACATACATCAACTGTAAACACACACAAGCAAATAGTCTCTATAAAGCGCAGGTGTGTGTGCTCTTCCATGATGCATTCAGGTCTCTTTGTGGGGCAGGTGGCAGGTGGAGGAGAGCAATGTGCTTGCTCTGCAATTCATCACTCCCTCTGTCACTCCTCTCTAATGCTCCATAGCTCTTCTTTTCCCCATTTCCCTACTGACATTCTTTCTCCATTTCTGTCCATCTACACAAACCATATTTGTCTCTGTGTTATTTTCCCTTTCGGCTTCCCCCCCCCCCCCCCCCCCCCCCTTCTTTTCCTGTTCGCTCTCTTCCTAAATGGGCTGAGTGTTGAGGGAGCAGAGGAAGTACAAAACACGAGGGAGAGAGAGATGGAAAGAGAAAGAGAGAGAGAGAGAGAGAGAGAGAGAGAGAGAGAGAGAGAGAGAGAGAGAGAGAGAGTGAGAGAGGGAGGGAGCATTTACGGCCAAATAAAGAGAGGGCCTTAATAATTTACTTTGCCCTGCTGCCACAACCGAATCACAGCCCATCGCTCCCATAGAAATGAAAGCGTAGTTAGAGAAAGAGAGAAAGGTGTTGGTACAGTCGGTCCCTTGACACTGTGAAGCTTTGAAACATTGACCGGGAAATGTTAAGAAAACTGAGGCATCCATTAAAGTAGCAAATGAACAAGAATAATCACCTTATAACTTCTTGTGGCAGTCTTTCATTATCTCTGCGACACTGAGTGACGATGGGCCACTCATGTACTTATAACTGGAGTTACGTTAACGTTAAATATTTTGTCTTGTCTCATTATGCCAGATTAGAGATTGGGAGTATATCTACTGCCTCTAAACAGCTGAGCCGGCAGCTCGCAGCTAACGGCTCTAACAATGCAACACAGTAAAAGCTAGTGCTAACAGTGTACCTGAGGGGGAACCGGAGGGTGGGTTGCTATGCTTCCACAAAGACGTGGCTTCATTCTCTTCACAGGTAAACATTAACCCTTCTATATATTTACATAGAAAATAGTTTTTGCTGCTATATTAATGCTCTAAATCCCGTAAATTGTACCTTTAACCTCTAATCTTAACGTCCCAGTGAAACAGAAGTCAGAGCGTCTTTAGCTCCTGTACTGACGTGTTCCCCAGTTAAACAGAATATTTGAGTCGTGTACAGTTACAAGAGGAATTTAAATCAAATCCTTCGCAGTTCATTGAAAAGTGGGCATGCTTACATCCATGACTGCGATATATGAAGCTACAGAGGACTGTGGCTCCACACACACCTCCCTTAATGCTAAAATTTGCAGGTTGGTTGAAATTATACAGCTTATGTAAGCACACTTCATATTTTGTTTAAGAGGGAGAGAAGATCATTTGATTTTGATATAGGAAGACAAAGAAACAGATTTTTTTTAAATATACAGCTGCATAATATGGCCGAGGATGTGATCTAAAAGAAGAAGAAAATCATTTTTCATTTCATCTCGACTTTAATTTTACCCCAGTGGAGACAGAAACCGATTTGTGCTGAAGGCAGTTGCAAACAATTGAGGACACCAGTTTTCCCCAATTAGACAAGCCATCCTCAATCAGCTGGTAAAACTTTATCCCCAAGTGTGACACACACACACACACACACACACACACACACACACACACACACACACACACACACACACACACAAATGGAGATTCTAGTGTAATTCTCTGGTCCACTCTGCTGCTATAGTGTGAAAGACAGAGACAATGCCTGAGAGGCATTTTTATTCTTTGGATGAGGCAGCGCTCTATCCAGCAAGCTTTCTGATTGGTCAGCCGGAGGAAGGTCACCTTTCCCCCGCCCAACCATCATTGATCCATAAACCTATGAGGCAACAGAGGGACACAGAAGGAACGGAACGGCAATACACAGAGAGAGAAATCGAAGGTGAAAGAGGAGAATTAAAAGCTGATTAATGAATATTATAATAGCGATGAAAGACGCAGAACAATTCTGGCAGCTTCTGTACCTGAATGTCGGCGAACCAATCCCGGCCCAGGGGTCACAATCTTAAAGTAATTAGTCAGCCAGTCGACACTCGATCAATTCTGGATCAATTCCTCACTTAGCGCGAGTGTCTGAAAGTGATGCCCCAGTGTTTTATTTTGGCCATTCCAAAGACGAAGGAAAAGAAAAGAGATGGCCAAGAGAAGGAGCAGCCAGCATGAGGCGGACCTCCCCTTCACACGGTCATTGATTACTAGTCCTTTTTACTACTCAGTCAGTATTATCACACCTGTATCACCTGTGTGGCATCATAATATACATTTGAAAATGCATTGTTTAAAGAGCAAACTGTCTCTTAAATGCTTCCAGATTCAAAGACCAAAAGGTTTCCTTTTACATATTTGTTTTTTGCAATGACATCTTTCATAAAGAGAGAAAACTTATCAGTTGAGCACAAATGCAGAAAATCATTGACTGGAACAGAAGGAGACTGAGAGGAAAGTGAGCACCAGTAAATTAAATGACAAAATAACAAAACAGAAATGTATTTATAGATTTTCCAAACTCTTATCCACATTATTGTGTCCATCTTTACAAAAGGGTAATTTATTATACACTCCACACCTCTATAAAGGACTCAGAAAACACAGACTCCAACAAAACAATGCATGTCCTTAAGCTTTACAAATTAATCTAAATTTTACATAAATTATTTTAAACTCTGGTCGCTAAGGCCGACTGAAAACACACAGGAATGATCCCCCCGGATTACCTGCAGCTCACTGTATATCTACAGGGGCAACTTGCCAATAACCAAACAGCTGCTGTTAATCAGAACACTATGATTTGTTTTACCGATGTATCATGTGTGTTAACTTTGATTATATTAAAACTGCAATGGCTGTTTTTTTTGTGGACTATTAGAAGAATGAGTCATTCCACTTTGACTATTTACAGAGTATACAGATGAGGAGATGGACAAATCACATGGAGGATGGAGGACAAGGAAAGGCAGCAGGGGACCGTACTGCAGGACAACACACCAGAAATGTAAAATTGTAGTTTATTTGGGAAGCTTTTGGATGCTTTCACTGTTTGCTCTAATATACCTATTTAGTTCTTACATAAGGTTAGAAATAATTCCTCTTTTTACTCGAGGTCGCTTCCACTTACAACCCCTAAAACTAAACTTCAGACATCCAAAAGCAAGTTTGTGTCGAAGTGCAGCTTAAAAGGAGCACGGCTTTTAGTGTAAGAATCAGCAGAGAGGAGGAACAGGCAGCAGCAGACCATGTCGGTAATTACTAGAGGATGGGGGGGGGGGGGGGCATTTAGAGACCGCTGACACTGCAATTTATCAATTCATAACTAACTGGCCATCGGTACTTCATATTTTAGCAGTAGGGAGCTTTTAGCATGCTTCTGGTTTATTGAGAGAGAGAGAGAGAGAGAGAGAGAGAGAGAAAGAATGAATGAATGAATGAATTAAATCATCGAAGGACAGAAGGGCATTTGGGATGTGTGTGTGTCCGAAGAGACACGATGAAACCCTTACGCTTGATTGTTCTCTCTGATGTTTGATTATAATTATTCACACCAAAAACAATTACAAATTACAATTCAGAACTAACCTGCATTCTCTGTATGATAGGATATTTATTTGATCTAAAGCACAAAACAGAGTTTCACAGAAAATGCGAGAAAATCCAATGTCACTGAAATGTCAAACCTACCAGCTGGCTTTCTCCCCCAAAAACACCTGCTCACTCCTTCTTTCTAACAAACCCCTGAATAACATTATCCCAAAATAGAGTTCCCAAAATAACATTTGATCTCATGCATGAGAAACCGTGTTTGTGTGTGCTGCTTTCCATTAGAACGTTAGATGGGAGGCTTGTTCTATTCACATTGTACAAGCCGCTCTGAGACGTGACAAGAATAGTCAGCTGTAGTGATACGGCACCGTACACAAACCATGGCAGAGAAAGAGAGAGAGAGAGAAATGTTTTGTTCATCTTTTATCAAGTGCTAACGGTATATGTGCTTAAAAAGATCCACAAATAGCAGGGTAATCACAGCACAAATAACGCAAACAAACCTCAACAAAACCAGCAGCACGGCAAACCACACAGAGCGACATTGTGCATTAGATCATCTTTACCCTGATCATCCACTGACTGTGGCTTTGTTTACGTGCACCAAATATTTGGGTTTTTGCCCGGTATTCCGAAAAACACGATATTCCTAATAAGCTGTATACATGGCTAATGAAAATTAATATTCCATTAATATTCCCATTTCCAATGCAGTCGTGCATATGCTAAATAACGTAAAACCCAAACATGTCGCTTATCACTTCAAAATATGAGAAAGTGGAACGGAGCCACTTGTGCCATTTTTCCTTTTGCATTAAAATATGTTATAAGTGTGGAGAATTTCAGTATTAAATGCATTATTAGTAGGATTTAATAACACCCCTAGTGGTGAGTAGAAGTGTCACAATAATAAATATGTCAGTCACAATATGTTTCCATATGGAATGTATTATAGGTTTACAATATTCTTACTTATAGAGGATATTATATGTTACAGTATATTAACTCATTGAATGTATTAAATCATAGAAGTATAGTCACTGTAGGTATTAAAACACTAAGAATAGTCTTGAGGGTCAGATAGGGATTCTGAGTGAGGTGTCAGACATGCAGCAGCAAATGGAGGCGACCTCATCGATGGAGGATGGGGCCAGTGGGACGGTCAAATGCCAAAACTGACCTCGACGGAGAGGAGGAGTTCAAGATGTTTTGCGAGGAGCCAAGATGTTTTGCTCAGGGATCGATAATGGGAGGGGGCAGAATTCAAATGAAGCCAATCACTAATCGCCACGGAGGGTCATTCACATGTTTTATGACAGTGTCGGACACTTTCCGACTCTCAGGGGATACAAAAGACGATGTTTTAGGGAGTTTACCTCGGATCACTGCAGCTCTCATTTTCAGCTAACTGGCCGCGCCGGACTGTGAGGAGATGCGTGTATGTGGTCTCTGCTCTCGAGAACATTACTATTGATAGTTAATTCAGTTTGTAAGTGAACTTTGTGTAGTACATTAAATATTGTTTTTAATTTTGGACCGGGTCCAGCTCATTCTTCTGATGCGCGTGCGCAGTAAGAAGCTCGCAGAAGAAGAGTACCTGCGGCCTGCAGGCTCCTTCATCCTTTGTTCTTAAAAACCTAACATAAGCCTCTCTCTTTCATTCCCTGTTCTTGAAAAAGTCGACGTTGCGATATTTGCGCATGTACAAAAGAAATGTTGATATCCAAGTCCTTGCTCTACTTTGACTTTGTGAACTATTGGCTAGTTGGTTTGTTTAGAACGGGAAAGAGGCCGTGTGTCACAAATGCCTTAAAAATCCCTATCTGTCTACATTTGCAAAGAATGCTCTTAAAACCCGAATATTATCGTTATATCACACATGTCTTAATCAGAAAATGCTCCATTCGGAATAAGGCCTAATTCAGAATATCCAAATGGAATATGATGTTTACATGACTCATTTCAAATTCAGTGTACGTATGACTCTTCTCAGACTGTAGTGAAATTTTAGCAAAAATAACTTCATGATGCTAACGAAACACGACACCAGATGTTGACATATTTGTTTCATGGTGGACAATCAAATCAAATCAGTGGCCAGCAGATCAGACTGTGGTTGTACTGGACAGTTTTCAGGTGTGAACGTGCAACTGTGTGAATGGTGCTTGGCAATAATATATAGTATATCTAGGGCTGTGCTCAGCCAAAGAAGTTGTAAGTCAACTAGCACACATACGATTTTGTCGGCTAATCGATTGATTTAAATCGACAGGTATGTAAAACTGAGTTTCTCCACAAAGAATCACACAAAAGTGCAGCCTTAAATCCTGAGTTTACCACAGATGTGTTTATTATTTTCTTTGACATAATTCATTCAGCATGAATAAAGCATAAAGAATGACTAATCAACTAAAGAAAAAGAGACCAAAAGCACCGATTAGTCCCCTAATCGATTAAGATGAGGCAGCCCTACATATATCTTTATTCCCATGTTAATTCTCTGAATCTCTGTCACAGCCGGTGAATTCTGGCAACAGAGTGAGGAGGACTCAAACTCAAAACACACAGCAGTCAAGCATGGATGAAGGCTTACAGGTTGGAATTGCAGTCCGAACAGCCAAGCAAATCCAAGAAGACACGGCTGCCGAACAGGTCAGGAATGGACAACAGGTCAAAATACAGAAACAGGTAAACAGGGAGCAGATTCAGTTTCAGGTGCAGACGGCTAGAAAGCAAAGGCATAAGAAACCTTGACAATCTGGCAGAGAATCAGTGGAAATGGACCTTAGACTAATGAGGGAAATGGGGAGCAGGTGAGCATGTGGGCGCAAAAGGTCAGGTGATGGAAGGGGCAGGAAAGGGGTTACTGCAGTGCAGGAGGGAGTGGCTGAATCAGCAATGACAGGAGAGTTGGTATGGTGGCAGGAAAACTGCAGTGCAGACAACATGAATGCTAGGAGCTGGCTGTAGTAATGACAATCACTGCGTTCCATTTCGCAAATTTCTTCTTTTTCCTTTTACTGCAGCTGCTTACAACATACATCCTGTTGCAATCAGTATGCATTTAATTGGGACATACTACTTCGTCATAACCAGGCGGCAACCTCCGGGTCTGAATAGTAAAGCCAATGCGGAAGTGTCTTATTCAGCGTGCAGTACTTAGCTCCACCCTCTCCTGTCACTTATGGTTGCAAAAAAACAAGATGGCGATCCACAAGATGGCATGGTGACGTCCACTTCTTATATACAGTCTATTGTTATAACATTGCACCTTGCATTTGACCCCTCTTGCTTCTATACTGTATATCCGCTGCGCAGAGGATTGTGGGTCAGAATAGCCAGAAAAGCATGCTGGCTTGCATACTGCAAAATGCGACTGAATGCAGTAGGACATTCTGGTATTTTTCGGCATACAGCATTTGACATGCTATGTATTGGGACAGACTTAATATTTTTTCTGGTATTGTAGTATTTGTATTGGAACGCACAGCAGCTCTGTCTCTTTAAAGCATTAATAATTGATTATTCTTACCACTTGGAGGCAGTGCAACAAGCTGTAAACACAACGCTAACATATCACCACCTTTTCAAGTTTTTTTGGTGAACGTGTTACCAAACAGTTGTCCGTTTATCCATCCAGAAAACAAGTGGCAACATTAGTGTTTATTTAAACTCTTAATGTGTTCGGGAAATTTAAATCTCTGTAGCTATAGATGCTTCGACTAGTGGCCATCTATGTCTGCTTTTGGTGCCGGCAGGTACAGAATAGATATAAAAACAACAAATTCAGCACTGAATGCTTGTGGCTTTTTTGTGTCTGGAATAAAGGGGCTGCATTTCTTTCTCCACTCATATAAAAGGAAATATTTTTATCACTCCAGAGTGATCACTCCAAAGACTCTTGGATTGATTATTTCAATGATAGATTGATTGTGTGATCTTACCAACTGATGTGGGTATATAATGCATTTTATTGAGCTTTTATAGTTGTGTGTTTTTACTGTGTTTTTATTGGTTTTATGATGCATTTGTATTGCAACACTGCCTGCAAGCCTGCTTTCCCTTTCAGGACAATAAAAGTTGATGGCGTGAGTTGTGACCAATAAAGCACTTCTAAGTTTAAAGTGTTCATGTTAAGTCAAACAGAATCTTAAAGGGCCACACACTGGTTGTGGATTTCCAAAACTGCATTTTGCACCCAGCGACCAGAAGCAGAACCGTCCATTTGTTCGTTTGGCAGGCTTGAAAAGAGGTGCAATTGGAGCACATTGATTTTTCCTCATGTTAAAAAGCTTTTATTGACATGGCATTTTCTCACCAGAGAAGGTTACAGCAGAGGAGAGAAGAGAGGGAGGGAGAAGGTGAAACATGAAGGGATACAAAAGAGATGCAGCAACATGATGGCTCTGCGCTTCCTGTAAATTCACCCCCATTTTAGCCCACTTCACTATCCTTTGAAGCACTGCTTCTCCCAATACATTCACACACACACACACACACACACACACACACACACACACACACAAGAAAAGATGTGGCTGACTCTTAAAACCTTGAAACTCTGAGAGAGAGGCGGCATGAGAGGCCCTTCCATATTTCTTTTCGTGGACAAAACACAGAGGAAGGGACAAGACAAAGACTCAAGGTGACTGTATTCAGAGCACATACGACTAATATAAAGCAGTGATTCAGACAGACAGACAGTGAGACAGACAGACAGACAGAGATATTAGAGCCAAGACAAGGATGAGTCTGGAAAGCTTTGTCACCTTTAAAGGTTCGCGCATAACGATAATCTCTTTGTGAAACCTCATAATTTCTCCATAAAGAGTCATAAAGTTTCACAGTGGCTTCGTCTCTGGAGAGCCAGATGACGCCTTACTGCTGACACAGCGCTAAATCACAGCTCTCCCTCCCCCTCCTCTTCCTACTCCTCCTTCTCTTCCACCTCCTCCACCTCTTTACAATGGAAATACATGCTCCCTACTCCTACCTCTTCAACCTCTATTTCTTCCCTATCCGTCCCTCCTTCAACTTGTTTGCCATCATTTGAAAGTACCTTCGACGAAGTCAATATACTGTTAATGGGCACACTACTCGTTCCATTTAAACATGCATTTTTTAAATACAATTGGCTTCCAAAGGAGAAAATCTAACTTGCAATTACTGATTATTTTTGGCCATTTGGGGCAGCACAACCATTGACATGTTAGAACCTTTTAAGTTGATATCATGAATTTACAAAAAAAAAAGGTTCTTTAATTACACGTGCAGAAGTTACGGAGCAACATTATGATTTATTTGGAGTTATGTTTCTGGTCACCTGGTGAATCACCTCTCTTTTAGCTCCGCTTTTGGTCTCTACCTAAGCTTGAGGGAAATATCTGGCTGTTTAGCTGCTAAAAACTCTACCTCATTTAGCCGCTTTAGGTATTTTCTGTCTTATTGTACATTCTGGTCATATTAAAAGGACAGTTCACCCCAAAATCCATATATTTCATCTTAACTGTCAAGCTTTTATCAATCTAGATTTTGGTGTGAGTTGCCTAGTTTTGGAGATATTGACCATAGAGATGTTTGCCTTCTTTCCAACCATATATTCCTATATGGTTATCGGCCTGTGGTGCTGCTGTCTTTGGTTAAATGATGTGCCGCCACTCCGGAAAAATGTAGGTTTAGGCAACAAAAACGCTTTGTTAGGTTTAGGAAAGAAAATAAATCATGGTTAAAATGAGTAACTTTTGTTTGCAAACTGTCTCCCCTGTTTGTACATGGGAGAACGATGTATAAAGTTACATAATTGTACTTAAGTATATTAGGCTATTTAAGTAAATGTACGTAGTTACATTCCACCACTGCTAGAACAAGAGCACAACGTTTTTACAAGAGTACAAAGTTCTTCATACATAGCCTTTTAATTTTGCTCTCAAAGTGCACCAGATTGTTGCATTTAACTTTCAAATGTATAACTTTCTTCCAGGGAGCATGTCCCCAAACCCTCCTAGAGAGTTGGAGGTCCACTCCCCATAGTCTCATAACATCCTGTGGGAAACACTGTAGTCACAGCAATGCTTTGAGCTAAATGCTAATTTCAGGAAGCTAACATGCACATAATGAAACTGCCACTATGTTTACAATATGTTAGCAGGAAACCGTTCTCAAACGTAGTTTAGCGTGTTAACTTGCTTATACATTTGCCAATTAGCACTAAAATCAGAATACAGCTGAGGATAATGGGAATGTCATTAGATAGAAGTAAAACTTTGCCCTGATGATGGCGTTAGATAAAAGATCAGAGGAATCTGAAGTCAGTAGGGGGTCATTATCTGAGGACCGTGAATGTCTGTACAAGATGTCATGTCAATCTTTCCATCAGTTGTTGAGATATCTTAGCACCAAAGTGGTGGACAGACCAACCAATGTTGCCACGACGCTGGCTTGGCTAAAAAGATGGGACAGTCTGCAGAAGTCAGATGAGAATTTGTCAGTTTTATTTATGAAGATGTAGGGCAAATGGGCTCTGGAGTGTTATTTTCCTTGTCTCATTAGCATGGTGAATTTTCATTCAGCTGCATGACTGATGCAAAATGTGAAACGTAATGTGAGCTGAGCAAGTTTAGATTACATTAGGTGACTTTATTATGTCCCGGAGGAGAAACTACTTTCTTCGCCCACGCATAATGACAAATAACAACAGAGACACAAGTCAAACAGGTCACGGCAGACAACGTATGAAAGATAAGCTGCCAAAACCGCAGCACTAACACACAAATACTCAAATACGACATCAGTGCAGCCCAGGAGATACTAAATCAAAACAATGTATTTAATATAATCCAACACTTAACAAATAAAAGACGGACCACAAGTTATGAAACTGGGACCAGAATATGGGCCATAAATGTGAAATTTTGTCATAACAATACACATGAAAGGAAACCTTAAGAAATGTGTCAAAAGTACAACCCATATCTAAGATAACAAGCAAGTATCTCACCTCATTCAAGTTCCACAGCTGTGGGTGACAAATACCCTCTAATTAGTTCTGTGGAGCATCTTTGACTGTTTTAGACAAACAGACAAACAAAAAAGGTGTAAAGGATGAAAGAGAATTTCAAATGAAGCTAATGATGCTTCAGCCTATCTGAGAACATCATTGTGTCCATTTAAAGCAGATCCAGGGATTATACTCAGGATTCAGAGCACGGCGAGAAGGATCAAATGTACAACACCTAATGCCTGCGGACTCAAGTCTGCTGTTAAATATCCTCTCGTGTACCTAAATCCCTAATCTCATCATGCTGTTACATTCAGTCTCTCAAATCTCTGCATCAGATTCTGCAGTAATGCAGAGCTCCAAAAATAGTCCACATACAGTATCTCTCAGGGGATTTCAGTCTGAGGTGACGCCTTTACAGGATTCATGGTTAATGTTCATTTTCAGCAAACTACTTGAAGAGAAGTTAAATGCTGAGGAGAACATCCGTCTTCTGTCTGTCTTTCACACGCACAAATATACACACTTCTCACCCAGTCAGCACTGTTGTGTTCATCATTAGAGCGTCTGACGGCAGCATTAAAAGTGATGGATGCCTACTGTTTGCTTACTACTGGACAAATCACATGTTTGATTCAGGCGGCAACCTCCAGTTCTGCCAAGTGAAGCCAAAGCGGGAGTGTCTTGTGACTCCGCGGTTTCAAAAAGCAGTCTGATTGTATAGAAGTCTATGAGAAAATGACTCTATTTCTCTCTTGATTTATTACCTCAGTAAATATTGTAAACATGAGTTTATGGTCTCAATCTCTAGTTTCAAGTCGTATTCAATACAGCATGATGTTCATTTAGTAAATGATGGTCCATTTAGAGTCTAATAGACCAAAGCAGAGTATGCTTTAGGGCGGGCTTACTGTGATTGACAGGTCGCTGCCGCTACCAGAGCCGTATACGGCGCCTCTACGTCACTCCTCCACATTCCAAATATGGCAACTTCCGTTCATTGGTTGCGGAAAAAAACCGGCTTGGCGACGGCCGTAATCCGCCAAATCTCCAAACTCGAGGCTTCAAAACAGCAGTCCATTACATTACAGTCATTTAGCAGACGCCTTTATCCAAAGTGACTTACAATTCAGTGTCTATCTATACACCGCAGGCACAGCTACGGGAGCAATTAAGTGTCTTGCTCAAGGACACATTGACATGCGACTAGCGGAGCCGGGGATCGAACCGCCGATCCTCTGATTGAAGGATGGCCCTGCTCTCCACTTAGCCACGGTCACCCAAAGTCCACAAATCAATGGGTGACATCACAATGACTGTGTCCACTTCTTATATATGTCTATGGTTTGATTGAGTCAGATGGTCTGACGGTATGCCAAAGTCATAGATATCTACAGAAAATGTAAAGGGATGGCTCTTGCCAACAGATGATACCACTCTTATATCTGTACGTTAATCATGACATAGGAGCCATCTAGCTAGCTTAGCATAAATATTGAAAGCAGGGGGAAACAGCTAGCCTGGCCCGTCCAAAGGTTAAAAAACCTGCCTACCAGCACTTCAAAGCTCACAAATCCACATGTTAAATATTTGCTGGTTTAATCCATACAAAAACCCAAGCGTGAAATCCCCTATTTGCGGTTTAACCGGCGGTTTTGTGCAGGACTATTTCTTGGCTGAGCACATTAACTTCTTGGAGTCTCCTCCGTTAAGTTAATCATCTCCTGGCTTCTGCTTCATATTTTGGCGTACAAACATGGAAGTGGTATCAATCTTAATAGTGGTGGTAGATGAAGGGTCAGGGGGTCACAATATCTTTCTCTGTGCATCATCATCCATACAGAATTTAATAGCAATCTGGCCACTATTTGTCAAGTCAAGATATCTTGCTCTGAATGGACCAACAGACACTCGGACTCCAGCAAGCCAATTGACATTCCCATACTTAGGCTGTCCTGCTAGAAAAGTGATAAATGGGGGGGATAACATCCTGAAATCAGAGCTGTCTTTCCTAACTCTCTCCGGGAATCTTCAATATACATCTTCCAAGTCCATCTGCAGGAGATTTCCCCCAATAAACCCCGGTCATGATTTATTAGATTTCTGGCAAACAGTCAGGTTGAAAGTTCAGCTCCTCCTGTGTGGGACTAAAAGCAGGTTTCATTTTCCGGTTTCTGCTGGTTTGCCAGAGAACACAGCAGTTTATTAATCACACACACGACGGGTAAAGAAGAGTGATTCCATACCTGTGGTTTTCTAACCTTGGTTCAAGGAGGCTCGAGGGTCCTGGAGGTGTTTCCAGCTGGTCCCCTGAAAAAAAGTGGAACACTTTAATTTCACTCCATCACCGCAGCCAATAAAAGCTTTTTGAATCAGGCGTCTCACCCGCCTCTGTTATCTTTTGACTCTCTTCCATCAGTGTGGAGCTGTGAGATAACATAGAAGCTCTTCACAAAAGAAGGACAAAAACTCTTTTCTTCTTTTTTATACATTTCATATATTTAACTGAATGACAGGACATGTGGATTCAATCAGTTTAATTAAAAGATCCAATTAATCATTCAAGATAATAAAGACACAGACAAAATCTTTATTTTTAGCATGGAGGTCTGCTGTTTACAACCTGCAACCTACAACATTTTGAATTGATCAGTTCATCATGGTTGAACTGCAGTCACTTCTTCAATGAATTGTTGGTTGCCTAAATCAAAATAAGCTGTTGCTAAGTAACATCTGGTTTAGTCTGATAATCAGCCAACTAAATATTATATTCTTCGTGAATAATCGGGTGATTACTTTCTGGATTAAGGGATGTATCACTTGGTAGGCCTGAGGCTTTCAAAGGCTTTGTTTTGTCCGACTTTTCAGTTTACAGTCATTTCAAACTCGGAACCCAATCGGCTGTCGATCTGACGGCGCCTTCTCCATGTGCTGCTCATTGTTTACAATCCGTTTAGTAACTTGAGATGCGAGACACAATAGCTCACACTGAGCTTCATTGGGAGGGAGGTAGCGTCTTGCTCAAGGAAACTTCAGCAGGGGGAGACAATGACATAAGCACCTCCCACAGCCAATGTTTATGCCACAACTCTGTCAATGATCACAGGTAATACAGTGGTAAATACATTTCAGCCATCCGCTCAAAGATATTTGGAGATGCTCCAAGTGCCAAGCAGCTTTGACTGAACAAAAAGGGATTTTTTTGTTTTTTGCTGCTTCCATCCCGCTCTAAGCTGCCGACTGAGCTCTGAGAGAGGCGAGCCGCTGCGGAGTGGAGATAAGGCTGTACCTGCCAGCCATGCTCATCACTGTGTGTGTGTGTGTTTGTCTGAGACACTGCGCATGTCCCAGGTCTGCCAAGATAAGAGGCTCTCAGGAACCCAACCGAAAAATCGGAGCTACACTAAACACCCAACAGAGATCAAGTCAAGCGGTACAAAGGAAAAATACTTATTCTTTTTCGGAATTGGCTGAAATGGAAAAAAAAAGATAAACAGAGAAGTGATTTCCTCTACAGCAGCAACAGAAACAGGTTCTCCACTGTGTGGTAACGTTAATTAAAGGAGAGGCAGCTGGCCTCGGGTCTGTGGAAGCTCATTCCTGCAACTTGGAGAAGAGGCAATTATAATGATAATGATGACATGGTTATGAGAGACCTTCTCATAGTTATGATGTATTCCAATTATGTGATACAATGTAATAATTATGAGAAACATGTGAGAAATGCTCTCATAATTACGAATTCGTATTAAATACGTATTGTCTCATCATTGAGACATGTTGTTACAACTATAATTATGATAAATTATGAGATAGTTTATCATTATTATGAAATACAAAGTAGCAAGAAACTAGAAAGCAAACTTATCTCATAATTGCGAGAAAACTTTGAAAAATCATAAGGTAGTTCCTATTAATTAGATCAATTATTATGAGAAACATTCTCATGATTATGGCTTACAATTACAATGTATTATCTGATACTATTTGTATCTCTAGCTCTTATCATGGCAAAACAATCTGTCATAAATACAAGACACAAAGACGGATACCAAGTCATAACTTTTTGATACTTTTAGTCACAATCATGTAAAAGTGTCTCTCAAAACACATAAAGGAGTGTTACATTGAGGTTAGTTCCCTCCTCAGCTACTGAAACCGTGTGTCCAGTCCACCACAGATGATCCTCTCCCTTGTTTTTTCATGTAGAGGCATAAAGAAACATCTCTTTGTTTCTTTCTTTCTGTTTCATATAAACAGATTTAAACCAATAGGCTGACCTCTCTCTCCCCATATACACCGCTCATATACAAAACACAACGGATCTATCATCCACAGCCCGACACAGCATTTCTACTTACATTCTGCTGATAGTAACTCTTTGTTGCATCTACAGCCCTCCATTTCTCACTCTTTCTGAGAAAATTACAGGAAGCGTAGTAGGAAGTGGTTTATTTTTTTGTACATTCGTCTCGTTGCGTTCTCGCCTATTTCTGCAAGAATTGTGAGTAATATCGCATCAGGCTTCTCAGACTCTACCGACAGGCTTCTCTGATGCAGGGTGTGAAGGATTGTGCTTGTTTAAACTCAAGCAAAGGGAAGCTGATACCACGAGCCACAAGTCATGCCTGAAGGAGTGTGTTGTGTGACCTCATGGTGCAACCATGACAAGAGCAGCGCTGATTAAACTCTTCATCCTTGTGATCCTCGCCTTCATCATCTGCCTCCCAGAATTCTTCACATTGTACAGAGGTGGGTCATCTAAAGCCACTTCGAATGGAGGTTTATCCACTGTGTGTGTGTGTGTGTGTGTGAGTACAGTATGCTTGTGTGTCTTTGCCAATTCTCCACAGCCTTTAGAAGCGTTAAAAAGGCTGTGACTAAAAGTGTTTTTCTTCGACGTTTTGATCAAACTTTATTTCAGAAGTTTACCGTTAAAAGAAGTAAACTTTATTTTGTTGAGTCACTCTGTTCTGTTCCTTCCTGTTCTTGTTAGCTCTGTTTAAATGTCTTTCTTTCTTTCTCTCTGAGCTAAACTAGAGTCACTGCCTCGTGGTTGCATGTCATGTTGCAGTTTACACCCATGTCTGTCCAAAATATCACCACTTCTTCATCTTATCCTATTAGACATTTGTGTAAAAATTGTCATAGTTGGCATATGAATTCTTGAGTTATGGCCAAAAAGGTGTTTTTTGAGATCACAGAGACCTTGACCTTTGACCAACAAATTCTAATCAGTTCATCCTTTAGTCCAGATGGACGTTTGTGACAAATTTGAAACAATTTCGCTTGAGGCGTTCGCGAGATATCACAAGAACGGCACGGACGTGAGGTCACAGTTACCTTGACCGTTGACCTCTAAAATCGGATTCAGTCCATCCTTGAGTCCAGGTGAACGTTTGTGCCTGAGATATCTTCAAGAGAACAGACTGGACAGACGGACGTACAGAAATCATAACGCCTCCGAACACGGCTGTCGCCAGCACAGAGGCATGAAAAAACACTCCCACATAACTCCATACAACACTGACTGAAGGCTGCTTTGAAAGTGCTTCTGTATTGTGTTGCCTTGAAAAGCTTGTTCTCTTCATGAAGGCAGCTTGCTTTAGGCTTTGCACTCGCGCACGTCTTTGTCTTCAATGGTTTCGGCTTTTTGTCTGTGCCTCTCCTGTCTGTCTTTGTGCGTCAGACATAAACTGGAGGCGATAGCTTCCATTTTGAGATCCCGCTCTGATTCCTGACTTAAGAGCACTTTGCTTTTTTTTTTTTTTTACCCTAATCCGGCTCCCGCCGAGAAATTGCTCTGAATCGTCTGTTCGTTCTTTTTCTCCTTTCAGTATCAAAAGTGAACTTCCTCTGCCTGCCCTACCGACCCTGTGAGCGAGGGAATCGGCTGGAGAAGGGGGGAAATGAGAAGAGTGGTGATGCTGAAATTTGGAGAGAGGATTTGTGTGACCCTCCGTGGACTCCAGGAAGTAGCAAGTGGGAGCAGGACTGCACACGGGAGAATCAAAGGAACGCGACAGATCCTGAGTCGGACTCCGGGAGGGCCGGTGAAGACCCAGAAAAGAACTGGTTCATGTGTGAAGCAGATATGGACATGGCAGAATTACATAGAAACATGTCATCTTCAGGTATTACGCAGTTATATCGATACGATTTTGTTCTTTTTAGCCATGTGGCTACAGGGATATCAGTCGGCCCAACACGTTGGTCCAGACTGAAATATCTCAACAACTATTGGATGGATTGCAATGCAATCTTATGCAGACACTCATGGCCCCCAGAGAATGAATCCTACTGACTTTGGTGATCCCCTGGCTTGTCCTCTAGCACTACAAACTTGTTGAGTGAAATCTATCTAGCTCACTCCCGGTTAAACTTTGATTCACATCAGCATTGTACTCATCACAGATCTGAATCAGGGCCTTTATTATTTGGAGATTGAAGTTGGTGAAGTACAGTTAGACATCTGTTAATTTAATTTCCGATGAATTTAAAACATTTCTTACATTATGCTACTCGATCTCGTTTTCAGGTTGTAGCTACAGTTTACTCACATTAACTGCCACTGAAAACTGTTGTGTTTGTGCTTTGTAGGCTAACAAAAGACACAACTTACTAAGCCATAACTTTTAGATACTTTTAGTCACAATTAGAATGGTAAGGACGTGAGGTCACAGTGATGATGTGCCTATTCGGCTGTTACCTCTGCATTCATCTATCTATCCATTCACAGCTCTGAAAACACACATCGAGGTGTCGGTGGAGCTTCAGCTTAGTGATACAGAGACCCTGAATCTCACCTTGTACGGCAGCAGCAATCACAGCTCCTTACACCTCCGCCCACCTGAGGAGGAGGAAGAAGAGGAGGAAGAAGAGGAGAGGAGGGACGATGAAGGGCAGAGGAGGGCGTTTTACTGCTGCCTCCCTGTCCCGCCCACCGAGGAGCCGGCCAATCAAAGACGCTGTCTCCTTTGGCTCGCCAATCGAACAGTTTTGACTGCAACAGCGCAGGAAAAGCTGCCATGGAAACGTACACAGAGAGGTCGGTGTCAGGATGAGAGCGAGCTCTTTGTCCCCTGTGTGGTCAGCGTGGCTTTACTCTACAATTGGAGAGAAGAGAGGGAAGAAATTGGCCAATCAGTTTTCATTTTGGGTTAAATTGATTCAATCTCATTCAAACCCGTCTTCTCTCTCCGTCCACGGTGGAGTCATTTCTTTCAATAGAGCCAAATTTTCCTCAATTCTTCTTCTCTTGACTTCAATCTCAGCTCTGTGACTTCGTTTCCCTTTCCTCACTCTGGGATCCTACGGCACAGAGAAACAGTACATCTTAATCTACTGTATCTACAAGGCTGTATTGATTCTGGCTTGCTCTCTTTCTTTTCGTCTCTCCAACACTCCCCCAAGCTACGACTAACTCATACTTTCCAGTGTGTGTGTGTGTGTGTGTGTGTGTGTGTGTGTGTGTGTGTGTGTGTGTGTGTGTTAAAAGCTGGAAACCATCTCACTTTAACTTTTCCACTAAACTTTTTCCATCCTCTCCCTTTCCTTTCTGCTCCCATTTGTCGCTGTATCTTCTGCTATTATTTCTTCGTTTTTGTCTCATTTCTGGATTTATTAATCTGGATATTTTCTCCTCTCTTTTGCCCACCAAATACATTTGTCAGGCGAGTCAGTGAGTCCATTGTAACGAGGGAAAGCACCCAAATCCAGACAATCAGAACATGTTGGTAATTTAGTGACAAAATGAAGTTACATAAGCTTACAGGCAGACAGGCAGAGATTTAAAGGTTAAGGTTCAGGTTCAGGTGGCTTGATAGTAGGGACCAAAGCAACTGAGTCGGGGAAAAAGGAAGCTGGTATGTATACATGTACCAACAGGGTTGTGAAAAAGCCTTCTTGTTTCCCTGAAATGAAAACTCACTGACCTCTGTCAGTTTTATTGATGGCCTATCAGTGACTACCAATCAGGTTGGAGCATTTCTGGGCCTATGGTAGCTCTGTGAGATTGTTAGTGATAATTCAGAAAAGAGACAGTTCATGTGGAGTTTTAAGACGCTGCTTGTTGCTGTTGTGCGTGCAGCTATTTGTAAATGATGCCAAACATTTCAATCAGTATTTGTATGGTTATGTATCTCTTTTGACTGTTTGGTTTTCATATTTTCTGCCAATCAGAGTAAGTGATAGAAGTCGTGTGTTAAAGTTGTCAACTCATTTGTTAACTAGGTTTAGATATGCAGTGTGTAGGTTTGCTTATTATTTGGGTTTATTTACTTTAGGCTGAATAAGCAACAAGTGTATTGTGGATATCTGTTCTGGATATCCCAAAAGATAATAATAGGCCAAAATACCTCACTTCAGCTATGACTATAGTAACACTTGGATTGTAAACATCTGAAATGGGAAGTTTTATAGAAAAAAATCTATTGCAGATATCAAAAACACAATTGTGAATATCTGAAATTGAAAGACCATGCAAAGGAAAGGCAGAAGTTCCTTGGAGGAATGTCACTGTGGATATCTAAATTTGTTTCGATAGGAAGAATTACACTACAGATAACTTCACTACATATCCAGTCTAGCTAATAAATGTCAAAACATCCACCCATACTTTTTAAAGATTTAAATATATCGTGTTGTTAGAAATGTTGTCATGGATATCTTTATAATTACCATGAAACGTATCATGGATATCTAAAATGTAATTGCAGTTAGGAGTGTGGGTGAGATTAAATGTTAAAAGTGTTACAGTCTCTGTAAATCCCTCTCTGTGCTCCAGATGAGTGGTTCTGTGTGTTCAGGGCGCTCTGGCTGGTTCTGCTGTGTGTGGTGATGCTGACTATAGTCACAACCGTGCTCGGACAAATCTATTGGAGGAGACGCTCATGCAGTAAGACACGCACACGCACGCACGCACACACACACACACACACACACACACACACACACACACACACACACACACACACACACACGGAGGGTTAGTTTGAGCTGTTGAAGTTGACCTGAAAATAATTCTATTTTTTAAATATTTTTGTCAGAAAAGCCCAGCATGCACCGTCTTGGTTACGTTGTCACTGGCCAGCAGTTGAACGGTAAATTTGAATATTTTTTAATTCAATTCAAAATACTTTCAAATAGTTGTGCCTTAGGATACAATATGAGGCAATCAAGTGTTTACACACAAAGGTGAGATCAGAATGCCTCTTTATGAAATGAGTAATAACAAACATGTCTTATAATATGCCTGATATACTGTAATGTTGTAATGATCTTCAACTAGATGGTGAGAAGCCCACAGAGATCATTCTTCCCAAAGGTAAAAGATTATGGTGAAATAAATAGCAATGCTACAAAAGGTCTTCCCTCTACAGATTTAATACTAACGGCCTCTTATTGACCACAGGGATGATCCTTCACTCTTATGGATCCCGACCTCGGCCAGGTCAGTTCTTAAATGCATACACAGTTTGATCATTTGATTAGTCCGTTGTTTCAGTCCTTTGACAACTTTATGTTTTAACGCACAGGACTGTCTCCCATTCAAGAAGTTGACACTCAAGGTAAGAATTTCTGAACACACACACTTAAACAAATTCAGACCAATTAGTGACTTTGTGTGTTAACATTCTTCAAATGCCTTTTTCAGATGACATAGAAACTCTGCTGGATGGAAATGTTGACCACTGCTATACAGGTAAGACTGCATTTGCATCATAGGCCTACCAAAGTACTTATTATATAGACTGGCTCATTTCAGAATGGTGGAGTGAGCACTAGAATATTTAAGTAAAAGTAGTGATACTTGTACTTGGAAAATAAGTACGTCAGTTAAAATGTAGTAAACATTACTGCGTTACATGACTAGTGGAACAGTGCCGCACCACAAAGCCCTCCAAACCAATAGTAAATTCCATTTCTACATCCTGTGGACTACCGTTTTCAAGCCTCGAGTTCGGCATATCGGCCTTCGCCATCTTGGCTTTTTGCAACCAGAAGTGACACGACACGTGGAATGACAACGCTGTGGCAGCGACCTGTCAATCACAAGGCAGCCCCGCCCTAAAGCATAACCCACTTTATGGTCTATCTGACTCTAAATGGACCATAATTTACTAAATGAACATCATGCTGTATTGAAGAAGACTTGAAACTAGAGATTGAGACCATGAACTCATGTTTACAATGTTTACTGAGGTAATAAATCAAGAGAGAAGTAGGGACTTATTTTTGCAACCAGAGGAGCACTTCCGCTTTGACTTGAAGGACCTGTATCTGGTCCTAGATTTACTGTTATTTAAACTTAATAGTCAGTGTTAATATATCAGCAACCTGAGTTAATCTATTGTACATCAAATGAGCCTCATGACGACAGTTAAGATCCCCCCACCCACTCTTCTCACTGTCATCTAACTCCAGTCTGATCATTTTTTTTTTTTTTTTCTATCTCGTCCATCTTTAGCAAATCTGCATCATCGCATCCATCCCTCCACCTCCTCCCTCACAGAGGAGCAGACCTGCTGACAGAGGAGCACACAAATGGACTTAAAAGTGCACTGGATGAAAATAAAAATGACTGCTCCAGTTACAACTCGTCATCCTCAGACAGTCTTTGGGCACTTTATTAGAGGGGCTTCTTAATATATTACTAAACTGTCCACACCTAAATAACTGACTTACCTCCCAAATATTTATCATTACGAACGGTTTTATATTCGAAGGCCTTACCCCATCTGGATTTAGCTGAAAGGAGCCGAAACGTTACGGCAGAGAGACAAATATTTTCTTTGCTTAATATCTTTCTTGCCCGCATCAATGTACAGTATCTCTAAAAGGGAAGGAGGAGGAGGACGGGGAAGAAAGACCTGCTGGTTGGAAGCCAAGAGCCAATTTAACACTGGATATTAAATCACAGATGCGCTGTGAGCACCTTGGGATTGCTGCCGAGACTCAACATGTGATCGAAGGAAAGGGAGAAAATAGTAATGTGGAAAATGAATGAGATAACGTACCTCTGGGGAGCAAGAAGAGGGTAAATCTATCAAAAACAGTATTACAAGCCTTTATTCAGGAGGGCAAGAGGAAATAAAATGTCTCGGCTCAAGCCTTCTTCAAGGTGTTGGGATTAGGATCTAACAGCGGGCATGACATGCCATTTTGTTATCAAAGACATAGTTCAACATTCTGAGGAATACATTTTCCTTCTTGCCAAGAGTTCGATATGAACGTGGTCTTCTCCAATAACTCTCGGCAAAAAAGCGAACAAGCAAAATTTCCCAAAAATGTTGAACTACTGTATACTTGTTAAATGTAGCAGCACAACAAAACATAATTAGAGATGAATTAACATATATTACATCTTCAATGTAAACAATATAACAAGGTAATATTTTGCCATTAAAAAAATTGAAGATCGTATTTTTCTGTCAAATCAAACCAGAGACTGAAATAAATGGTAGTGTGTCTTTACATAATTTAACATAAAAAACAAGCACAAATTGTAGTGTATAATCACACTGGCATTTTGTCTCAAACCAGATTAAAGTGTTTCAGCTAAACAACACATTTCACTAGTGTTAAAAAAAAAAACAGAGGACCATAAGGAGTGCAAAGAAAGCTCAATATACATTAATGTAGAGGGCCTTCAACACAGACAGTCACTTTTGGTTCAGCTTTGGGACACAATGCAGAAACATCTTTGTTTTGTTGGACAGAATGAGTCACGAAGCAAAATAACAATCAGAGATACACCGTGGAGGAGTCATACATACAACCTGCATGTCGGTCATTTCTACATGCATCCAGTTGTTAAATCTTAAAGATTATATTAAGTATATATATATATATATTTATATATAGAAAACATATTCTGCCTGTCGCTATGGCACTGGATGTAGATTTAAGCACTTCATCTGGAATAATCTGTTCTCCATACTTTTCTGTACAACAATACATTAAGACAAGCGGGTGAGCAGGTAGTGTGCGTGTGTGTGTGTGTGTGTGTGTGTGTGTTATTGCTGCGTCTGTGCTGCTGGTTCTGTGGTGGAGCGACAGTGCTGGCTCTGGATGTGGGAGATCTGCAGGACGGGCAGCAGCAGCTGCAGTGCATTCTCGATGTAGTTGGTACTGTTAGAGCCCTGCAGACAGGAGAGCCATGAGCATCATGAACATCATCATTTTATTGCTTTTATTCTTTTCGATGTTTCTACTGCGTTTATTGCATTTTCCTTTCATTTGTATTTATTTGTTACATCTGTTGTGTTTTATCTGTGAGTCTATTTTACTTTATTTATTTATCTTGCTTTAGTTTAGCCTCACTGTCTGGTTTTCTGATTTGCTTCTGCTTTACTTTGAAAACACTTTGTAAAATATTTATTTATTTATATATATATATATATATTTTTTTTTTTAAAGGTGCAATTTAAATAAACATTATTTTTATTACCATCATTTCCTATACAGACATAAAATGATTTAACTTTTTTTGAGAACAGGTGAAGGGATTATTTTAAAGGTGTATTTAAAATATACAGAAAGAAATTGAGGTATACTGTAATTGATGGTAGTGGAGGATATTTATCTGAGGCCGACATAACTTCAGAATTTACTCTGAGCATCCTGAATATATTGAACACCTTGTCAAGCACACAGTTTCTTAATGTATAAACGTATCATCTTGTGACGGTCTCACCTTATTCCCGTTAACAAATTAAACACAAATTATCACATTAGATGATGATGATTAGTAACGCGCTCCCAGCAGCCATCAGACTGCCGCGCCATTAATTTCATTCATCTTCACTTGATTAAAATCAAGAACATCTGAGGACAAGTCAGTGTGTCTCACCTCTAACAGCACATTGTCTACCAGCGGATTCAACTCCTCTGCTTTCCTCTGGCCCTGTTAGAGAGGGAAGGAGAGAGAGATGAGGGACAGGAAGTAGTACAGTGAGCAAAAAAACTACAAAGACAAACATTTATGAGATGAGGCTGGCAATAGTTTAGATTTTCCTCAGTGGCAACAAATTCGAGGAAATAAAAACTACTGACAAGTGTGATTCCAAAAACTCTTCAAAGCACATAAAGGGGCCCCACCGTTTCACGGTATATATATATATATATATATATATATATGAATGAAGTAGCGTCAGCATACTCTTCCATGGTAATGAGGGAAAATGCCACTCCGTGAAAACGTGTGGCATTATGTGTTTTGAAGAGTTTTTGGAATCAAATATTATTTTTTATATATACATTTATATATTTTTGTGAAAAAAAATAGAATAACCACCAGCCTTATCTCTCTCACACACACACCTACCCCAACGAGAAGCAGTGTGTCGGAGAACTTCTTGGCCAAACACTCCACCTCCTTACACATGGCACATGTCAACCTGGAATAGAGATGTACATTTTAGCAAGTCTCTCTCTCTGTCTCTCTCTCTGTCTCTCACACACACCTAGTGAGGATGTGAGCCTGGTCTCTGGCTGGTTTCTCCAGGTCCTGGCCGTGGAGGATGAGCTCTGCCACCTTGTGGAGCTGCTCGATGCTGCGAGCCGTCACTTCTGCCAGACTGCCTATTGATGACAGGTAGACAGCCTAACACACACACACACACACACACACACACACACACACACACACACACACACACACACACACACACACACACACACACACACACACACACACACACACACACACACGCACGCACGCACACACACACACACACACACACACACACACACACACACACACACACACACACACACACACACACACACACACACACACACACACACACACACAATCCCTGTATCAAATTTGATAAATCTGGGACAGCAGTATTAAAAGAATAGAAAAACAATTTAAAAAGTGCTGATTTTAGCCACATCACACAGCTGAGTCAAACTCACCTCTACAGATCTGGGGCCGTTCTCTTCCTCCTCCTCCTTCTTCTTCTTCTCCTCCTCCTCCTCCTCCTCCTCTCCTCCCTTCCCTTCTTCCCCCTGCTGCTCCTCCCCATCCTTCTTCTTCTTCATCTCCTCCTTTTCCTTCTCTCCAGGTGAGGCTTCTCCTGCCGGCTGGTCCTGCATGTCCCCGTGAACCGTCTCCGCAGTGACAGGCTGTTCCACCTCGCTCACCCAATCATGGGCCCTCATCCGCGCCTGGAGATGCATAATTACCACTCATCAGCTCGGCGTGGTGAGGGATCGCCATCCTGATGTATGCTAATCAGATGCGTAACCACGATTATATGCTAATGTGGGTTCTATATGTGGGAATTTGAATATGCAGAAGGACTTCAAAAGGTGAGAACTTTTATATTACGTCTAAGACTGCAGCAGGAGAGAGGGGATGTTAAAAATGACTGTGTGTGTGGACCAAACATCTAATAATAACGGGAGAAAACTGAGGAATATTCCTCCTGAAGGGGATTTGTTTAGAGTGATTTCAAGTTAAGGTGAGAATTAAGCTTATTATGAGGGTTATTGCTTTCCTGCTATTTAAATATAGAAAGGACAAGAGCTATGAAAAAGAATAAACTAATTCTAATCCATATGGGGAGCATGATTACAATCTGTGAGTACATAAAATCCTGAAGGCTTAACAGGTAATCTGAATTCAGGACAATAATGCCAGATCTCACTCTGCACTATTGTTCCATTTGGTCGAGGATAGAGAGGTGAACTGAAGAATTATGTTCATTAATGCTTCATGTAACACAAGTTTGTTTTTGTTTGTTTGTTTAGAAGAAAACTCCACACTTGATTTGTCTCATCAAACTGCTGAGTCACACTATGAAGGGACTGACTTCATGGTTCGTGTGCAGAAAAGGAACGATTACAGCGACCAATAAATCTTTAGATGTGCACATGAGAATGTGAAAATCAAAACCCTGAACCAATCCTTTGAGGGAAATGTTTAGAACATGTCTGTGCTGCTGGTGAAGAAACCTCAGAGTTTTCCTGCTGCGTTTAGGATTCTTTTGTTTTTTTTATGTGACTCACCTTGTTGAGTTTGTCCGGCGTCGCGGCAACGTGAAGCTCAAACAGCAGCTCAGTGAGAACGCTCACAAACTCCTCGCCGTCGGCGGCTGGCACGGAAACACACAAACGCACAAACACACACATTTGTCATGTCAGGGTACTCCTCTTTGCACAGCAGCATGTGTTAGAGCCATAGATGCATAAACTGTGGGATGAGAGCAGATTTGTACCACGTGCAATGATTTCCCCCCCCATGCTGAGATCAAAGAGAATATTCTTGTTTTTTTTGCGCCAGATTAATTCAAACTCCTGTACATAAATCACAATTAGATCTCAATGTGTACGGCACACATGCAGCTTTTATGTCTTTATCTAGTAGTTTCTGTCGGTTTTGAATCTGTGATGTGAACGTGTCGGCGGCCCCTGAACCCCGACACCAGATCAGGCACCAGGTGGGAACCCTCCGCGTCGCTGTGACGTCGCCCGAGGGCGCCTGTCGCACAGCTGAAGTTTACAAGCAGTCTTTAAAATATCAAGCGACAAGCGACTGGTGAGGTACGATAAAAATATAAAAAAATAAAAAAAAATACTTGGCATTGCATGACATCCTCTCAACACTGAATTTCACTTTGGCAGAACACGTTCTACTTTAAACAAGAGACGGCGGCGATGGATCGGGGAACAAAACGCCTCCAACGCCGGCTCCTGTGAGGTTCCACGGTTTTCTTGGCTTTTGCAAATAAGAAAACTAATTTCTGCATGTTGACATTGAATCAGATAATATCATTTGAATATTCTTTTTTTGTGAGAAACTGACCCAAAGTAAACGTTTGAACGGTTTTAAACCCCCTTTAAAAGCCAGTGCTGACACCCAGAAACTGAATCCCGACTGGCTGCAGGGGCTGCTGCTCTGTTCCTGACCTTTGACATTGTTGGATGCGAGGAAGCCCTACAGGCTTGGATTTCTAGTCTCCTCCTCTGGGTAGCCAGGGGGCACGCACGCTTCAGATGGCGCTCAGACATTTTATTCTCATTATTTCTGGTTCACTCATTTAGTTGCAACAATAACCATTATTTCATCAAATCCGTTTAAACATTTTTAGCATGTTTGATATGAAATATAAATAAATATGTTGTTTTGACATGTTGGTGGGAGGACAATGCAGTTTTTCTAAGTCAAGAGGGTCCAAACAAAAGATTCAGCCCCCTCCCCACCCCAAAAATGTTCCTTACCCACCTTTAGTTTTGGGGGATGGTTTGTTTTTTTCTGTTGATAAAAAGAGCGGTAGTCAGTGTGCAAACAGCACAATTTACAGTTCTCTTGTGTCTCGCTGTTTGCCACGGCCTCCAGGTTCCTGTGTACTGTTCATCCTAATAAATTGCAGCTTCTTGCATTAAAAGGGGTAGTCCAGCAATTTGGTATTGTACCACCATGCATTTGGGGGACTTGTGAGGCACAGATTTTCAAAAACAAAGCAGCAGATGCCAAAATATCCAGACTTTTAGTCTTTAGTATTGGTCAAACTAAAAAGAAAAAAAAAAAAGAATGCTACACTTCCCATAAGGCATTTCAATAATGTAATTTGTTAAGACCATCCCCTCTTATAATAATAAGATAAACGTATGCTTCTTTCAATCTCCTCATGACTAGTAAACTGATCTTCACGACCCATAAAAGGGTGCAGTGGGTTGGATTTGGCGCCATCTAACGGTGAGGTTGCAGATTGCAACCAACTGAAACTTCTCCCCAGTGCCAAGCGTGTAGGAGGACTACGGTGGCCCTATCTAGAGCCAGTGTTTGGTTTGTCCATTCTGGGCTACTGTAGAAACATGGCGGCATGAATGCACCAAGAAGTCTCTGCTCACAGCTGAAGTAGCATGTGATTAGAACATTACTTGGATTTAAAGCAAAAATAAACATTTGTTGTGATGGATAGTGCTGAGCAAGTTCGCTTGAACAAGGACTGGCAGCTTGGAAGGCTTCACACGCTTTGGAAAATGGTTGGATGAAATGAAAGCCCTGATATGGAACGTAAAAGGATATGAACTAAAAGACTGAATGTAAAAATTCAACCAAAGTGAAACATCAGTTCTCTTCCTGACCATCTGATCTGATGTTAGAGCTGCCTGAGTTTGTGAATAATGCCATCTGATCCTGGGTCAGTGCTCAGGGACCGCCTCTACCTCCAGCAGGTCTGGCGGCTGGTTGGGGTCACTCACATAAGGGGGTAGAACAGTGTAAGTGGGAACTTAGATCACCGTTATCCTTCGTCTGTCCTCCTTCGTCTACTTTTTCCTCTTCCTCTCGCTTGATGAAGATGTCCTTGATGACAATCAGCTCCTTCTTCACCTCATCCTGCTCCTCTTCCACCAGGGAGGAGAGGAAGGCTTGGACCTAGGAGCAGATGTAGAGTATTAGACTCTCAAAAGGCGGTTTCTGAAAATATTGCTCACGCTTTGTGTGCCTCACCTTGGCCTCGCTCTCATTGGACAGGATCTCCAGGGCCTCAAGGTGCGGCAAGCCCTGGTAGTCGTCAAACAGAATGCTGTAGTGAGCAGCGGGTGCGCTGATTGGCTGGTTGCCCAGACAGGCCCGCTCTTTCTCTTTAGCTTCCCTTAACATCTGAGAAATCACAGTGAAGCCTTCATATAACACCGCTGCAGAGCAGTCGCTTCAGAGAAGTGACACAATGTGGATTTCCACTGAAAAATCACCGAATTATTCCATCCACACAAGATTGACATTATTTATCTGATAGCAGGAGACGTATTGGATTCCTGTGTGTGTATGTCAGTGTGAGCTCTGACAGTGTGTCCACATGCCTGACTCAGCGATGCCGTCTTCTGCATCAGGATCTTGGTCTTTCTGAAACCCGGGTCAGTCTCAGCAAGAACAATCATGGTCTTCTTTCCAATGAACTCCAAGGCGTCTAAACCGCCGCTGATCACTGACTTACCCTGAAGGGACACGCAGAGGGAGAGACAGAGACAGGGAATTATTCAAAAATAATACTTATGGTCAATGAAAATTATATTATGTCTAAATTCTGACTTACCAGGATAAAGTGATTAGACACTGAGGCAAAGATCATCCCATGAAATGATGACATACTCTTAATAAACATTATGGGATGGTAAAAATAGATATTTAAAACATTTTTTGGACTAATTTGAAATTATGACATCTAACAATTTATATTTATGAGATGTTATCATAACATACCTTCTGACAATTTTTAATAACCATAGTGACTATGTTGTGTTGCTAGTAGCATCCCCTGCTGGCGCAGTATAGCAGGGGATGCAGCGCACATAACAATATTGCCGAGGATCATTTATACACTCCCCAGCAGACTATGGAGATCCAGTTTTGCAGGTTGAATTTGAAGAAATTGATACAAAAATTGTAAAAAAGAGGAATAATAATAGTAATAATAATAGTAATCAGCATTCTGCCAGCAGCGGTTGGTTGCTAGTTGGTTGTTCTAATGTTTTTGTCACATCTGTGACCGACCATCATAGAGAGATATCTTTTACCAATGAAAAGACAGACTCAATGGGAAGCCTTAAAGAAATAAGGAATGATCTGAATAGAAGAATACTGTGGGCAACTCAAAATATGAAGATACCAAGCCATCATTTTGACCAAGTCAAAATATTAATAAAAAGTTATGTCACTGAAGACTGAAAATGATGATTTTTTATTCTAAATTAGTATTATGATACACCTGATAAACCTGCATCAACCAAGCAGGTTTGTATTGGAAATCAGTGAGTTTATCTTCACTGGCAGTTTTCCTCACATGATTCTTTTTAGCTTGTGTGTGTGTGTGTGTGTGTGTGTGTGTGTGTGTGTGCGTGCGTGTATTCACTCACTGTGTTCTGCATGGCGTGTGTGATCGTAGAGAAGACGCTCCTGCCAGAAGCTGCAGCACTAACAGGTGTCTCCCCACAGCTGGACAGCTCAGTCTCTCCACTTTCACCTCCTCTCACTTTCTTCTCCTCCTCACCTCCCTCCTCCTCCTCCTCCTTCTCCTCCTCTTCTTCTTCTTGCGCCTCCTCTCCCACTGAGGTCCTCTGGAGACGCAGAGCTTCTCCTGCCTTGGTTTTAACCGAGGTCAGGCTCTGACCTGCACACAGACACAGCAGGTGAAGACTTCAGGGGGGAGAGTGTGTGAAGTGTAACGAAGGATGAGGAACTAAATACAGAAAACGTACCCATGGTGGAGGAGGCGCTGCTCAGGAGGGATTTTCCCCATGAACTCCAACCTCCCCAACCTTTCTCTTTCTCCTGAGGGGACCTCTGTACACACAAACACACACAAACGCACACACACGCGCACACACACATTACAGTAATAGTTAGAAAACTTTTTTCTGCATTGTTTAGAACTGAGATACAGGAGTTAAGTTAATACTTGTGTTTATTAGCCTCAAAGGTTGAAGTCAATTCGTGCTGCAAATATCATATATCATATCATTGTCAGAAAAATAGGGACACAGCTCCGGGTGACATCTTGTTTATTTCAATAATCAGCAGTCCAAAATCTAAAGATACTAAACTCTTACTATTACATAATAAGACAAATAAACTGAGACACTAAAACAAGTTAAGTCAAACTCATCTAGAGAGCACATTGAAAACAACAGGTGTTGACCAAAGTGCTTTACAGAGAAGATTTCTGGCATTTTTGCTTGAGCATTTATTGAAACAATCATCAAAATAGTTGTTTTAATTCATTTTCTGCCGATTGACGGATCGTGTCAATAAAATCAAAGTCAAGTCAATGAATGAAGTTAATTCAGCTCAGTGGAATATGAATAAATCGCCCGCGCTGACGTACTGGTCCATATTAGCATATTGCAGATAAATCGGTTTCAATGACTATGTCAATCGATCCGTAACAAGAAACTGCAGCACAGAAAAGCCAAAGATTTATCTGAGATACTTCATACAAACATCATCATCTTATATAGTGTCATCATTACGTTGAGAAAGGATTTCTCCCGCCCTTAAATTAGCTTTAGAAAAGCTAATTAAAAAAGATAATTTAAAAGAGCTAATTTAAAAAAAGGTAATTTAAGGGATCCTTGTCAAAAATGTTTGTTTATGTAAAAAGAAATATCTAACAATTTAATAATAATCCTATTTCCAAACTCAAATATCAAGATCAGTACTGGCCCCCTAAATCCAGACCGGTCACAGTGTGTACTGTATGTCAAGAAACCGGTGCGACAAACCTCCACATCCTCCTCTGCAGCCTCGGGCTCCGGCTCCGGCTCCAGGCTCACCGGTTGGTCACATATGATCACCTGACCCTCGGCAGCAGGCTCCAGTTGGTCAGGCGGACCCTCCGAGGTGTCCTCTGCGCCGGTCCCCTCTGCGGTGGACTGCGGGAGGTCGAAACTCTCGGGGATCAAAGGAGGCTGCAGGGGAGTTGGAGGCGGCGCAAAGGCTGCTGGGACGTCCTGACAGGGGCCGGGGTCAGTGTGAGGGGGGATGCCAGTGGAGGGGTCTGCGTCGGCCTGGGACATGATGATCTGGAAGAGAAGAGGTCTTTGATTTTAGGTCTTTAATAATCTTTGTATCCTGCAACCAAACACTGCCTACAACACATAAACATACTTTGGCTTAATTTTCCCAACAGAATGCCAATAAGTGCTGCAACTGATCATCACCTTCACTACAGATTAACCTGACAATATCTCTCCTTCGTTGCCTGTCACAACATCCCTGAGCCTCAGATGCTTTCAAGTGTCTTGTTTGTTCGAACCATCAACCCCCCCCAAAAAAAATAAAAATATTAACATAAACTTCAGTTGACAGTGATTTAAAACAGAGAGAACTGACAGATTCTCGCATTGGACTTCATACACTTCTGTTTTCTGTGCCTCGATCAATTGAGTAATCATGTAATCATTAGCTCTAATGTCAATATGCAAAGAGCCAAACTGAGCAGTTGCTAAATTCTTAACTTTTTAGCACAACACCACATCACACGTGTACATTACACCTCCTATATTAGCACAAGGTTCAAAGGCTCAACACAAGCAGATCAGTAAATCAATTCCACTAACCCTCCAGTTCTCTGAAGTTTTCTGAAGGAAATATTGCATCATTTCTGCATAAGTTGCATCAATAACTGAAATGAAATGATATACAGTCGTTCTGCTTTGATACATGTGATGCCTGATGCATGCTGTGTGAGCTGTTTGAGGCCCAAATTGGAAGTATAGAACGTTGCAAAAGCGATCCCTGTGATGTAGCGCATCGTTGACTGATCGCTTCATGGCTCAACACTACCATCTAGTGGTCACTTGCTGAACATGCATCCACGTGATTACTGTCATCGCCGCGTTTTCAAACACTCGCTGAAGTTTGTTTCCTGGCAGCAAAATGTCATTTAACGCGATGTTATCTCTCACAAACTGTATGTGCAAGGTGGTACATAAACCTGTTCACAATACCAAGATATATCTGTCTGCAAAAACAACAACAACAATAACAACAACACAGTCTACAGGCTGCAAAACAAGACAGAATAAGTGTAACTGGACAATATTGTATTTTTATCTGGAATTTAAATGTAATATTTAATCCACAATCTGTCGAGACAGTCTTATAAACTGTAGCCTATTTTAGCTAATTACTCAAACCGATTCTATCGAAACAATCATTTCATGTTGATGACATCATTATATCATATCTCTTCTGCTTCTCTTCACACTATTTGAACACAATATTACACAATGACAACATACAGAACAACGTGAAGCAGACACTCAACAAAGACCGCTGTTCTGTTTGAAAGCGAACATGACAATTAGGCTATTATTCGCATGTTTAGAGTCTTCATGACGTGTAATAGGCACATACAAACATATTAACAAAAGATAAACTAATTAATAAAACTTCATCGCAGGGTTTATTGCCCTTTTGTCGGTTGATTCGGGCAATGGAAAGTTATAAAGCTCAAAGACCATTATGTCTTCGTGAAAGTGACAGTGCAGCTCACCCGTTTGGTACCAGCGGCTCTTCTTCCGCCCCGCCACGTCGGCAGGCCGGTAGCTGACTGCACCGAGGAGTATCAACAGACAAGATAGTTCACTGCCTCGGGAACAACTTTTGTCTACGGTTTTCAAAATCCTCTCGCACAGCCACCACACGTGTTGGGCTAATAACTAAAGCTAATAACTACTTAATTCATGTTGCTGATTAACCAATGAAGCCAATTTAAGACAAGTTCTATAGAAACAGCCACATTATAACCATTGTTGTTTCTTGGGCTCCACACACTGAAACGGGATTCTAAAACTTCTTAGGGTCTGATAATGAAAAA
>NW_027466460.1:0-152500 GCF_050575085.1 Anarhichas minor | reverse complement strand
AAAATAAAATATTTGATGAATAAATAAATAAATATTCTCTGATTTCATGTTTATTTTTGTTCAATCATTAACCCTTAATGTTTCCGATTAAATTTAACATTCCAGGCTGAACACACCTGTACCGTCCTCTTTTACCTTTTTTTTACGTCTCCATGCTTCCACTGGTTACCCTGTTTAACGTCACATTGCAATGAATTGTGGGTAATTCCATCTAATGCTGATTTACGAAAAGGGTTCATAGAGGGCTCAAAATGTCTGCCAGAGAGCCTCAAGACTGGTGGAGACTGGGATTGGGCCTTTAAAGTCCAGCGTGTGTGTGCGTGTGCCTCTTACCAGTGTGTGTCCTGCGATGCGCTTTGAGGTGGGAGCTCTTGGTGTACACTTTGTTGCAGCCGTTGAAGTCGCAGCAGTGGATTCGCCGCTTTTTCAGCGTGTCCGGAGACTCGACAGGGGGAGGATGCTTGGCGCCCGAATGAACTATGACGGATGGGTTGTTGCACCTGAGAGACACACAGAGGAGAGCAGTTGTTTGAGTCCTCTTTCTTTATCATGATGTTGAACTCTAATCTGATGCAAGTTTAATTTGGTTGCGACGGCTCCTCCGACGCAATAAGAAACTACTACCGGTCAGGAAGTTGAAACTACTGAACCGTTCCAACGATTCGTTTGCTGGAATTTGACGCCACGGATGCTGAAAGTGAGGGGAAAACGAGCTCCAGAAGAAGTCGAAAAACTGTGAAATAGTAGATGCAACTTTGCAACACTCTCGTGCCCGGCTCCGACGAGCACGAGGAGATTAGGGTTCTAATACCTCGTGCGTGTGAGAAAAGCTTTTCTGTGAAACGATAAGAGTTCAGAAGAGAATGGAGCAGAAAAGCGACATTTTCAAGTGTCAAAAAGAAAACAAGAAGGACTTGTCTTTCTGCACCATCATTAAAGTGTGTGTGTGTGTGTGTGTGTGTGTGTGTGTGTGTGTGTGTGTGTAAGTGGCAGTTGAGAGCAGGTGTCAAGTGTTGAAATATGAATCCCTCACAGATCAGTTCGGTGTAAAGGAATGTGCAGAAATTCCCCTGCAACACACACACACACACACACACACACACACACACACACACACACACACATTTTGGCTAACCCATCATTATCATACACATTGGGCAAAGTTGACCTATTTACCATGTACATAAAGTATATTTACATTGTCTTTTGAGAGGAGAGGTGATGACAGATAAAGACACCCACTTTTTTCCCCCTCAAGGGTCCAATTATTTCCCAGTCATCAAGGGCAACAGCGGCCTGTGATGGTAACCGCCCTGACGACTACAGTAGAGACTCTCACACACACGAGCAACAACTGACTGGCAGCGTTCCATCACGATTACAATTATTTCTTCGACGAAAAAAAGCGGTTATTTTGGCGAAGGAGAACAAATGGGAACCAAAACAGATGACGACGAGAGGAGGAGGAAACAGGAAAGAGAGGAGGAAACAGGAAGGAGAGGAGGAATGGGAAGCGAAGAAGGAGTGGGAGATGCCAGACAATGAGCGCCTTAAAGAAAACCCCCCAAAAAAATACAGGAAGTGCGGAGCAAGGAAGGAGGGAGGAGAGGAGGAAGAAAGGAGAGGTGGAAGGTGACGAGATCACAGTGTGGCTGACTGGAAAGATAAGGAGCTGCAGGGAGAGGTGTGGCTGCCGGACGGCACTGGGAAACGAGAACATCACAGTCGGTGTGTTCACGTGTCGCTTACGTTGCGTTACAGGTCCAGTGCTTTCTCCAAGCGGCTTTAGGAAAGGGAGGAAACGGAGCTTGGAGAGATTGCACTTGTGGCCATTTAATTAATAGAGAGGACAGCAGAGAGTAGACTGGAGACAAAGAAGCCAATTAGAAATGAATCCTGAAATTCTGTCACGTTGAGAGATTGTGTGAATAAGAGCATACAGGGCAGGGAGATAGTTATTGTTTGTGGACCCAAATCCAAAATAGTGTTTTCTACAAAAATTAAATTCACTTACTTGCAAAAGAAATGATGTGCTCAAACTATCCCATTTCACTGAATGCTTGGTAATACTCTTAGTTCATAGATACTCCCTGGATTGAATCATACTTTTTGGTATCTCAAACAAAACCCAGTCCCAGTCTTGGGACTGCCCCTGAACTTTCAAAATGCTCACAACAGGAACAGAGAGGGATCCGGTGGAAGCCTCTGAACACCACGTACATATAAAGTTAAAGGGGAAGCGCCGCAGCAGACGGCGAAACTTGTGAAACGCGTGGTGTTGCTTTCTCACCCGTATTCGTGTGGTATCCTGATGACTGACGATTTCACCTCGTGGCCGCCGTGGAGGTCGTGGGCGAGCTCAGAGCGGGGCTCCGTTTTGATTTGCTTGTGCAGGTTGTGGGCGTCGCCGCAGTGAGCTGGGTGGATACAAATTGCTGGTCAGTATGGCACAGTCGTGATGTATTCACATTAACATGCTGTTAGTATTTCATACATCAAGTTAAATTCAATTCTGCACGGTCACAGGTCAGAATTTTTTTGTTCTTTTTACTTTTTTTATCATCTCTATTATTTGTCTCTTAGAAATAAAATTATAAAATGAATGAATACAAAATTAAAATATATTTATCCATGGTAACAGGACAATTAGTTTTGCTGTTATGCCTCTAGAGGAGGACATTACATTATTAACATGTATCGGTCAGTTTTGTGTGTATCAAATACAGGAGATTCAGAGAGGGTGACCTCTGTGACTGTCAGTGACCCCCGTCTGACCACAGAAAACAGAACATCTCTGAGAAACAAGAATTTGCTGAAACTGCTATTCTAAAAACAGAGGAAATGAAAAGCACTTCCCCATTTTCAGAAAATAATATGTTCATTTAAGGAGGAAGGTTTTTTTCTCATGAAATCTGGAAAAAAAACAATACTTTGTCTGATAAGCCAGCACTTGTACAGTGATGTCTAATTGTTATGATTCTCAAAGTGTGTCTTATTATTTTTAAGTAGTTGTTCTGATACGGCCGCTTTTTGTAAATTACCGACTATTGTTTGTTTTATTTGGCATTTTCTAAAACACTTGCACAACACATATAGTGTGCAATGTTAGTTAATGTCATATCAACAGAATTGATTATTTTATTGCAATACATATTACTAATTAATTGCAATAAAAGTGTCGAAAAAAAGAATTATAATTGAAACAAATAGAAATAAAAAATGATGTGAATAAAATAATAAATGAGGCTTCACCTGTCTTGTGCTCCCTGCTCCGATGATGGCCATCGTCGCTGGGGATGGGTGGGCTCACCATTATCGACTGGTGCAGGTGGAGAGGCGAGGGGTAGAGGACAGACAGGGGCACCATGACCGGAGACATCATGACCCCCGACCCCTGGATGACCCCGGACCCCGAGCCGAGCATGGGGCCCACCATGGCGGAGTAGGGGAGTGAGGGCGTGGGCGGCAGGAGAGCGTGCGAGGGCGAGCAGCGCAGCTGGGCGTGCGGGGTGGAGCAGCGGGGGGAGGCGCGGCTCGCAGTGCTGTAGGGGGAGGGCGGGGAGCTGCGCGAGGAGGCCGGGGAGGAGGAGGCGGAGGAGCAGGGCGGGGAGGAGGACGAGGAGGTGGAGGAGGAGCGCTTGCTGACCGACAGGTCCACGGGCTCCAGCTGGGTGTGCATGGCGTTGCTGGGCGTGTGGGGCTGGGCGAAGGCGGGCATGTGCGTGGGGTGGTAGATGTGGGAGGGGTGGGAGAAGATCACTCCGTATGGCTCCGTGGTTTTCATTAACGAAGAGTAGAATGACTGTGAGAGAGAGAGAGAGAGAGAGAGAGAGAGAGAGAGAGAGAGAGAGAGAGAGAGAGAGAAAGAGAGAGAGGATGCAGAAGAAGGAAGCGGTGAAGGGGGACAAAAGAGCGGTTTAAAATTTCCGTTCTGCGCTGAAGAACACGGAAAACATGTTTCTGCCGCACAAACATATACGGCCAGCCAGAAAGTCGAAACCCAGCTCTGTTTGCAGATACCTGTTATGTCTCAGAGTACAATGTGTGTGTGTGTGTGTGTGCGTGCGTGTGTTCATCAGCCTGCTGCCTGGCAGTGTTTGTACTCATTGTATGCAAATGTTTAGCAGCGTGTTTGTCCAGGAAGAGCTGGAATGTGGGAACCAGTCTGTCTAGACACGTAGCGGGAGTGTGTGTCAGTCAGAGTTACTGTATGGCATCAAAAACATGTCTGGGCATGATGGGAGCACACACACACACACACACACACACACACACACACACACACACACACACACACACACACACACACACACACACACACACACACACACACACACACACACACACACACCTTACCGTCTCCATGTTTGTCTTCAGAGGGTAGTCATACATCAGCATGGCTGCACAGGCCAGGCTCCTACAAAATAAAACACACATGCAGCCATCAGTGCACACATTTAACAAATAACAACACATTAACACGCTCATTCATCATGTCCTTTACTTTTAAGTATGGTCCAACATGGAAACCAGTGGTGGTAAACCAGTAATCAGAGCCTTTAATTAAAGAACAAATATATTCAGTATACAGTATAATTAAAACCACACTAAAAGTAAAAGTACAGTCGTTTTACCATCACCTAAAGATACATTAATTATTAAAAGTAGAAAAGTACTTGTTTTGCAGAAAATCCGCTTCCCAACCTAGGGGTCGGGCCCCTCTAAAGGGTCACAAGATGGATGTCAGGGGTTGTGAGATGATTAATGGGCTCGGAAGAGAGAGAACAAGTTTGTGCTTCATAGATTGTTGGTTCATTTTGTGAGACTTTTCTCTAACCTTTGCCTTTGTTTCGAGAATCGTTGGCCATGTTTGACCTCTTTAGGCCTCAAAACTGTTGTTTTGCCTGAACGAAACCATGTGAGAAGTTTAGAGGGAACGTGTCTCTGAGACGACAACTCATAGACATCTGAAACGTGACAAGGGGGCCTCAACGAGACTCTGCTTTTTTTGTGAGGGGTCGAAAGCCAGAAGAGGTTTAGAAGCACTGGTTTACTCTTTATTAATGTGTCGTATTGTATAATGTTATCTTTTTTCATGTGAAATATTAATTTGAAAAGTAACTCCAGCTGTCAGATGAATGTAGTGCAGTAAAGAGTAGAATCTGTCCCTCTGGAAGAAGTATAAAGTGGCAGTTAATGTAAGTACAGAATTGTTTTTAAGTACAGTACATGAGTAAATGTACTTCTTACATTCCACCATCAATAATTCATAACATCATCTTTTTTTCAAAGGCAGAAGAGAATGAAATAAACAGCAAATGTGTGACACAAGTGAAAAGGGCTAGCTCATGCACACACACACACACACACACACACACACACACACACACACATATCTTTGAGAAGTGATGAAAAGTAAATCACGTTAAGTGGAGGGAAAGGCTATAAGAGGGTCTGTAGTTAAGTATAGGTGTCTGAGGTGTGTGTGTGTGTGTGTGTGTGTGTGTGAGAGAGAGTGAGTGAGCCCAGTCAGTAAATCACGCCAGACAATAGCGAAACATCTCTCTTTCTGTCCGACACTTTACACGTCTGCTCCTCCTCTCTTTCAGCATCTACCTGAAGCTCTTCCTGCTCACTTGTCCACCTGACAGGACAGACAATTTTACGACGGACCAGTGTGTAAAAGACAGTGATAGTACCTCTCACACACACACACACACACGCCACCCATTAAGGTCTGTTGAGTGTTTGGATCAAAAGTGTGTGAGGTTTCAAAGGTGGTTTCAGTTACCTTGGCATGGAATGGCCAGGTGCAGCTGCGATGACTCCGTGTTTGTGCCCGGACGAGTGTGTTTATGAGCGGGGTTGTGTGTGTGTGTGTGTCCTGATTAAAGTCCACAGTCTGGAGACAAGTTAGCCTTTAACTATTAATAAAATGGGCAAGAACACAGGCTATTACACCCTTGTGCACACACATACGCATGCACAAACACACGCACACACACTAGATGGGGAGCAGACCAATAGGAGAGCAGGATGTTCGCTCGCTGGGTGAGGAAGGGTGTGAACATGACGACTGAAGCCTCACCCTCTGCCTGGCTCCGAAGAAACAAAGAGAGTAAGGTGGGGCCCGTGTGTGTGTGTTTGTGTGTGTGTGAGAGAGAGAGAGGGTGTGTTTTCTAATCTGGGTTTTGTATTGTGTTGTAGTTCAACGAGAGGTCAAGCAGCTTTATTGTGGTTGTGGATCACACAGAATAAGAGCAGGTATGAGGCACAGCGTACAGGTGTTGTCCCTACTGACATACATTCAAAACCATCGAGGAAGTCCCCACTTCTTGTGTCTCTCCTGTGTTCGTATCTAAATGTTGAAACAGCGATGCAGCAAGTACTGAAGTATTGAAAGAGTCTGACTCACAACTGAGCACATCTGCAAACAAGGAGACGCAGCGTCATTGACGGAAAGCACCAAAAAAGCAGGCCATTGTCATTGTTTACAACGCTGCTAGCGCTAAACCGGAATAAGGAATACAAAAGTGATTGCAGCGGAAATGGGCGGGGCAGCAGAGGGTGGATAAGGAGCTGCACATCCGGACCAAAACGCCCATCACAAACAAACATTTGTGGACTCAGACCATACATTGTAAGGATGTAGTCGTTGTGACGTCACCCGCTGGTTTGTGGTACCGTTTTGAAGCCTCGAGTTCGTCATTGTGGCCGTCGCCATCTTGGATTTTAGCAACCGGTGACTGGAGGAGTGACGCTGTGGTAGAGACGCCGTATAAGGCTCTGGCGACCTGTCCAACACAAGGTCGCCCCGCTCTAAAGCATACCCTGCTTCATGGTCTATTTTCCTCTAAATGGACCATCATTTAATAAATGAACATTATGCTGTATTGAAGAAGACTTGAACCTCTGCAACATTCAAGCCTTGGGAAGAACATACCATTCCTCTCACCTGCTGTGCTCCCTCTCACAGGCCTGCTCACATGAAGGTGAAGTTGAATCATGCTGACTGAGACACACATACGTGTAGTGGTGGTGTATGGTGGTGAGGGTGTACCACACAGGGACATGAACAGCAGGACGGTGAGAGACGGAAACTGTCCTTGCACAAAAACACAAAAACTTCCCCTCGAGGTGCATCGTGACAGAATAAATACAATGAGACACAGAGAGTTTAGACAATCGCAGGAAAAGAAATGTAATTTAGCGGCGCCTATGTGCGTCTCCACGAACCACGAGGCCTCGGGAGAGAAAATACAAGTCTGCGGCTGTGGGTTGTTGGCTTGTGTATAAATCAGTGTTGTTGTGTTTACAGCCAAGGCGGTTCACTGATTAGTCGTTAGCGCCAACTATTTTGACAAATCGTCAAAGTCATTTTTCAAGCAAACATACCAAACATTCCCTCGTTTCAGCTTCTAAATTGTGGGGATTCTCCGCTTTTCTTCATCTTGCGTGGCGGTAAACTGAAGGTCTTTGGGTTTCGGACTGCTGGTCGGCCAAAACAAGACACTTGAAGACGTGACAGGAAATTGGAAAACGGACATTTTTCACTATTTATTTTTTTACTACGAGACAAATCCATAAAATAATCCAAATACTGATTGATGATGATGATGAAAAAATAAATAAACGTTGATCCTCCGGCGGATTGAGTTTTGTAACGGGTCAAACGGATCTGACGGAGGACAACGACCTCTTTCTGCGAGATGGAAACCAGACAGCTGTTGCACCTCCGCTTCATCAGAGCGCCTCCAAGTACCGTAGCTCCCTTCAGACGTAGAATCCCAGGACACGCACGCACCGTGACGTGTGGGAACCGGCGCGCGCTGCACCTTTTTGGTAAATAAGTACCTGGAGTTGTCAGGTGCCGTATTTTCGCCCTACGTGTGGGCGTGTGTTTGTGCATGTCAAGTGTGGTCTGCAAATATTGTCCTTCTCAGGTCACTGGAGCTACTGTGTGCTCAACCCCAACCCACTCAGCAAACACTTCCTACACCCCTCTCTCTCTTCCTCCACCCTCGGGCTGGCCCTCAGATCTTCCTGCACACCTCTTCTTCTTCACTACTGTATTTATCCGAACCACACACCAACCCCGCACTCCGTTTTTCCCCCTCACTCTCTATGAATGTTATAAAACAACACGACTGAAGGGGGAAAATATTGTGGCTTGGAGTCCCTGGCTACCGACTCAACCACACACACACACACACACACACACACACGCACTTTAAAACACGCTCGCGGCAGCCGCACACCAAGTTTCTGCAAGCTCGACAGAATACACACACTAAATCACTAAAGGACTAAATTATTGCAGACACACATCGCTGCTGCACGCGCACACACCATCTAATGGCAACAGGCTGGAAGATGATGAGATCACCAGAGAGACCAGAAACCTCCAGACAACGGCTTTGTCCAAGAACACGCCGTACTAGACACGCACACACACACACACACACACACACACACACACACACACACACACACACGCACGCACGCAGACTTTAGTTTCCTAGCTTCTGACTCTGTTTCTTTACAACCTCTTGGACCCCGTCAGTCTCACCTCACGTTGGCCCCGTGCTGTGTCACACTACGACTGTCACTCTGATCTGGCGGCACTCCATCGCTCTCGCCGCGTCACCTCGAGGGGAAACGCCCTTGATTGTTCTTATAACTAAGCGTCCCAATTAGGCCGCATGAGTCATCAAGGTGATGAGCTAATCTTCCAGCGTTTAACTTTTCCTATTTCTGAGCTCACCTCCAATGTAGTTTCTCCTTCTGTTGCCCTAGACACGCTCCAATTTAGTCTACCCCCCCCCCCCTTCACTGTACCTCCCTAGTCCCTAGTTTCAACCCCTTACCTCACTTCCTACTCCTGACTCCCCTGATAACGCCTCACATGCTCCGACTCCCCTCACTTTAGAAGGGCCCCCGAAGCCCCCTATCCTCTCATTCTGGCTTCCTATTCCCTCATCTGAGCCGCCAGCCCGCTCCTCCTCTCATGCTTTTACCCCCCCCCCCCCAACACACTCACGCGAGCCCCTCTCCAGCAGACTGCGGGGCTGCAGGCCTGCAGACGTCGAGGGAAGCCAGAGAGAGAGAGGGGGGGGGGGGGGGGATTCATCATCGCGCGAAAAAAAACACATAAAAAAATAAAACACACACACCGGAGTTGACACAAGGCTCAAACACTGACAAAGACACACGTGCCAGCACTTCGAGCCGTACTTGTCAAAGAGAGCAACGTTTTTGAGGCTTTCCAGACAACTGAGGACAGAGGACGGGGGGAGGACGGGGGGCAGAAAGAGAGGGAGAAGCGGAAGCCCTCAGAGTTTAGTCTGACTGTTATTATTTCCACACTGCGTGATGGGTCGGGGGGTGTAAAGAAGCCAAAGAGGAGAGTGAAGCCAAATAGAGGAGGAGGGGGGGCTGCTGCAGGGGGCCTGCGGTTTCCTGTCTTGACACACACACATTGCACCTCCCTACCCGAAGAATGAGAGAGGGGGGGGGGATATGGAAGGAGAGAAAGGGCAAAGAAAACAGCCGCTCTGACCAAACTATGTCAAAATGGAAGTGGAAAGAACAGAGACGGGAACGGGGAAGAAAACGAAGTGGGTTTCGACCAAAATATGACAAAACTTCAATGAACCTCAAACACGGGGAGGGGGCTGGGGGGGGGGGGCAAGGCACAGCCACAGTGGCTCAATCCAGTGGTTCCAAAGCGCGCGCACACTGCACGAGTGCGTGTCTGTGCTTGCGCAAACAGTTGTGTAACGAGTTACAGCTTCTTTTTTTACGTTTACGGCAGTCTGTTGACCGCCGTGCGCTTACTCCCCTAACTTCTAACGGAGAAACCAGCGACTCCTCGGTATCCAGGAGTTTAATGTTTAGCCCTAATGTTCCCTCGGACATGCCCTTTGAGCAGTGTGTGTGTGTGTGTGTGTGTGTGTGTGCATTTTGTTCCACCAGATAACATCAGCGTGTTGATTCAGGGGGAGAAAAAAAGGCGTAGGGGTGGGGTAATTTTCTGATGAGGAAACAAATAAATAAGAAATGAATAAAAAGAGAGGTCATCCTCTTTTTTTAAACTTTTCTAGAGAGGTTGAAGACTGTAAAGTAAGACAAAGAGGCGGAGAGAGAGAGGTCGCCCTCATTCCACTCGTCCACCCCCCACATCCACATCCCTCTCTCCTCCCTTCTTTCTCCCTCTCTCTCTCTCTCACTCCAGGCTCTAAACAGGATAAGGGCTTCATATGCCAAGTGGAATGTGTGACGCAAGCCTCAGCCTTGAAACAAAGCACAGGAAACAGGGAGAGACAGAGACGGAGAAAAACACACACACACGTACACACGCAGATGTGTATTATAAAAGATGCAGTGAAAACAGAGGGAAGACAAAGAAGCTCAAGTGCGACTGACTGTTTGAACACACACAGACACACACCTGTCACTATACGCTCCTGTGTGTGTGTGTGTGTGTGTGTGTGTGTGTGTGTGAGACACTGACGGTCATCTCTCACACAGAGCCTACACAACGCTGCTTGGGGCATCAGATTCAGCCATAAACTGACGGCCTGTCAAACAGATCTACAGCTGAAGCAATAAATAAATAAATCAGTCAATGCGTCCGGTGACTGAGATGATGGTGAGGATCGATGAATCCTTTCAGCTGCCTCATCAAGAAAAAAAATGGCAAATGATCCCAGCTTCTCCAAAGTAACATGTTGCTGCTTTTGCATTATTTTGAATGGAATATCTTTATATTTTGGGACACGATCAGACACATGCATGCGTCACCTTGGTCAGAGCTTGTAATTGGACGATCATCAATACTTATTTGACATTTCTGAAACTAAAACAGTGAATCTCTTCAATGGAAAAGCAAACAAACAAACAGACCAACTGAGGCCTTAACTGATCACTCTGTTTTTAATATCTGTGATAAATCTCTAAACCATTTGAAACCATCACACATTCACACTTTACATGTCATCACTGAAACAGAGAGGAGCCAACTGCACAGACGGAGACACATCACTGTTAGAGCCTCTGTTTCTCCCTCAAAGCCTGTATTTGACCACTATTGCATGCTCATTAATTAAACCACACTGTGTTCTGTAAAAGGCTCTGATGGCTATAAATAGCAGAGTCTCCCTGCTGCCACTGTTAACATCATTTAGCCACCAAATCAACGCTTTTCCTTTTTAAATGACACTTCTTTTTTTCTTTTTAAAACATGAAATATGCAAAAATGTTGATTTAACACACAAAATCAAATCGCGTGTCATAAAAACAACTTTGAACTAATGACGCTAATCAACCACACACAGTCAGCGTGGTCCCGCTAAAAACTCTTATGGACTTTATGGACTTCTTTTCTTTGCCATATTACAAATATGCGTTAAAATAAGACACACACACACACACTCACACAAAGCTGGAGTATATATCCGGTAGGGAATTAGAGCAGGTCGCCGGGGTCACCGTATGAAAGTGCCCCCCGGTAAGGTCGGAGGAGGATCGCGGAGTCAAACTTACAGCTCAGACGGTGTATGCGAGTGTATTTCCAGGAGAGACGATAGTTCCTCAGCGGACTCTCCGGACGTCTCAGTGAGAGAAACTCAATTAAAGGCAACTCCGGTGAAAAGGTGACGCAGGCGACGATCGGCGCTCCGCTGTGTCACTGACATCAGCCTCAGAAAAAAACACAAGAAAACAAGACGAGTCCACTTGATCGATTGCTCCACAAAACTTCCCGAAGTTACGAAACTCCCTCCCTCTCTTTATCTCTCTGTCTCTCTTTCCGTGTGTGTCTCTCTGCGTGTCTCTCCGGTTTTTGTCGTTTAGAAACTATTGCCCGTCACATGATTCGGTCTGGCTGTCTGTTCTCCATGGGGTCGGGCCCGGAAGGCGGGGCGGGACCCGAGGCGGGACCGGGGCGGGGTGGTCCGCTACGTGTGTGTGCGTGTATGTCTTTGTGTGCGTGTGTGCTTGTGTGGTGCAATTTTCTTTTCAAGTTTGGAGACAATCAGTGGTGAAAGAAGGAGGCTGCTCAAATCTAAAACGTGATAGTGTAGAAATATAACCTTCTCTGCTACAAGTTAAAGGTCCTATACTTACAATGTTACTTGAGCTAAAGTACAAAGCAGCAAAAGTGAAATTAACCTATACTCATTATGCAGAATGGCCCATTTAAAAAAGTATATATCGATAGGCCTATTACTGGAACATAATGGATGCATAACTGTGAAGGCCAGACTACATCACTTTAATGTTGAAGCTGGTAAAGGTGGAGTACTATGTTAGCCTATATGCTGTCAGGTAGCTTGTGAATTTGCCCTGCTCCCTGGGGATCGATACACTTTCATCTGTAATAATGCATCACCATCAGTTATTAATTGATTTTCGATTGATACGGTGAACTGTGTGCTTAATACTATCTAAATATTCAGTATGAAAAATATGGCGCTCTGACCTGAATGTCGCATTGACGAATTTGCTTGTTATTGATGGAAAGCATATTCACATCTTTTACTTAAAGGTACTATCAGGAGCTTATATTTTGTCTTTATTTTGGCGGCCCCTGTGGAGGAAAGGGTTAGTGTTTCCGAGCACCAGAATCCTCTCAGAAAAGCTCTCATTTTACTGCAACGTGGTCTGACAGTCTGCACTGCGCAGTCCTGGTTCTCTGGTGCGTGTTCACTTGCATGTACAACACACTGTTTTAACACAGTAGGGCCGTTTTTTTCTGTACCCTCAATGACAGCTCGTTGACTGATCAGCTGGCAGGTGTCCATTAAGATCTGTTATCAGGACGCTTCAAGCTAAATTCACTGTTATGTCTTTGGCAAGGGGCCATAGCAAATCGTAAGCATAACAAAGTGCTCTTACTGTGGTCGGTGAGCTGGTTTAGAACGCAATGTAGAACACTGATGCAATGCAGTTCCTTAGATTCAAGTTGCATTATCACTTCCTTCTTTTTTTGCAATTATTTATGTTCTATTTTAGACTTTTCAATACATAAATGTTCTCCTAACATAATCCTCCCTAAATACTTTTTGTCTGTCTCATTTATATTGTTTCTTATGCTTTAGCAACATACATGCAGAACAGGATTGAAAACTCCTGCTCACCATTTTTGTGAAAACACACACACACACACACACACACACACACACACACACACACACACACGCACACACACACCGAGTGTCCTTACAGACCCTCCATGCTCTCTGTGCAGCGAAGTGAGGCAGTGCTTGGGTGCTGCCGCAGAGCTAGCTGTTGAAACGAGGCAGCGGTGATATGACAGCTGTTATTTCATGGTTGGTTTCTATATTAGTATAGGTGTAAGCCTTTCAAGTGTAAGCAGGCATCCGTTTAGGCTTAGCCGGCTCCGTCTGCATGAGAAGTGGAGCGTGAGACCTGGTGACGTCTCGCCGAGCAGGATGGGAGCGTGATGGAGGGGCTGGTAGGGTGAGGATAATTCGACGAAACTGTGTTTCTGTGTCAAAAATGACTCAGGGAGAACTGGATGTGCCTGACTCCACAATACACTGTGAACCTGTAGACAGGAAGTAAGAAGTAAGTATTTACTTACAAGAACAAGAATAACGAACACCTGGTACAGTTTTCTGGACCAAAGAAACTGTCCACAGTGAGGACTGTCGATTATCTGAAGTTACAGGGACATTTTCTCTGAAAAACATTTTGGTTTGGAATAACTTCTTTAATACTTTGAGCAGCAAATATGAGAAAATTAAGAAAAAGAATTGTCATACTTTATGCCATCCACTTTAATTACAGTAAGTCCTTCTTTTTGCTACGCCTGTTTGATACTGCTGATTATCTCCTAAAGTCACATTCTTTTTACTGCATCGCATGATGAGGAATGATTGATGGTGCTCATTCACCAAGATTACATACATGTATGTCATGTTTTATTTGCAGGTGTTCATGCAGGAATGAGGCACGAAAGTTTTGGATTCAAGCCAGAACATGTCATACTAGCATCACTCCCACACTCTGGTTTGTTCACTCTTCTGTGTGTGTGTGTGTGTGTGTGTGTGTGTGTGTGTGTGTGTGTGTGTGTGTGTGTGTGTTGCACATGCATGAGCCAGCATGAGCCAGCACTCACTTGCTAAATCTTTTAATTGTCAGAGCTTTAACTTTTCATCTCATTGAGCTCAGCAGGCATGTAGGTCCATTGTTCATGTAAAGTGCTAACAACTTCACATATGCACACTTCATAGTTAATTCGGTGGCATTTAGTCAATAAAGGATCATGCGTTAAACTAACTTTTAAGATGTTGTTTTAAGTGAACATCATGAGTTGTTGCTTTTTTCGAGGTGTGAAGGAACATTCGCATCAGGGCAGTGGCCACGGTGTACACCCTGAGCGGTCCTTGTATTTAAAATCTTCACCTGTTGTCTACGTCCATGTTTTTTCATGCCATGACATACTGCGTGTTCACTTGCATGTACAACACACTGTTTTAACACAGTAGGGCCGTTTTTTTCTGTACCTTCATCTCATTGAGCTCAGCAGGCATGTAGGTCCATTGTTCATGTAAAGATGTTGTTTTAAGTGAACATCATGAGTTGTTGCTTTTTTCGAGGTGTGAAGGAACATTCGCGCTCCCACATCAGCTTTTCAATCAAGACAGACAGGTCGAGATTCCCTGACCCGTCAATTCACCCTCCAGCCTCAGAAAAGTTAAAAAGGTATCTTTTTAAAAAATAAAAAAAGAGGTGAACAATGTGTGTGCTGTCCAATATTTTGGTTGAAATCCTGTTAAGACTGTAATGGTTGTCCACAAGGGATTAAACCAGATAGGTGGAACACATAATTTACGAAGTTATTTCTACATGAAAACACCTGATTAAATCATGCATCTGCTTCTCCAAGGTTCTTATCTAAAAAACAAACAAAAAACACATCGGTAAAAAGTCAGATAACAGTGATATTGGAGTTGCTAACCTTCCCTTTAATTCTCACAAACAATACTGAGACCACCTCAGTGTCCTCAATGAAAGCTGCTGCCCTGAGCATTTACATCCTAGAAAATCGGTTGATTCAGAATACTTTCCGTTTCTGTCTTTCAAATTATGAGCAACTAATAATAGGCCAGAGCCACATGTCCTGACAACACCTTGTGGCCTTACGTGATCAGATAATGGAGAGCTGCTCTGGGAAATTAAACATGGGTGTGACTAACAAACGTTGGAGATGGCGAATGCAAAAATAAATAAGTTGAATGAAGACTGAGGCCATGTCCACGCTACTCCGTTTCCATTTGAAAACACATACGTTTCGCTACGTTTACACTGAGCATCCACACTACGCTGGAGTTTTCGAGCACCAAAAACGGAGGAGTTTGAAAACGCTCCCACGGGGGGATAAGTTTGAAAACGGTCGAAAACGCATATGTTTGGAAACACCCGTGTTCGCTACTTAATTAGTTCTTAGCAGTCACGACGTGTCCTTCCCTGATTCGTCACGCCCCTATCACGTGACCGTTTCCCGGAAGATCACAAACAACAACATTGATTACCGATCGACACAGGTTAATTCAACATGGACAACTGATTACAGGTGTTGCTGACCTTGTTGTCTTTACTAGCAGCTGTTGTTCAGTTAAAGTCTGCATTTTTGCGGAGGAAGCAGCTGTTATTGGAGCGATTAGTGAGCGGTGTGACCAGCGGCATTATCAGACCTACTGAGCGGCGGCAGCCGTCTGAAGTCGCGGTTAGCGGCGTTAAGGAGGACGATGGACACAAAACGGAGGACTTTCCTGTCCTCAATAATGCTTATTTTGTTCTGCACAACTATTGTGATGTCCACACACATAAAATAAAGGAACAAAAACATGAATTGCTCTCCAGCAGGACAGAGACTTCAGCCACCAGCGGAGCTACGAGTGAGAACAGACACCAACGAAACCAAGAGGGAACGAGTGAGAGACGTGTGTTGACCACATTTATGGACCCATAATCTAGTAAACCATTATGTGCAAGTGTTAATATTTAATTTAATTTGATGTGTGAGAGAGAGAGAGAGAGAGAGCAAGACGCGCAGCGTTGTAACTAAGTCTAAAAAATAAACCTTCTAAAACTTTCTACGAAATGTGTTTGTTTGAGTTTATAGAGGAAGATTTTAGTGAAGATCTTAAGTATCAAACACGACCTTCTATTCTCAAAGTACTTTATTACTCTGTCGTATTTTTTTAACTAAGCAACCAATCTACTTCCTGTTTACATCGGCAGCCACCCGCATGCCCAGTGTACGTGAATATTCGTTTTCAGGCGTTTTAGTCTGGACGGAGATCATTTCGAAAACGATGCTGAAACGTTTTCGTGTGGATGTAGCCTGAATCTGTGTCCCAAATACATGCTAATTTTATACAGTACGCACTACATATTAATCTTGATACACTTTAGTATTTTACTTTAGTACTTTAGTTTTAATAGTTGGTATCAAACATATCAGCATACTTTACCATTTCATACCAACAGGAAACATTATGTGTGATGTCGGATTCCAATCAAACTGTAACTTTGGAAATCTGCTGCCTATTAAACTTCACGAATACATTGAAATGTTTTTTTTTGGAGTTGTTTCACCAGCACCTCTTCCATTTCCTTTGTGCATTGCATTGTGGGAGAATAGTGTCCATTGGAAAACTAGAAAAGTGCACTCAGTAGAATGTAGGTCTCCATCAGGTGTGTCTGCAACAAGTATACAATCCACAATTGGTTAACCCCCTAGACACCAATGGCATCGTAAAACACATTTCATTCAAACTCAAAACCAAGAGGCGATGAACGCAGACAATCGTCTCGAAGTCGTCGCATAAGACATCGCATGCAGTCTTGCCAAAAACAAAACTCACCAAGCTGTCTGGCCATGTAGCAGCGGCTGAGTAGTGGGCAGGTAAAGCTGTGTGTACTCCTGGTAGTTCCGTTAGCCAATAAAAGGGAGATGCACACAGCTATGTTAAGTTAAGAGTAGCAAGTGAGGAGTCAGCAGGCAGTCAATGGCAGTATATGAGAAAGTGTGAGTCATGAGCTTGAGCATGCAGCCATAACTAGCCTCCCAAAATATTATGCAGTTTGCTGCAGCAGAATGCGAGATTAGTCATGGTCAGACACGGAGATGCACACTTACTCACGGACGTGCACACAGACGTGACGACTGCATGATTCTCCTGGCGAAGATTAAAAATATGTGTGTGTGCGTATGTATGAGGGTATATGAGTGTGAGTAAACATGTGTGCAGTTCAGTATTGATCTATATGTATGAGTATGTATGAATGTGTGTGTGTGTGTCAGAATGTATTCACATGTGCGCTTACTATGTATGTGTGTGTGTGTGTGTGTGTGTGTGTGTGTGTGTGTGTGTGTGTGTGTGTGTGGCTGAGTATATACAGTATGTATCCAGAGGGCAGCATAGCTAGACCTAGCTAGGTGGTTGCGCTGGATGAATTCGAAGAGGAGTTATAAAACACATTCAGGCTCCTATTTCACAGCAACCATTTTGACATCAAATTTCAGGATAAGCACAGGTGTAATTAATAACATTAATTATGGGTCTGTTGCATTTAGGTGGGCCAGGGCCCTGGTATTGTATATGCTGGCTAAATAGAATAAGACCATAATTAATTTGATCAGTTACACCTGTGCTTACTCTGCTATGACATGTCAAAATGGCTGCTGCGAAAAGGGCATACACTCCGAAACTCATTTTGTTACATTTCAGTAGTAAGATGTGCAGACTGTCCATTTCCAGGTCTCAGAAGGAGTAGGTGTAGAGTAGGTTGTGTCTGTAATTCATTTTACATTTCATAGAGTGCGGCAGGATGATGTATTTTTGCAAGCCCATCCCAGAAAGTTAGCACCGCACCGGTTCCCTCGACAAAAAGCCAATGGGATTTTTCCATTGGATTATGGATTATAAACTGTTGAATTAGGCAAAAATACTAAATATTACATATAGTTGCAGCTATAAAAATAAGATAATAAATCTCAGAAAAATATATTTCCAAAAATTTAAATCATGACAAAATAAAAACAACTCTATTTCTGCTGTGTTACGAGAATGGATGTTTTGGTGCTGAATGTGACTGCAGTTGTAGTTGCAGAGGCTGCTTTAGCTTACATGTAGAACTCTAATAATTAATTTCAATGACAAACTTGGCTATGCTAGCGTCTCTGTGAGGCTGATGAGCAGTGCTTTGAGCTAAATGCTAACGCCAGCATGCTAACATGCTAACATGCTCACAGTGACACATGCTGATGTTTAGGAGGTATAATGTCTACTATGTTCACCATCTTAGTTCAGCGTGTTAGCATGCTAACATTTGCTAATTAGCGCTAAACATAAAAAAGAGCTGAAGCTATTGGGAATGTTGTTTGTTTTGCAGTTATATAGTCATAAACCAACAGTTGAACTGTTTGATTTGTGATTTGAAAATGGTGCTCCATGGAGAGTTACTACGATTTGTTCTGAAGGGGACATGGATATTTATATTCATAGCAGTCCTTCCAAGATGCTGAGATATTTCACTCAAAACTAGAAGTCATGGTGACACTATAGAAAAGCTCAGGGGATCAAAGTCAGACAGATGTATCATTTGAGAATGCTGCTCAAGTGGCTAAAAACCTGTTATCATGGTGCTGACGCATTAAGAAAACTATTACCAGCATAATGACGAGTGATTAAAACTTTACAACAATGTACCAGTCGGCCTCCAATTAGCCATTACCGTCATAATTAATTATGATTAGTTATTATGTCTTGTTAATATTACCATTAGTATTGATTGTATCATATTTCTGAAATAGATTATGTTAATAGTTCTTGATTGACTGAACTTTAATGTAATGCTGCGTTATCCACCACAACAGCAGGAAGTCTTACCAGTAAATTAAATAGATGCGCGTGCGTGTGCGTGGTGCGGTAGTAGAGGGATGAGTGCAGTTTGTAAACGTTAAGTGTAGCTGGAGGTGAAAGCAGTGCGATTGCTCACACAGACACAAAGAGACAGGCAGGCGCACAGACAACTTTCTGTACAGACTATGCAAATACTTAAATCTGTCCCTGAGGGGAAGGAGGTGATGGGCGGGAGGCTGTGTGTGTGTGTGTGTGTGTATGTGTGTGTGTGTGTGTGTGTGTGTGTGTGTGTGTGTGTGTGTGCGCATGTGTGTGAGTGAGTGAGAGAGAGAGAGAGATGAATCAGTAAAATTCCAATTTCAAGATAATTTCAATGAATAAACTGCCCTGCCCATTTTCCCCCTTCCAGCTCGAACACAGTTGCATCGGTTGAAATCCCACTTTTAATTCGTTTGTAGTGTCTCCTGTAGAGACAAAACGCCGATCTGCCGGTCGCACACAGCCAGCGGCTCCTTACAGCTCCAGAAACGTTGGCGTAAATGTCCATTTGGATGAACCGATCACATATTGGGAATCGAAATGTTTACTTTTCTTGATTGAAAAAAATTGTTTAAACTTAGTAACATGATGAAGCTGGCGACGCTAAGCAAAGCAATCGCACTTCCGCTCAAAAACGGAAGTAAGATTAGACAATGGCGCGATGCAGAGCTTCAGGCCAAACATAAGGTCAATACAACAACCGTAAACATTCTCGTTGCAATGTCATCTCCCACCGAACACAAAAGTCCTCCAACGGCCCAAATGACACTGAACTCTTTCAGCTTGTCCACTGTGGTGTAGTTATAATATTTAACCCTTAGGTGAACTGCTAAACAATTTTTGAAAAAAAACCAAAACAGACAAAGTGCCTCCACACAAAACCAGGGCAACTAACACCAATCCCCATCATTAGGATGCTACCCGTTTGTGAAGGACTGCCAGTTGTCTTCAAGAGGTAATGACTGACAGCCACTTCATTATTTTGTATGAGGCCACTGCATGGACACACAATTGGGGTGCCACTGCAGCGAGGGTTGTTCGACAAAAACATTTAACCTGGCTTGTCAGGGCCGAAACTTTTGAACACAGAGAGAAACCGCCCCCCTCCCTGCAGCCATGTGCTCTCAATCGCCTCCAAAACACTACAGCAGGTTTAAGTCAAAATCAAAATCAAAAACATGATAGTGCGCGTTCCCGTGCAATGTGTTTCTAACGTTTATCTGGCAATCATCCCAGGGAAAGATTAAATGATAAGTCACCATGACATCTTTCTTGAGAATCTTTTCACAGACTAATATAAGCCGCTGGGCAGTGTTTGGCTATAGACTTCAAACTCATGGATCCCTGACCCATGACTCTCTTGAAACACTTTATGTAGTTTCAAAACCTTTAAATGTAGCTGTATGTTTCTATCGATTCAGTGTCTTTTGTAGGTCTTATCCAAAACAAAGACAGCATTAAATGTTGGCTCACGTTGTGCCCATTTACTGCTGCAAAAAAACAGAAGAATTACAGTTGAAATGATCAAAGAGAGTGATATCTGTGCTTTGACCTGAGTCTGTTAACCCAACTTTGGATTTGGATGCAGAGGACAAACGATCCCTCCCCACCTCCAACAAGCTGCAACCAGTAGCACACCAAGAAGAGCACGCAACAGACAAAATGCAACATTAGGTGCTTCTACCAAACTGGAAGGACCTGGATCGTGAATAGAAAGAAATCCAAACAGAGATAATGTTGCTTGCTTGTGTTGCTGTCTGGTCTTAATCTACATATCAAATCACAAGCAATACTGAGTCAAATATTGTTTTAAAGTCTGACTTTGTAAAATGATCAGCCAATGTGCTGAATCTATCTCTGTCATCATGTAAAATGTCTGAAAAGTATGAAAATCAGTGGAGAGGTTTCCTTTAACATAAAGTGAGGACTTTGTGAAATTGACCAAGCTACATTTCACCAACATTATTGGGAGGAACAGAATACAAGTGTGACGACGGTGATGATGGCTAGATGTTTGTTTTTTATTCGATTTTATATTTTATTTTATATTTTGTTGATTCTAATTTGCTGCCTTATGTGAAGCACTTTGTAACTTGGGTTTGAAAATGTGATCTAAATATATAAAGATCGTTATTGTTACTATTTGTGATGCCAATGATGATGATGGGCATTTTTTGATAAAACTCAAAATGCAGCTTAATTCCTTGACTTGAAGTTACTGAGACAAACATAAGTTGAACTTGACACACGAGAGACAAGATATAAGTTTGTCATGTGTGAAATGTTTTGCTCCTAAAGGCACAAAGACGAGCATACCAGCACTGGGCTGGGTCAAACTCAGAGACTGCCTTATTGTCTCGGGGTAGGTCGTACCCTCCGTAATGAAGTATCACATGCTCTCTTTCATCTCCAGGATTCTGTTCGCTTTGCACAGGGCTGAGGTGTTTCAGCGGTTCCTCTTGGTGTGAGGATGTTTATTCAAAACAAAAACCTTCTTTGCCCTGAATTCAAAGATTAGATCACACCGGACGGCAACAGCGATGAAGAGAGGTGTTTTTTAAAGTATTTCTGTGGTTTCGTCTCTGCATTATCTGCCAAGCCAGACACACTACACACAATACACCAGCACTGGTGTGAGGGTGATGGTGGTTCAAAGATAACCAATGGCAACAATAAACAAGGTGATGAGGAAACGGAGTTCTGTGGAAGGCAGAGAGACAGACAGAACGCAGATGCCAGGTAGGATTTCACAGGAACAATCAAATCGTAAAAGGTGAAATAAAACAGGAGCTGCAGCAAAAGTAAATGCCACTCCTTCCTCTGGTGGATTTATTTAAATGTTTGCACTCTCATCTTGAGAGTGACTTTGCAATCATTTCTGCTTCTATACTCTTTACGTTTTGTGCTTATATTTCCTTCCTCCCGTTCTGGAATTCAATCCATTGCCGGATGCAGATCTTTAAATAACAGGTTTTTCTGTCAATGTACCTGTTTGAAATGAACCGGGCCTGCACAGAGTCAATGTCTAATGATGGTACATCAAAGTTCTTACGGGTCAGCCTGAGGGAACATGAATGCCTGAACCAAATTTCATGACAATCCATCTCATGGTTGTCGAGATATTCCACTACAAACCACAACTGTGAACCTCGTGGTGGTGCTATAGAGGATAAGTCCAGGGATCACCAACCTTACGATGATTCATCCTCTGGGCACCACGAATGACCACGAACACACACACACAGAATGAACATCTCCACATAACGGACGTGCGGGCACACTGAACAATGATTTGAAAGACTCGCCTGTGGTTTGGACAGGTACCTGAACCTCCCTGCCACTCCCTCGCTTACTCCCTCCACTGCTTATTGTTATGTACGCAGGCTCTCAAACACGTTATTTGCTTTTGAAGAGCGACTACCATTGCCAGAGGGACTTCAACAATAAAGTTTCGCCCGTTTCGTAAAAAAAATCTCCCACTTCACAAGAACAAAATACATCATAAACTGCAGACGGGAGACACGTCAGGCTGACAAGTGATTGAAAAAAGAAGAAGAAGAAGAAGAAGAAGAAGAAGCTGGAGGACAGATACAAAACATTGTGCAAGATATCATCACTTGATCCTGTCATGAACACTATTCAATAGATTGAATGATACTCTCATAAATAGACATAATGAATTTTGGAGACTGTAAGAATATTATCTCTGGGTGATTTCCAGAAACCTGACATCTGAGAGACGGCTGCCATGCGACACGTGGTAGTGAGATTATGATCTACACTTGGCGCAATCTCTGTTTTCCAAAGTGTTTCTGTAATATAGACAGGTGACCCTCACTCTGAGCTATGTTACAGTATATGAACTGTTCTCTCTGGGGAACAATCACATCTCTGTCTCTACATTCACCACAGGCGGGATGGAGCAACCGCACACACAACTCTGTAAGAACAAACACTGTAATTGTTCGTATCAAAACTCCTCTGGCCTCCAACAATTCCTCTGCCGTCTACATTTTCCCGGTACATCATCGGAGCACTTGTGTGTGGCTTTGTCATTGAGAGTGAGTTTGCCTTGTGGTGGCATTTAAAATATCACCAATTGAGACATGTAGAAGGAAAACGGGAAGGAAAACCCATCCGCCCTAATAAAATATGTCATACTCGGAACACACACTATTGTTGTTCACATGCGTGCTTAAAAATGACTCAGGGAGGAGTCGAACATGCGATCATACAGGTTAGTTTATAATTGATTCATCTCTTGTTGACAACCTGGTTCACCCTGGATACAGAGCCACAACAGAAAGCTCAACACTCATTTATTACGTGTTTCAGACCTCACTGGTAACTCTAGTGGTTAAAGCGAAGAGAAGGTCAGTAGTTTTGAGTCGTGACGGTTTTTGATTTATGATTGTTGGGTGGAGTTGAGGTCAATATTGTCACGCAAACGTCTGTGTGTTAAGTGGACTGTTGTTAATGGAAAAGAAGATTATGTGAAAGGAAAAACAAATATAAGAAGAAATTGAATTAGTGCTCAGCATGCACTTGTATGTGAATTCAATAGTTTTGTCTGTCAAGACAATCCGCGCATTGTGTAAAATGTTTAAGAAGAGAAAGAGAGAGACAAAGTCTGTGAAGATAGTTTTCAAGTTGTTGCATTTTAAGACCGTCAATTTTAAAAAGCACTAAATGTTGACATAAACATGGAGGGAAGATGAAAAAATATCCATCCATCCATCCATCCATACTGTTCGCATGCATCCACTTATTGTGCACTAAGTGGATTTTTTCTTATTTGTTTATTTCCTGTATTATATTTGTATGTATTTTTGTTTTTAGCAACTCATGATTAAAATACATTTTTTTGCTTCTTGACCTCTCCTGCTACATGTTAAACTTCTGTTTCTCACAAATTGTTTTAAGATATTTGCAAAATAGAAACTAGAGACAATCTTGTGATGGGATCAGACCAGCCAAAGCCATTCAGGGGAGTTTTGTGGCTGCACCTTCCACGGCTTTGTGCTATTGCGGTGAAAAAATCTGTCCACAGTTTTCAAACTAAAAGGTGCTCAGAAAGTGAATCACTGCCGACGCAGAACAATTTGCTGTTGACCCAAAGACATTCCTTCACTTTAATTTTTGTCACATTGCTTTAATAACCATGAAATTACCTTAGAATTTCTATAAATATCTCTGTTAGTTATGCAGACTGTCATGTAGTGGAAGAAAAATCCAAGAGAAACCTTTTAAATTGATTGGTCCTTGGTCCAAAGCCAACATGTTCACCAAACTGTACAAAGCTGTTTGAAGTGAGACATCTTAGCTACATTGTTCTATAATTAGAAAATTAAATCTCCTTTGGAAGGAAAAATGTATTCCCCACCTCCTGGGAATATTCGACTGTTAGACTGGAAGGTGATCCAGAATATCACAGGCTCCATCATGTCTGGGGCCACATTGCCAAATGAGCTGCTTGGATTGGCAGTAACACCTCTTCCACTCTAGCAGTGCACACCGTCATCACACAACTCATCCTCAACCCGGAATACAAACAAATGCTGGGAGGAAATCAACATTCTTGCAGGGTGGTGCACAAAGAACAACCTACTGCTCACCTGCTGCTCAGCAAAACCAAGGAGCAGATGTTTGGATCGGCATGAAACTCTCCCAAATCACCCGTGGAAAAGATTAACAACTGTTAGAAAGTATCTGGTTCCTCGATACAAAGTCGAAGCTGCAAGCTTGTGTACAGAACAACCTCTGGGTGCGTGAGTGAGTGTGATTTGTATTTCTGGTTTCTGGAAGGGAAACCCACAGATTTATAGACATTATGTCCATCATCCGTCACTGAACATAAAGTATTGTATAAATGTATTAGCACCACTATCTGTGTTCATGTTCATTATTAACTGCTTCCTCCTGCAGACAAACAAGGCATGATATCACTTTTATGCCTCTGCAAACATCCATTTGGACTCAAGCATGGACTGATTAGAATTTAGAGGTCCAAAGGTCAAAGGTCAAGGTTGCTGTGACCATTTTGGACGTACACAGATGCAAACTGCAACTGGTTGGTGGAGGCAAACAACCGCGAGGAGGTGATCCTAGTTCCGATCAAAATTATAATTAAAGCTTGCATCAAACGCCTTACATAACAGCTTACATAAGTCGACCTGCAGTAACAGCAGTTGAGGCCCGAAGGAAGTCACCCAGTTATTCAGAGCTGAGCTGGAACAATGCCCGGCTTTATAATACACGATTCCTTCCACAACACAATTACTGATTCTTCTACAAGAAGGGTGGGGCCAGACAGCGAAAGAGACTCTGGGCTCAAAGATAGCCAGTGTGTGAGTGTGTGTGTGTGTGTGTGTGTGTGTGTGTGTGTGTGTGTGTGTGTGTGTGTGTGTGTGTGTGTGTGTGTGTGAGAGTGTGTGTGTGTGTGTGTGTCTCTGGATCAATGTGTGTCACCTGTGTGCATGTACGCCATGCGTGTTGGGTGGGGGCTCTGTGAAGCGGCTCTCCCACCCTGCAGGGAGTTGTGCTTCCTCTCCAGGGTTCAGAAATAACCAACAGACAGCTTTATTGTTCAAGAAAACCTGCCTGCTGTCTCTGCCTGTCGCTCACACACACACACACACACACACACACACACACACACAAAGACCCCCCTCTCCTTTTACAGATCTCAGTAACTGACAAGTAGAGTCTTGGTTACACCCTCGCTCAGAGGAAGGGAGGAAGAAAGAGGGTGAGAGAGGAGAGAGCGAGAGAGAGAGTGAGAGAGAGAGAGAGAGAGAGAAAGAGAGAGAGAGAGAGCAGGGGGTAAAGGGAGGGGTTTTGTGGACACTCGATGTGCTGACAGGACAGCGGTGGTCACACCCAAACTGCGGCGCCTGACCTTCTACAACAAACAGAAACACCCTTACACACATACAAGGACACACACACACACACGCACGAATCCTGTAACATCATCCTTCCCGGTCTTTTCTCTGCTCGGCCTGCTGGTCCATGTTAGCAGTTTGTGACTCAACAGGGCGACTACAATCTGCTTCTTTCATAATCTGGGCCTCTCTCGCTCTGAGGTCACTGCTGGAGGAGCTGCAGCACACTGTACTCTTATGGCCTCGATACTCACCACCGGAGGTACTTGTACTTTACTTGAGTAATTTCATTGTATTCCACTTATTATAATACATAGTACAGCCTGGGATTTACAGTGGAATTGTGTTTTAGGAGTTAGGTATTGATAAAAACAAAGCTATGGTGAACAAGGGAGAAACAGTTGGCCATTTTAGAGAAAAGTAGAAAATAAGATAAATATTATTATTTATTCTGTTCATTATATGTAAATACGGAACAATTGGGGTACAGTAAACAAAGCAGTTACCTCACTGTACCCCACAGTTTTGGGAGCATGTTGTAACTGTACCGAACCTCAGTTTTGTTTTCCAGTGCTGTGTCCTGAAAGTAACCAGTATTTACAAAAATACCTCAATCCTTCAAATCCAAAACCCCATTGTCTTGTATTTAAGTACCAACCAATGAATACTTATACTGTACTTGTTTCATATGAATTTACACAGCTGTATTACAAAGCGGAAACGGTGCGCTTTTGACTCTACTACGTTTATTTGACAACTACTAGTCACTTTGCAGATTTAAGATTTTTATGAAAAAAAAACATACTTTTATTAAATATGGTACATTGTTACAGATTAAACTCCCTAACAGTGTGTTAGAATAAGCCTCACATCGATAAACTACCACAATGTTACTTAATGATTCAATTCCTTAAATTCCCTTGCTGATATACAAATGGTCATTTTGTGGTTGACGTATTCCTTTAAAAGTCAGGTTTGGAGAAATTGAAGCCTTGATCAAGGGGACGCCTCCATATACCGTAGAAATATGTACTCTATGTAAAACGCCACATAAACAATTTCACATTTATCTTCGATCATCAAACGCATGTTCAAATTTGGAACAATATAACAAACATTTTAGCATTACACTATATGAAAGAAAATCATATTTTCTTTCCAAGAGATTTTTCTGAAATCTTTCTTTTGTGTTTATATACAGTGTGTGTATGTACAGTGTGTATATTTGTACATGTGTTGCGATATTTAAGACGTCTGTGATTGTATTGTGTTTAGAATCTTTTCATTACACAATAATGTAGGTGGAGCTTGTGATCGCATGGTTTGGTCCAGAGATACATCTTTGTTAGTTTCTGTATTAACATGGCTACTCAGGTATACAGATGATTAATGGTGATTCACAGTCAATATTTATGGCTATTAAAGAAAAAGCTCATTAGTTGAATATGAAGTGTTTACTGTTCTATCATGTACTGGCAATAATAACTTATCTGTATTCTATCATTGAGGGTTTGGCCCAATAAAAGATCACGTTTTTAATGACCTTTGATTTAATGAGTGTTAATCAGCAGCTATAAATCTTTCTTTTAAAATGGCAGCTGCCTGTAACCTCAAAACCAACGCTTATCTTCACATCTTTAATTTATAACGCTGTTTACTGTCTCCAACGCTCACTGATTGTTTTACCTTCAAACCAACAGGACAAATTACAAAGGAGAACATGGCTAAAAAGACCACTGCGTTCTTGTATTTACAAAATGCTTTATTGTGTTTGTTTGTACAGCGGTTTGTCACTTCTGAGATGTCAAAACAGCCACATGATGAATGGCAGGAGTGTTGTTTCTGTTGATCCTGGATCACTGAAGGAAGAAACAGAAACAGAAGGGAGTGGTTATTATTCATCTCTTGGGAATATCCATAAATTATGATGTGTCGAACACACTGCGAGTTGAATTTAGTGAGATTAAAGCGGAATGTATCTATCAATCACTGAACACGGCATTGTGCAACAGTGACATGTTAACTAGCAGTTTAGACATGAGGAGCTGCAATGGCTGGGTGGTGTGTTGAAACACACAAACACACACGCACACAAACACGTTACAGACAGTGGTGTTGAAATGCACAAAGAAGGAATATATGTACAATTTCCTCGAAAAACCTTTGGCTTTGATGTGTTGTTGTACAGCTGACTGACCCCCCCCCCCCCCCCCCAACATTCTTTAACAGAAACCTGTCAAGCTATTATCAGTTAGGGAACTACCCATGCTAACTGAATCTTTGAAAAGGGAACAATTTAAAAAGGATTTTAGGGTCGACAAGAACAATTTTGTTTAGAACACCGCGGCCTAGAAAGTCACTTAAAATGGCCTCCGCTCCTTCACCGTTGTAGCTTTCCAACGAGGGCTCTGGTGGTGCGGTCCTGACCCGTTTCAAGAGCTTTGTAATCCAGCATGGAACGACAGTGTGTTTTTAGAGACTTTATAAAGCTAATAAATCCAACATTAAATGTCTTCTGTGGTTAGTTATTCATGTATCTGTTTGAAAGGAGTTGTCACCATTAGCCGTTAGCTGAGGCCTTCCGGGGGAAATGTATATATCCCATGATGCATTGGCTTGTGTCTAACGTTGTATTAATAGGCCGTGTTACTATTATATGTATAGAACAGTGAGAGACCGCGCACAATGGATTAACGTGACATTTTTCCCATTCTAGTCTCATGTAGAGATGTGCTGTTTGGGCAGCAACCGTAATGAGTAGAATATCATATAGAATATGAGAGTAATAAATAATGTGTTAATTATTCTTTGGACTCTTGGATAGCATTGCAAAGCGCGTGCCCAGGGCGTAACGTTACCGAGCAATCCATTGATATATAGTTTGTCTTCTTATTTAAATTATTGTTTTCTATTGAGTTATACGAATGTGCAAACAATCAATCACAGCATTTCAATTGACAAAGAAAGAAAGAAAATTGCTACATTAGACCGTAGTAATAATAATAATTTAGAAGAACACATTTCTTTGGGTTCTTTTTTGTTTTTATATCCATCTATCGTAATAAACATCAATTACAATGTCTGAAAATATGATAAAACAGAGAATAGGCATGATTCTATTATTTCTATACATACATCATTGTATCAGGACATGTGTAATTATAAGAAACTCTAATGAAAATCGAATGATAATTACACAAAAAAGACAGAACGGAGAAAAGCACAATAATATAAATTGCATAAATAATAACTTAATTAACAGAGAAGGCAATACATCTCATTTTATCAGAAAAAAATCCTGCAGCTTATTAAATTCAATCCTGAAGGGTTCAAATGATAGGCGAGAACTTGGCTTTATGGATGTGAAATTTCCCCAATAAAATCAATAAATTGATGGTTTGCTGAATTTTAAGGTTTTTGTTTTCGTAGTAGATTTCTTTGGCTTCTTGACACTGAAATGGGCACGATGGGGCCCTCTGTGTCATTGCAGACAGAAACTACTTTCATCAATGGCATAACTAACAATTTAGCCAAAAAAACAAAACAGGAACACTGACTGAAGAATGCCAACAACAGCACTGCAGTCAAAACATTCTTTTAATTCCAGACTTAAACTTGTTTATTAGCATTTCTTATTTAATTGGTAGTGCTTTGTGCAAAACAATAAAACAGAGAAGAAGGAGCAGGTCCGGTATGAGCAGGAGCTGTCTTTATGGCCTCCATTAATCTGAATGGTCCGGGTGCTTCAGGTAAAGTAGCTGCTTATCAAGATTTAGAGCTGCAGTAGTGCTTTATGAGCCGTTACTGACACCATCCGACCTTTTGTACTGACCAGTGCACTGTCATCTTAGCGCTTGATGTGCTGTTCGAAACAAAGAATAATTAATGATTACATCCACCTGAATGACTTCATACAAAACATAAAAGGAAGAAGTAGGAGTTTATTGGCGTGTAAAGGTGAGCCTTTGATGAAGAAACCCTGCTAGCAGCGGAGCTCCGGGGAAGTCTGTCCACCTCTTTGGTCCAGACTGAAATATCTCAACAACTCTCCGATGGATTGCCATGCAATTTGGTAGAGCCATTCATGGTTCCCAGAGGATAAATCCTCCCAACTTGGGTGATCCCAAAGTGAGTTTCTCCTTTAGCACCACGGTGAGGTTGGCATTGGTGGTTTTGAGTGGAACGTCACACCTTTTAGATGGATTGCCAAGAAATATGGCACACGCGCTCATGTCCCCCTCAGGATGAATTGTAATTGTTTTTCGCAGAACTAAGCAAATATTAGCAAGCTAACGCGCTAAACTCAGGTGAACTAGTAACCTTTATACCTGAAAAATCAGCATGTTAGTCATTAGCAGTGTTTCCATTCGACCGCCAAACAAATTTAAAGTTAACTTTTGAAATGTCACAGAAAGGAAATGTGAATTATGCATGTTTCAATTGGTTTGGAGCAAAGAAAATACAGTTTAGTTATACGTTACACATGGCTGTAAGCCGCCAGTAAACAGAGTAGAAAACAAAACAAGTCTCCTTGGCCATCTAACTCTACGAGAGAAAAAAGGTCTTCAGGTTTCAATTGCAACGTTTGAATTGTTCTTTCATGTCAGCTAGTTTTGGCCATGTTTCATGCTTTACAGAGACAAAGACAAGCGTTGGCACGTTGCTGGAATATCTGGAAAGACGCCAAGAGCAGAAACAGTTGATCAGTCATGTGAGATAAATGTTCCATGTCAGAATTTATTCAGCAAAGGCGGTTACATAACCCATTGAGCAGATCAACTATTTTTCGGCAAGCATTTTTAGCAAGCAACTTTTAAAGCTTCAACAAGCTTTAGAGGAAGTTGAAGTTTTATAAAATGTTGCCGTTTCTGTACAGTCTTTGTAATGTGGATACTTCAAAATGCACATGAAAATATGTTGGAAATACGGACTGTTGCCGCTGTCTGCGTTTTTGCATGCTGAGTGATGTTAGCATTTAGCCAAGAACAGCCTCAGAGAGCTGCAAGGTTTTCTACCAGATGGAGGGAAATCTCGGAACCCATCGGCTATCGCTCTAGGGGGGGGGGGGGGGGGCATATCAGGGCCAAGACCTCCTTTTCCGTGCACTGCTCGTGTACACTGCTTAGCAATTTGAGATGTGAGACTGGAGTAGGAGTCGGGAGACAACGTGTACATCTGAATCGTTTCACAAGTAGCCAGTTTACGAGCTGATTTTAAACCAATCAAAAGCTAAATCATCGTCGACGACATCCGGTGCGTTCCCGGATTGCAATGCGTTCTGCATATTTTGCTCCGTTTACCTGCATTCTACCAAAGCCTGCTACAACTTGATTAGTCAAATACAACTCGGACTACAAACTGAAACCAGAACACTTGCGACATCAAAATCTTGTCCCGTTGCCTACAAATTCTATGTATGAACACAGAATCTGTAAAAAAAAAAAGAGATACTAGAATGAGGAGAACAGAGCTCGATGACCTCTGATTTCACACTCATCAACTGCCCTCAAACTACTTCTGTACACTCGATGTTATTATCACACCCTCAGCTTGAGTCTCCCTCTCTGAGGCTGACTCGGAGTGTGTTGGATCGTGGTTGTCGGAGGATCCGGGGCATGTGGTGGAGCTCGATGCAGGGCAGGGCAGGGCACTGAGGTGAGTGTGGAACGGTAAACAGATGCCAAGTCAAACAAAACAAAACTCTGGGCAGCGGCACAAGCCATGGCAGTCTGCTCGGGCCGGCAGAGAGAGAGAGACACATAAACACACACACTTTAACGTAGACACACTCGCTGCACACATGCGCTCTGTTTACACACGGCGTAGGCGGCACTCTCAGACGGCGGGGGATCCTGCCCCCTCTCGGTTCACTCAACCGGAGACTTAAGGAAATCTGTCCACAGATGCAGAGTTTCAACCGCAGTCACGCGAGGGGCCGTTGTACCACGCCGGTGCCCTTTTCAACCTGGTAGAAGACACAGCAGGTGCACACACACAAAATGTTTGCTGTAACAACACAGCCTAATAACTGAGCCTCGAACACAGGCACACACACACACGAGATGCTGCCCATCTCGTGTGTGTGTGTGTGTGTGTGCCTGTGAGATGTACGAGATAAGCATCCAGGAGATCATCACAGATTAGCTGCATCAAGCCTCAGCCGGGCTGGCGATGGTGGTGACCTGCAGGGGCGTGGCCTGGCATGCGCGTTCTCATTAGCGGAGCAGGGCGTGTCCGGCTCCTGGGCGTTACGTCAAGAACTTGACTCCCTTTGTCGCCGCCGTTTCATGGAAATCTCCATTCAGCCGGAGTGTTTGGTTTGGATCAAGACTTGAGCTCGGTCTATAAAGCAGAGTGATCGGCGTGAGAGTTTGCTGACAGCACTAACTATGGATATTAACAATGTGATACTTTTGTTGATCCCTGTGGATAAAGTATTGGCCTCGCCCACGGGGGCGGGGCAGGGCAGGGCAAAGCAGCACTTTTGCTAAACAACACTTGGGAGTGTGCTGTTAAATGGAACCTTTTAACCCCCAATGCGTTGCACACTGTACCTAGAGGAAAAGAAGGCACAACTCACACCTGCAAAACATGAAATGGGACATATTATGAGAAACCTTTTCAGTGCTTGTGCACAAACGTTTGGATATCTGGAGTGACTACCAGCCCAAAAACTCAAATAAGACAACCCAGTCTTTTTTTTTTTGTGGGCTGCCTAGATCAGAAAACACGTGATTCATCAAGCCATTCAGATTTGGCTCATCTTCCCTTTGTCAAATGCAGGCTCATTAGAATAAACTGCCCCCCATCTGAGTTCACACAAAGGTGTTAAGGGGCACCATATTTCCCTCGCAAGCCAATCAGAACAGACTTGGCATTTTAGGGAGGGCTTAGAGAGATAGGTGCTAAAATAAAGAGACACTTTCACAGACAGTGGTGTTGAAATGCACAAAGAGGGAATATATGTGCAATTTCCTCGAAAAATCATTGGCTTTTCTTAGAAACAGATGTGCTGACTGACTGACCCAGAGACATATACGGCGTCTCTGTCACTCCTCCGCAGTCCAAATATGGTCTCTTCCGTTCACTGGTTGCAGAATACCAATATGGCAACGGACAAAATGCCGAACTCAAGGCTTCAAAGTCGCAGTCAAAATGATGGGTGACGCTACGACTACAACGACTTCTTATATGCAGTCTATGCATTTTGCTCGTCGCCATCTTGGTTTTTGCAACCAGACTTTTAAGTTGGTCTGGTGAACATGTTAGCAAGTTATTTACAAATACTGCAGTGACGGAGCAACATTATCAAGTTTCTGGCCAACTGGTGAATGTACAAAGTTTAATATTCAGTCTCTTTTTGGACTCCACCAACTCTTGAGGGGATAATCTGGCTCTTTAGCCGCTAAATTCTCCACTATCTTATCCAGCTGGCCGCTAACTGTGTCTGTCTGCCGTTTGGTGCTGGAGCATTAGCGTACAGTAGCGCTTTTACAAAAAAAAAAAAAAAAACAGCTGCAGCGTTTAACAGCGCGAATGAAAGTGTGAACAAAAAGTTGCAGCTCGTAACAACCAAAACAACGAGCCTAGAAAAACTGCAGTCTGGTGAAAACCTGTTTTTTGTCACCATGAGTGTCTTGTTACACATTACATGCAGTCCTTTAATCTATTGTTAATATAAGCATTAATAAGCTTTTTGCTTGTATACCAAGTGTAAAAATGCAAAACTATAAAGTATAGAATCGGGACACAGCAGGATGGGAATTAGTCAACAGGGCGGTTTTTGTTGAGAGATAAACTCTTGAAGCAACTTTTTGGAATTCTTTCTATTTGTGAATGTCACTAATATTTCAAAGCACAGAAAACTGTACTGTAATGTTCTTCGTCATGGCTATTTTTGTTAATTATGATCATGCACTCACACAGAAACACCCTGACATATAGGCGGCTCCGCCCTGACCAGCTGCTTGATAATTGGATGTACTCGCATGTCCTCAAACACGTTTAGGAATGTGAAGAGAACAAGCTCTGTGTAATCATATCCTGTTACTTTGAGCCCGACTTTGAGGAATCGCAGTCTTCCAAATAACTAAACAAAGGGTCACCATTACCTGGAAAAACTAGCCCATTTAACACACTATCAGAGCCGAGTTCCTCGACACAAATGCATGTCTGTGCTTTAAATACTGTGTACGGTATATTTCACATACGCTTGAAACCTCAAATCAAATCAGGCGTGTTTGGACGCGAGGTGGTACGATCTACACTGTCATCAAAAAACACACACACACACACACACACACACACACAGGTTGACAGAACACGGAAGTGCTGAAAGGATATGAAATGTATTTTAAGGTACAGGATGACAATAATAGCATCAATCAATTAAAAACACAACACGTGCAAGACAGAGTCAGGAGTAAAAGCTTAATATCTTTACAGTGTAAATCAACAGATTTGTCAGTGAATGGCACAACGCACACATTTAGACAGGGACACACCAGGCTGCCCCTCGGGGTCGAAGGAATTCAGTGTGTTGAATACAGTAAATGACTCGTAGCTGACAGATCGCCTCAATAGCGGAGGTTTCCCCGTTTGAAGCTTCAGACAGACGTGTGTTTTGAAGCGATTGAAATCAATTGATGTGTAAAAGTCTGTACTTCCCCTCACCGGGGGGACGGCACAGCTACTGTTTTTTTTTGCTACTGTGTTACTTTTCCTGTGCGCAACCGTGACTAAAGCTGAAAACGTACTGGATCAGGATACGCAACCGAGGAAGAACATAAATACGGAGGAGAAATCAAAAAACGGTTCACCTTTGACCTCTGAATATGAGCACCACCGTCCAAGATTTGATATACTTTAGCTTATGTCTATTCAACTTATATAATAGAAAAAAGAAAAAAAAACACTGTCATGAAGTTTATTTCTTCACCCGTCCCCTTCATCTCACTTTGTTGCCACACTACTTTTTCTTTGGAAACATCTTTGTTTTACTTGCGTGTAGTCGTGATCAGAAACGTGTCGTTTCAGGCTCTGAATCTTTGTTCAAGCTTGTTTTATAATAATAATAATAATAATAATAATAATAATAATAAGGACATTCTTTGGCTGTGTTAGCCTTGTTGCAACCGACACAGGAGCATAAAACACACGAGACAGACGTTTAGAGACGCGGACAGACATACAGGAGCAAACAGTAGAGGCCCAGTGGGACAGTGCTACCTTTGGGGGTTGTTGTTCGAATCACATGTTCATTTGTATTTGTTAGACAGCGGGAAGTGGGCACTTTGGGATAAAACACTCAAGGGTGCCATCCTTTATTTTTCTTTGCTTTGGGTCCAGTTTACAGTTCTTATTAACATTCTGGAGCCGGGGAGAGGACAAAGGTCGAGGTAGGGAGTCATCTTAAAGTCTCTCACGACAGTCTCCTCCTCCGCTCGACCTTAACCATTTGGGAAGTTATTGGGGTGCGGTTATGAGCCTTCTGGGAGAACCAAAGGGTGGAGAAGGGAGTCTGCAGTCCTGATAGCCAGCCCCTCGCTGTCTTCCGTCTTTGCGCTTCTTCCAGGGGGCGGCGGGAGCGCACGTCCGTCGGGGGCGGCGTGTATGCCGAGGCCGGTGAGGAGGTCCTGGAGGCGTGCGACGGTGCTCACTAGCTGCTCCTTCTCCCCCTCCAGCGCGGAAACCTGCTCCCTCAGCCGGCCCTCCGACTGGGCCAGGGCATCCACTCGGCTCTCCAGACTGCAGACGCGAGCGTGTGACACCTGGGGGGAGCGAGTGATAGTTGACATGGAGGTAAAGGAGGAGATAACTCGGTTCTATTTGTGTGTGTCTGCGTTTACCTGCAGCTCCTCGAGCAGGTCGAGGTTCTGCTGCCGGAGGCTCTGATTGGTCCTCTCCAGCTGCGCGGCTCGCTGCTGTTGGGTGAGGGTCGGGGGCGTGTCCAGCAGCTCGTCCTGCAGGACGTGGTACTCCACCTCGTAGGCCTGGAGCTGCTTGGACATGTCCATCTGACACACCTGATGAACACAGGATTTTGAAGATTTGTAAACGCTCTCTGACATGTATCCTTCTAGAATGAGCATTCAGAAACACAAAAACATTTTGTTTCATAAGCGTATGCGATCCAAGAGAACATCTGGGCTCATCTGAATCTACAGTGAACCCCAGCGGCTCATAAACTCTTTCTTTCCTATAAAATAATGAACATGCATCTATTGGAAGAAAATGACTGTGCTCCCAAACACTAACATGTAGTTAGATTACTTAATTAACAGAATATTTAAAAAAAAACTACCTTTTGGCGACCCTCATGAAGCAGCTTAAATTTAGGATACAATCTACATTTTCATTTTCTCTTCCAAATAAGTTTGGCTGACCCGTCGCTGCGTTCTAACTCGTCTGTGTGCATTTCTTTCCCCGTCTCCACACGTCACCGTGCACTCACATCTCAGCAAACTCATTGTAACAAGACTGATAGGAAGTTATGAAGCTTGCGTTTCATTTGGTGTCACAAATTACAGTTGCATAACAGAAAACAAACAATGGAGGCTGTTTTGCATACGCGGCTCCAAACATCCTGTGAGTACACTCCCTGTGTGTTATTTTTGTGGTAAAAACTGTGAGTCACACCCCAGTTAACATATTAGACAACCTGGATAAGTGGCACTGGGGGGGGGGAAAGAGTACCAGCAGGCTAGAGCATGACTCAACGCCCTTTTTGCTATTACATACAAATCCATTGGTAAATGCATACTTTCTTAACTATAGAGTACCTTGAGAACATCTCTCAACATGCCTGACTTATCTTAAACTCTTGTCAGCTCCTCTGACAACTGATTTTACCGTAGACACAGAAGTGAAAGTAGATTGAAGTTCTTGCCGGTACCACTACCCCGACCTTCATCGCTTCATTTTGTTCCCCTCCCGCCTCCAGCTGCAGCCTGTGCAGCTTTAAAAAGATCAAATTAAACAGATAAAATGCTTCGTATCCGGGGGGTAGAGACAGGAACAGATGCAGCAGACACACATTTCCTCATGTGCTGAGTCAGTTTTACACAATAAGCAAATCAACTAACTTTTGTAAAATCATATTAATCAGGTTTTTTTTTCTAATTAATTACATAAGAAATAAGTTGCGTCTCGCTATGATGGTTGTTTCTTCCAGTATGTCAGTGTTTCAGTAGTTGCAGTACATTCTGTGTATTCAGTTGGTGTGTAGTGTGTGAAATATGTTGCTAGGATGAGGGTGAAATGGTGGAAGTGCCTCAGAATAATTTGTGAATGTTGACAAAAACTTAAAATATTTGATTTGTTTTAAATCGGAAGAAAATTCCAACTAAATTCATCGACAACAGTTAGACCAGTTTGTGTGTTATAGAAGTAAAAATACGCACGCACGGCGTTATTCCAGCAGAGTTACAGTCACATCCATTTGACCTGCTGTCCGGGAACGTATTTAGTCATTTTAGTTGGGAGATTTTTGCAAGACACTATTTTCCCAAAAACCTGCAGCGCTCGGTCTCAGACAGTCAGCTGCAGCAGAAGTTGACCGTTGCCACCGATAGGCCGACTGAACAGTTTTGAAAGACAGCAAGCACGGACTAAAAACACGCAGATCTGTGCTGGACACAAACACACCGGAACGATTTAGAAGCAGTTCATAAGAAGAACTAGGATGACCCTCGCCACTCGGAGAGCACAGACAGTGGTGCATTCAGGTGCTCCTCGGATGGTCACCTTTTCCCGAGTTGGGAAGTCGTTCTTCCGACTTCGGTGTGTTCATGAGCTTGAAGCCGTAATGTGGAAACAACATGGACGCTACAAAGAAGACATGTTGTATTCTACTGTTTCTAGTTGTTGTTGTTTTTTCGACCTGAAAGGCGCAAATTTTCCCAGTCGGGAACTACTTTTTGCGATTGTTCCGAAACTACACGAATGCAGCACAAATGCCCCGTAACGCCCCACGAGTGCCTACCGTCATCGCCTGTGTAAACATTAAGCGCTCCATCATTTTACATGTGTCTCCCTCACGAAAACAATACAGGAGGTAGTGTGATCATGACGGTTTTGGTGTGCCTGATCTTATTGACACACAGTACTTCACCGCAAACACTGACGCATGAAGGTCGAATCCCTTCAGTGGCACTCCACCCATCGGCTGCCCTCACCGCTGATGTAAGGAGAGGGCGTGGATCACATTGACAAATGTTGCCACTCAAGTGGAATACCATTTCCATTTTTTTTTTTTCATAAAGCAACTTTGTTTCCGTTTTCGCCGACACGAGTTGTTGAAATATGATCTTATGATCAGGTTTAGTGACCTGAGGGGAGTTTACCAGCTTCTTGAGCACGAGATCAGACAAACCGCTGATCCACTAACCTGTGAAAATCCATTCTACCTCCCAAAAGTTGAAAGGAAGTGGAAATCGCTGCTGTGTGTGATGTCGAGGTAAAGTCTGGTGATAACTTCATGAGACTGAGAGCTTCCTGAAGGCTAGAGGGTAATATGGAGGGCTACTTTTATGATATACTCTTGCCGAATAATGCATTTGCTCGATTTCCCTTTAAATAATGAATATTATGCATTTAATAGATAAATCAGGAGCATCCTCTGAAGTAGAGATGTCGGCATGAGGTAGCGTGTAAGGTCTGGACGAAGGGAAAGCTGAAGCACATGTGGGAGGAGGGACGGGCCGTCATGGGATAACAACGACGACAGCACATTTTGCTTTCAATGGAAGCAAATGGATTTGGGTCCGAGTACAGACATGAAAGGGAAAGTATTGAGATGGACTAACAGATTATTGCTTTTGGTATTTTCATGGGATTTGGTAACAATAACAATAAATATAAAAGAACAGTGAGGTGTTTGAATGCAACTCAAACACTTCACTGTAATCCTGATAATAACAATGATAATAAAAAAAGTTTGGGACCATCACAACTTTGCACTGTATACCAGTCAGGCAGTCCTGTGATTAAAGGGGAGGTTACACGTTACCGACTGTTTGGTACTCTGACCTGGTTGATGGTTTTCTCCATCTGCACCAGGCCCAGGTTGGGCAGTGTGGTCTTGATGAAGTCCACTATGGACTCCAGGCTGTCGTGCTGCAGGATCAGAGGCTTGTGGCTCCCCAGCAGGCTCAAGGCCACCTTGAAGATGACCTCTGACCCCTGCAGGAACAACATATCTGATAGAAGAGAAAGAGGAGTCAAAAGGTTACAGAGGACGAAAGAGGTTGACGGCTTCTTTTGATTCAATTACGCAACAGGCCGGTATATAATGACAGACACTCACAGCACAGCTTACCGCGTTGATTGGTGACTTAAAGGGTTGTTTTCAATGCTAGATGCTTTGACGTCAATTAAAAAAGGTTTAAACAAACATAAATATAGGCCAGAGACCGAGTAGGTGTGTGAATTTGTGTGCGCGCTTTGAATGCATCAGGGCAGGGTAAGGGTTTGGCAGGATTTCATGAGATCATGCAACAGATTAAGGAATAGGAGCGGAGTTGAGGAGCCCCTCATGCTGCATGATATCAAAGACTTCACAGTGCTATGATGATGCCCTCTCGCTGTAACGCATGCACACACACACACAGCGCTATGCTCAGATGAGCGCGAGGAGCCAGAGAGTCTGGTTCACTGACTGAGCAGTGTAACAAATTAGGCGTGAAAACGACAGTGAGAAAGGAATGAGGGCGAGTGTGTATACGTGAAAGACAGATATATACGAAAGAGCTGTGGGTATGATGGTATTAACACAAATGATATAAGGTCACTTTAGAGGAAAACAACTGCCTGTACCTGACAAACAAAGACTTTATCTCAAATGTGTCTGTGTTTACGTGCGTCACTTTTTTTGGATTTCATTCCAAAGAATCAATATACAGTATATATACACACAAGGGCAGCTTACCGAAGACTCTGGCCACAAAGCCGAGGGGGAAGTGCGAGGAGAAGGCGGTGAGGAACCAGGGTGTGGCGTACAGGCTGGGTCCAATCTCCTGCTGCTCCAGGTGGCTGTAGAGATCCCTGTGGTAGTCGTGGAGCAGCCGCGACAGCTGGTACATCTGAATCTGATGGAAACAACATACCAAAGATTGTTTTTTTTGGTTGGTGCGGTGGAGTGTACATCATGCGCAGGTTGTGCTTTTATTATTTTGTGCGTGGTTTTAAATTTAAGGCAGAGATTTGGAGCCTATTCTCAGGCTCAAAAATGTAACTAGGCGTGGTTTAAGGACGTGAAGACTACACAGCAAATGTCTCTTCTCAGTAAAGAAACAACAGCTCGTTATCACAATAGCTGTTCTATCAAAGGGTGATATAAAACCTATACCATGGGAATCTATAGAAAGGCATAGCCCCGCCCCTTTAGGTAGATGACCATAGGACCTTATTTTGGAAAAAATATGTACGGTAGTCAACAGCGAGAGACAAATCATTTTTTGATCACGTTTGAATTGTGCCATGAATTACACTTATGTCTCAATTTCAAAGATCATTTTGCAAGTCGAGAAAGTCGCAGTCTGGCATAAAACGTTGGAAATTAAGACCCCCAAAAGTCGCGCAATTGACATCTGTTGCTGAAGGTAAGACGACTGTGTGTTTTGTGACACTCACACGAACGTTACATTTGTGTACGGAACATAGCTAAGTTAGCTTGCCAGACGTACACTGACAGACTCTGTAAGTGTCCTATATATGTGGGACAAAGAGGCTCTGTGTGTGTGTGTGTGTGTGTCCATTTCACCTGCAGGATAATCATGTCAGGCCTGTACTGTTTGCGGAGCCCCACGTCATACATGAGAAATTTGAGCATGTAGAAGGCGTCCTCCTCCTCCATGTGTAACAGCAGCACTCCCGCAATGAAGGACAGGCCCTGGCAGTAGCCCACCTGCAATTGCAACGATAACAAACTTGACGTCCACACAGACAAGGAAGGGGAAAAGGGCTTAAGCCAAATAAAGACAGTTGACAGTTCTATTTAGTCCATCAAGAAAGAGAGAGAGAGAAAGAAAGAGAGAAAGAGAGAGAGAGAGAGAGAGAGAGAGAGAGAGAGAGAGATAGATAGATAGAGAGAGATCGAGACACCCAAAAGAAGAATGAAATGGTACCTCTGGGTCCAGCAGTGAGTAGGCTTTCAGTAGATTATACAGAGACAGCTGTCCTGCCCCCAGCTGTGCTTGGAAATACGGATGAGTGGGAAAAGTGCGACCTGGGATGGAAAAGAGAAAAAGAGCGAGATATGATCCATCTTGCCTAAACTCTCTGCACTGTTTGTATTTACTATGAAATTGCTGCACCAAACAAACTGGCCCATTTGACATTTGTCTGAATGGAAAGAACCTGAGGGTGTGTCTGAATGGGGTGCTAGACTTCCCGCGAGGGAGTCCGGTGCGTGAGCGCGTGTCGTCATGCTCACAAATGAAACCGCCCCGCTTTAAAGTGAATACCCGTGTACCCTCCTTCAGAAAGGTTACATAAGGTAGGACAACATAATGTCCCGGGATCTGTGATAAAGAACATTCTTAAAGAGGCCGGGCTGGTAATTGGCAGGTGTGTAATTCGGTACAGAGTACAACTCGACTTGCAGCGTGTGACAGTGTGGCTTTTGGAGAAGACAGTGACGCCGTGCGCGAGTGTGTATGAACATAATGCCACGACTCCCTCCCCTGCCTGGAGGGAAGGGTGTCTATGTTTCTGAATGTAAGGTGTGCTGAACTTCACAAGCCGGAATTCTTCTTTTTCTTGCCCAACTTATGTTGTTACCTCAGTTTAAACTGCGCATTTGCATGTTTACGTGCTTTCATACCACAGCCTTTGTTATGTGGCTACGTAGAGTCACCTCCGTCCCCGCCTGATGTAGCGTGAATAACATGACAGATGAAAGACGGTAAACAGCAAAACACAGGGGAGGTTAGGTGCTACAGGGATGGATGTGTGGGTGGATGTGTATGTATGTGGGTGTTATGTGGGTGGGGTGTAGGTACTATGCGTGTGTGTGGGTGGGTGGAAGGTGTTGAGGGCGAAAGCGTGAGGTTTGAGACATTACAGTGTACTCAGTGCAGAGTTTCACCAAATTAAATGTAAGACCTTGTTTAATTTACCTCGCAGGACAGCTATATTCTCGCAATACCTATCTAGGGATGGGTATCCCTAGATATCCCAACGAGAAGTGTTTAATACCTTTTTCACAGCTATACTTGCCAAATAATGACAGAATACCAGCAGGGACAATAAGGTCCACAATTATTGGATAAGTACATACATTTATTGACATGTACATCGCCTATTTGTCAGTACTTCCCAGCCTTAAATAATAATTTCTAGTAATGGACCCAGATACGATATTGAAGGATGGATTAACCAGATAAATAATAATTTAAGTACATTTTTGTTCAAATCAACCCATTATGAGTCGATGAGCTTCTCAGCCGCTGTAGCTAGCAGTTAATAGATGTATAATGTCTCCCGACAACCCGCAAGCGGATACAAAACACAGCTACAACTCGTAGCTGGCAAGGAAAATATGCATGAATTGCATTCACTTTTTAAGAACTTTCAAGACCTGTGGAAAACCTAAAGAATTGTGCTCATGGTACTGTGCATCCATTTACCCAGATCTATGAGGATGGCGTGCTGCTGCGTGGTCAGCTGTTTCAGCAGCTCTTTGTACGGAGTGTGATTGGCGGGCGGTCGGGATGGGACCGTCTGCCTGAGCAGGTATTGTTCGGACAGAAACTTCCAGATCTCGCCCCGGTGCTGCCTCGGGACGCCTGTCGGAGACGAGGGAGGGTTAGTTCGAAGGTGGAATAGCAGGTTAACCAGCTGTTTCAAACCAGTAGTATGCAAATCATGAGGTGACGTGAAAATGTGGTGAAATTTAGAGGCTACTCTTATATATACCCATCAGCCAAAAAGTGCACGTTTCTAAACGGTGAGGGGAAACAGTGTTCTGCTGTATTTCCCCTCGAGTGTAGAATGCAGTCTTAACCGTAGGAAACACAGAGCTGTATGCAAACATTCTAAATGCAATAGTAAAGTAAGTGAACTACACATTTCAAATATATATAATACATCATTTTAATCCTACAGACTTATTTTAACACTTCGGTGTTTATATAAATGACATAACAGAGATATAATGTGTTTATTAACAGAAAGAGCCCGAGTACAACCATCAAACTCTGAGCAGCATGACCGCCGGCTCAATGTGATATGTCATCATCTTGCGTCATAATCTAGCTCTTGAGGCTACTTGAGCTCTAACGCAGCGTTTCATTCGCCAGTAGCCTTTTCTGTGTGCACGTGAGCTCTCTGAACATTTGATCTCCCGTGTTGCGTTTGAGGAGGAGATAACCTTGCAGTCCTCTGTGCAGAACCTGCTGATACTTGAACACGCCTCGACAGCGAGAAGGGGGTAAACACAAAAATACACACTGACTTTACTGAGCACAAATGTTAAATTAAAAACACTTTTATGCTCTTTTGTTTTGCCATATTTGGCAACAGGGCCCGGGCTGTTGATAAGGAGAAACGTTACAGTACATATTTTCACTTTTGGGGCTTTATACATTAAGCTTTGGTCAATATTAGCTCATACTTAGGGAACAAACATCTCCAAGAAGCACTGATATATGTATCTGCGGAGCCAGACGCATACCTTGTGCAACAGCAGCGTGGATGGTCTCCGTGTCAAACTTGACCCTTGCCCTCGCAGGAGTTCCCAGCATCTTCTCCCAGACCAGAGTGACCTCCTTCAGACACGGGGTGATTTCCTCGTAGTCCAGCTTCAGGCGCTTGTTCTGCAGATCGCTCTCCGAGGCTGCGAACGGAGAAAACACAGAGGATGCGCGTCAACGATGTACCGTGTGTGTGTGTGTGTGCGCATCTCTCTTGTCAAAGCACTAAGCTCTGTACGTTTTGTCCTTTTTGTTTCCTGCACTCGATCAATTTCCTACATAACTCGGACAAACTTCCACACACACTTTGTCAGAAGTATAAAAACAGTGACAGATTTCTAAACAGACCAAGCCACACGCATTTCATGAGTGAAGCTGTCATCATCTAGTGACTGAAATTAGCACAAAAGACCAGATGTGCGCAGGATGTTTTAGACTTGTGGTACTGAATCAAAAAAAGGGTTTGGGAAATGTTGGGTTTGGGAAATGTTGAGAGCAAACAGCTCAAGTGGTTAATGTGTGAGAAGTAACTGCGGCAGGAGCGCTTAAGCCGGTGTTCATCTTCAGTTGTTTATTCAAGCCTGCAATAACTTAATGAATACTTCGTAAAGGGCAACGAAGTTGTGAACACAGCATTTACACCATCACCTTTTAAGTTGTTGAATCAAACTTGTTAGCAAACTTCACATCCAGCAGTTACAGAACGTTTATCTGTTATTTGGAGTCCTGTTTCTGGGCCAGCTGGCAAACGGAAGTCCAATATTCCCGATCTTTTAGCTCGGTTTTTGGTCTCCACCAACTGCTGAGGGAAATATCTTTCTCTTTAGCTGCTAAACCCTCCATTGTGTTCACCAGCTAGCTGCTGATTGTGTCTCCAGTTTGGGGCCGAGAGGGTAACGGACCAGTTTTTATTAAATCCAATCAAATTTGGATGTTTGAAAATGACAAACTGAGTAAATCAAGGAACATCTTAAAGCCTTTGACAGAGGACATAAGATGATAATTAGAACACGTCCCCCTGCGGTGTTACAATAAGACGGTTTTTTGCCCAATCTAATTTGTGGCTTTCAGATTAACACATAAACTACACAGAGAGACAAACTGTGAACTCCGTTGCAACATGTTGACACCAGCGATCAAAGAAGGTGAGGGCACGCCCAGCGCCCCTCGCCTGTTCCTCTCTCTCTGACAACACCCTTCCTCTCTTTCCTCCCTAATCTCTCAACCCACAGCCCTTCGTCTCTTCTCTTTTCTGCCTGCACTCTGAACTCTTTTGTCTCATCCAATCCCCCGTTTGTCTCGTCTGTCGGCCACACTCTCCCTCTCCCTCCTTCCCAGTTGTGGACTCTCTCTCCACCCTTTCACACTCATCCATGGTGTCCACCCGCTGACCAGCTGCGGGTGACATCATCGCTACGGGAGAGGAAAGAGACAGCAGTCCGTTTCCTGTTCCAACCTCCATGGACGCCTTCCCAGGCTACTGACTGAAGGCCGGGACGCAGTCCTCAGCTATGTGGTGCGACGCATGCTGGATGTCTGGTTAGAGCAGACGGCACTGGAAACACTCATTGGGTGCGCTCGGCATGACAGAACTTTTTGGGTCACGGTCGAATGAACGGGGGCCGATTAACAACAACAGACGGTTTTCAAATAGAAAACCTTTGTTTGTGTTCTTTTATGAAAGATCTCGTCAATTATTGCAGATTTGCAATTCCCACCAATAAAGTAAGCTACTATGACCCCCCTCCCCCCCTTTCGGACACCTCAGAGACAGGAATCAAACATCCTCATGTTCTATGACCACGCGCCAGCTAGTGAGCCCATTCGGCAACATTTTTGCAAAACATGAACTGAGGCAAATACCACAGCTTGAATGAACAAACTGAGTCAATTCAGTGCCTCGCAAAAGTGGACTGCTATGCATAGAGCTGGCATTAGAATCCAGGATAAAACACATTTTGAAACATATCGGGCATAAGACAAATTAAAAACATGTCGAGATATCTGAAAAGTGTTTTTATGAAATGCTGTGTATCATGGCCTCAGCAATCAAAGACAGAGAAGTAGCGGGAGTGACCTGGAGGGCGTAGTCTGGATAATAATAATTTAAAAAAAGGAAAAGTTGGACGGAGCAGACAGCGGACACACCCAGGGTAAGAATAGATGCTGCTGGGGCGGTCGTGGCTCTGCTGTCTGTCTTATCTGGAGAGGGCGAGAGTCTGCCCGCTCTCCATTTCTCTCCCGGAACACCCCGCCCATGATAACACACACCAACATAGGATACCCCACCCTGAGGCTGACAAAGACACAAAGACACACACACAAGTGGTGAGTAGAAGTGTCGTAATAATAAGAATGTCAAAATATGTTAAAAAGTCATAATATATTTACTTATGGAATGTATAATATGTTTACAGTATGTTTATCATAGAAGTGTTAAGCCATAAAAGACAATCATTGAATGTATTAAACTGTGAAGAATAGAATAGAATAGTACTTTATTCATCCCCAAGGGGAAATTTGTCTGAAATAGCCATAGGGAAATAGGGAAATAGCCAAGGGACAGAAAGGGATTTCGAGACAGGCATTGCAGAGACCACCAGGACCAGAGGAGGAGTCCGGACGACTTCAACCAAACACTGAGATGATAACTGCCCGAAGCCAGGAGGGGCTATTGAATTTCGGCCAATCACAGAGGCTGATACTGGACATTTAAACTTTCGGACAGAGACTTTTAAATATAAGATAGTTCCAGAGGGTTTTGGCTTGAGTTCGCGTCGTTACCACTCTGTGTAGTTGACCAGCTGGGCTGGCCTATTAGGTGGGCCTTGTGAGAACTCTGCCCCATGGGACATATTGATATCGATAGAGTAATTCAGTTTGCAACTGTTCTAGCTTCTCTTGTTTATTAAATACTTTTTGATTGTAAACCGGATCCAGTTCATTTTTGGTGCGACTTCGCTGCCGAAGGTTTGCAGCAGCGAAAGTCCAGCGGTCTGGGTCTCCCCTGAAAAGATCTAGCCCGAACACAGCAAAGAAATGTAGAGTGATTCTATGACCTCAATGATAGTGGCTTTATTATCCCCCCCCCACTCACCCTGTAGCTTCTGGTTCTCACTCTCCATCCTCTGCAGCAGGATCTGCTGCAGGATGGCCTTCCTCCAGAGCTCCCTCAGCTCCTCTTTGCTCCGTCTCGTCCTCTCCTCGGGCACCGCCCGTATGGACGAGTCCCCGCTCCCTCCAACTCCCACCTGGCCAGCGCACAGCCGGCCCCCCTCCAGACAGGGGTCCCCCCTCTCTGAAAGACACGTCAGATCACGCTGCATGAGATCACGCTACATTAGGTGTCCACTGCATACACAGCAAAGAATTAACAAAAGATAACACTTTGTTATGTTGTGAAATAATAGTTTGAATAAGTTTGAATTATCATGGGACATTTTTTCTTTTTTTACTTCATTCATTGGACCTCAGTAAAAAAAAGAAAAAAAAAGTACAATTTCCAACACCTGTGCAAAACAAAATGATAAACACAGATGCATTCGACACAGTCGGGTGTGTCGCACACAAAGTGTAAAGTAAAAAAAAAAAGTGTTTGTGTGACTCCACCCCAAAGTACAGGGTGGATCCCAAAACCTCAAAATACCGTGTTGTTTAGAGGAAGGACATAAAACTATCCAGCGCTTCTGTTTCAGTTCATAGGAACATCAAGATTCAGTTTGATTGCATGCTACACCGCCCCCCCCCCCCCCACACACACACACACAAGCTTTGCTTAGGTATGTCAATTTGATGCTTCTCTTTCCAAAGAGGTCTTCTGAGGAAAACTAGAAATAAGTAAGATAAGTGCACACACACACACGCACACACACGTGTTCTCTGGGCCAGGTGGGGTTAACGTTCACGTGTGCCTTTGTCTCTGTATCGGGGTGACGTTCCAAGACGTGCTGAAACCAGCAAAGTCGTTATACAAACATATGGCTCTTATGTTATGTGTTAAGTGTGACAAACATGCACACTCACGCACACACACACACACACGGCAACTCTCTTGAGAGACTTGTGTATTTGTTAGACAAACAGACTCCTGTCCTGCTTGAATAGAACACGGCTGAAGAGTCAGCTTCGAGGCGTGAAAAGTGTGCGTGCACACACACACACAGACACTTGCAAACACGTACAAACTTCTCCTGCGATCCTCGTGGACTACTTTAACCCTCTAGCCCCTTACCCTAACTGTAGCCATTAGAGCTACCGTACTGTGTGCGCCTAAACTTAATGCCAAAATAACCACACACACACCCCCTCTTGCATAAAGTGGCATGATCCACTCCCTGAGCAAACATTTCACCAGACCCATGTCCCTGAACACACGCACGCACACACACACAATATATGCAAAGTAGATCAACACGGCTGGCGCTTTCCTCTGGCGCTGTCTGTGTGTGGACTGTCAACATGGCCTTGAGACACCGTCATCCCTTCCAACACACGCACAAACTTGACACACCCATGACCTCATGCATGTAAGCACACACACACACTTATAAATCCACGCCCCGACTCGACCCAACTCTGGAGCGCTGCATTGGGCCAGCAAAAAGCCTATCAAGCTGAGCTGCTAAGAGCACCGAGTCTCCTTCACCTCGCGGCGGTCGACCGTCAAAATAAAAGTCAGGTGCAGATGTAATTAATGGTGAGGAGAAACGTCCCGCTTGATGTTCGGCCGTTTTGGTTTGAAAGGGAAGCGGCGCCCTGAAGCTCGCTCATCTCTCATGAGCAGCGTGGTGAGTGGGGAAAAGGTCACACTAGTCCCACATTCCTGTTGCGTTTATGGAGACTCCAACATGCATGTGCACGGACAGCAATCCACTAATCCAACGCCGCCACTGTGAAGGTTTTTAATACTCAGTTGGTGTTGCGACTGCCTCAGAGGTGTTAATTGAACCGTATGGAAATGTTTGTGGCTGTGTGCTCAGAATTTGGAAACAGACTTTGGCACCCCCCAGTGGTAGCATAAGACAAAGACACAGTGGCTAGAAACTGTGTGGCGTTCTACACATAGTGGCTAACATATATATGATGATATGATTTTAGTGAGCTTAATATCAATAATTTGTACAGCTGCTTTTGAAAAAATAATTAAATTAGTACTTCAAAGTCATTATTTTTCTCATGCTGTGTTTTTGTAGTTTCCCTCATTTATCGGGGAAGAAGTCACACCTGCATTGTAAACTACACAAGTCAGTCCTATCACGCTGTAAGAACCCAAGTTCATGGGTTCCAAGTAGCTCTGGCATCGCAGGACTTCCATAGAAACATCCACCCTTATTATTGTGGCGTTGTTGTGGCATGACAACATTACGGCAGAATGTGCTGTTATTTAGGTTTCCGGGTCAATGCCAGTTGAGCAGTGGGGGGAGTATTTATTCTCCCGGACTCCTTATCTCACCCGCGCGTGTTTACTCTGGCGATAGTAGTTGAAATAACACGCAAGCATTCTGTTAAACCTGCAAGAGGAGTTTTGAATAGAAGACGGTTTGCAGGGACACTGAGACAGCTGCTGTCTAAATTGTTGGTGCTTTTCTGACAAAACTGTAAAATTATGTAATGTGCCAATTTAGAGAGAGTTCATGACACTCGCACAAAGACAGTCCACCCTTAGAAACCCACGTAGACCTGGTTTTGTCTAGTTTAGGGGGGGTCGACATTATATGCCATAAAGAAGTTTTACCAGAACAATCTAGATTGATAAATAGCACTACAGGTGAGAGGTAAAAAATAGTTGTTTTTTTGATTTTGGGGTGAACTGTCTCTTTAAGTTACAAAATGTTGAGAACCCCTGGATTATGCCATATGGAAAAAAAAACAGCTTCTCAAATGTGAGGGATTCAGAGACAAGACATTCGAGGACATCATCCTGGACCTTTATTTACAGACGTCTTATAAACCGAATCTTTGGTAGCTCCCCTAATCAATTTCAAGCCGGAGTTTAATGCATGTCACTGAAACAAACTCAAATGCTATAAGCTGACTAAAGACTTTACAAGACTCAAAAACATTTCTTCAAACAGTAAACATAAACACCTTTAAGTGTAATAAAGACATTCCTTTCTTTTGCTAACGTAAGAGGTAATTGTATGGACATGTCTGTTTCTTGTTTTTTTTAAACATAAGTTATCGTGGAGCTACGGTGTGACCAACCCAACTATTGACACTGTCAACACTTGTCATACACCCACACAAGTCACAAAACACAGGATATGAAGACATGCAAGCACATGCATGATTCCCATGTCTGCACAGACAGACACACAGACGCACACCCTTTTGTGTAGACATTGACTGAGATGTCATAACGTCCCTTCTCCGTTCTCTACACTGGCTCCCTGTAAGAGCTCACATCCAGTTTAAGACTCCGGTGCTAGCCTACAGGGAAGTGAAAGGAACAGCTCCTTCCTATCTCCAGGCCATTGTCAAGCCCTACACCCCCGCCCGACCACTTCGCTCTGCTGCCTCGGGGCGATTGGTTGCCCCGTCGCTCAGAGGTCCTTGCGGCCGATCGACTCGGTCACGGCTGTTTTCCGTCCTGGCCCCACAGTGGTGGAATGACGTCAGGACAGCAGAGTCGCTGCCCATCTTTCGGCGCAGCTGAAAACTCACCTCTTCAAGAAGTACTACCCAGAGCTTTCCACTCAGCACTTATTGTATTCATACTAGTTTGTTGCACTTTTTGTATTTGTTTGTTTCTGCACTGTACTTTTGCTCTGGTTTATTTATGCTCTTAGATGCTTGTTTGAAGAAAGGAGATGCACTTATGACTTCTGGTGACTAGCAGTTCTCTTGAATACCTATGTTGAATACACTTATTGTAAGTCGCCTTGGATAAAAGCGTCTGCTAAATGACTGTAATGTAATGGAATGAATGTTCTCAACGTTTCAGCGCCAGGTGCGGAGTCGTACCGGTTGTCAATGTCACACTTGGCCCTGGCAGCCGATCAAATCTTTCTTTTGGTAGGATACGTACTAGGCGTGCCTGTGCACATGTGAGCAACTGTCTTGACCTGGAGCTGAGTTCTTCTTTGGAAGAAGACAAAGTAATCCAAATGTGAAGATCTCAACTGCACAAAGCAGGTATTTCTGTTTCTGTCTGCCAAGTGATTTAAGAGAGTACTGTTTGGTGACAGTGAGCCAAATATGTGCAGAATTGAAATATATCGCAGAATCGTTCCCTGCATCAAACTCTCTTTGACGCGCGTGTGCCAGTGTCAGATTTTGTTCCTGAGCAGATTGAATAATGTTTAAATTGCTTAATTATCTTCAAAATTTGTCAAGTTAAAAATAATATGGAGAATTCAGGATTTGAGCCAATTCTGTCTGAAAAGCAAATCTTATGAATTACTTGGGTTGTAAGAAAATATCTATATACTTGAGTATTGTGATATTATGTTTTGTGATACTGTTTAGATTCTTAAAAACACTATCGACAAAAAAAAAAGTAATGCATATATATAAAATATATAAATAAATATATACATATATATATACATACATACATATATATATATACACACAGTTTTTTCACTGTCTATATTTTCTATTTACTTAATTTGATTACCGAAAGAATCCTGAATGCATTTATAGTTAAATTTGTTTATTGATATAGGTCAGTAGTGCTATGATTTTTTTATGAAATGCAATATATCGCAATACATTGAATCATTACCTCTGTATTGAGATACATATCGTATCGCCAGATTCTTGCAAATAAAAAGCCCAATAATCAGCATGTAGGTACAAAATAATTACTAGTAATGTATTGACCCAATTTGTATAACTTGAAAATATATTTTTTCTTCAAAGCTCTTTCTCAAAGTTCTTGTTGCTGAAAAGTTGAATTGTATATTTGAGGCGATATCTTGTCCTCTGAATAATTGGACTGTGACTGCAGGATAAAAACAAACCCTGAAAAGACTCGTAACATGTGAATCCACAGGTCGATCTCATGCTTCCTTTACCCTGTGAGACAACTTGTGTTACGCCCCTCTTTCCTGCGCGTAAGTCGCAACACAGGACCTCCGTGTGACCCCATTGTTACGATGGACAAACCTTCCTCTTCAGTGTCTAAAAGAGTGCGACACATCCTTAGTCAACCAACAACCACGGTTTTCTATCCAGTGGGCTCTAGATTTTGTGCATTAAACATAAGCGTTGGGTGTATTTAAATGACACGGCAGCATGATCGCCTTCTTGGACAAGTTATTAAATACTGTGTAGGGACTGAGTCAGCAGTTTTAATCCAATGAAAATGTTACTATTATAAGGAATAATCTTTTCTTTGCATCCGAGAGGGCCTTCATTTCAACTCAAAAGGAGACAAACCAGAAATTGGCCAAACGACTTTCTACTTTCTTTACGGCCGATAGGTAGGAAAGACATTGACGGATAATGTCAACTTCTTACTACCACTCGTTAGTCCTTGCATAGAGTTAAGTCAATCAGTGACTGTGTCCATTCTTACCATTGGTGTCTGTGTTCTTCTGCGGTGTGGCGACCCGTAGGAAGATCTGCTGCCTCCACGAGTGGCGGTGGCTGCGCAGAGGGCTTTCCCCTACGCCACATGCTGCACTCGCTGCAGACAGAGCTGCTACATCACTGAAACACAAACACGCACACACGAATAGTTACATAATATGTCCTCCTAGTTTATACCATAAACTGTGTACACACATATTCATATACACACATATCCAAAAATATACATAAAATCAGCTTAAGTGAAACAAGGAGCACAGATTATGACTGTGCTGGACACACTGACATGGACGTGACTACTTAGTGTACGTGTGTGTGTGTGTGTGTGTGTGTGTGTGTGTGTGTGTGTGTACCTGCTCTTTGGGACATCGGGACAGTCATACTCTTGGACACGGGCCAGAAATGTAAATTTCAGAAAATTTGGGACAGAGGCGGAGGAGGGGAGACGAGCGCGCAGACCACCCAGAGGACTGAGATGGAGAGATGGAGGTGAAAAAAAGGAGGCAGGAAACAGATGAAAAGAGAGACGCAGGGCTCCGTTCACACAAAGAGAGACACAGGCTTTGAGAGAAATGCATGAGTTAAACTGAAAACCAGCGCGGGATTCTCACCGTCTTTTATTGAGCTGCGCTCCACTAGACGGTAAGGAAGGATGATGAGGGTGGAGAAGAGAGGGAGATGAAGGGCAGGGAGGAACAGGAGGAAGGGCGGAGTCGGTTGGGAGATGTCTGAGAAACGGTGCGAGTGCAGCAAGAGGGAGCGAAGAGAAAGAGCAGAGGAAGTCACAACAAAATAGGTGACAACTGAAAAATGGGGGAAGAGAAAGAGCAGGGAAAATTAAAGAAAAAGTTTTTGTTTTTAAATAGAGTTGGGAGATATAGTTTATGAGAGAATTTTGGTTGATGATCATCTCAAAGTGCTTGGTGAAAATATTTTAATATCGTCTTTTCCTTAGACGGCAACATTACAAACATAACTGAAGCCATTCAATATTCGGAAAGCACATCAGGCTCATCTACCTGGGTGTAATTAAAAGAATACAGCAGAACCAGAGATACCGTCGGTTTTGTTTCACGAATTATTCTTACTCGTCAATACCTGCCGCCTGCATTACCCACAATGCAACCTCGACAAGCTATGCTAGAAGCGGCTAATGTAGCCTCCAGCAGAGATGAGCAGCAGGCTACAGACTGGTAACCTTTACGTCTTTCTGACAACACGACCCCAGATTTCTTTTCATTTGAAACTCCAGACCAGACAAATTACTGAAAACGATCACAGATCCAACAGCTCCCTCTGGAGCCACAAAAGGCTGTATTGATAGAAATAGAACAGGAGAAGAAAGGACATTCAAATTCAAATCAATGTATCGGCGGCCATTTTTTATGTGTACCGCTGCCATTGCTACCATTGTAGCCGGCTAACTTCCGTATAAACCAAACCGACTTAGGGCAAGTTGCAGACTCACTGAGATGAGGTTTTGCAGTAGTAGTAGTAACGTTGCAAAGCGCAGAGAGCCAGAGTAAAAGAGTCTAACAACGCACTGCTTCATCCACACACTCTAATCACAATGTAGTAAACGCACTTTGTTCAGCTCATCTTTTGTAACCAGTGTAGCATCAAAGTATGGTGGAATTAGCAAGCTAGCTTGCTTACTAGCCAGCGGTATGCTAGGAAGCTTGCTAGCTAATTCGGGCATGCTTTAATGCTACATTGGTTAAAGAAAATGGGCCAAGGTCAAGCTACCTAGCAAACAAGGCAGCCATCCGGAGCAGCCTCTGCTCTCTTCCCGGCGAGCCCTCGTACCAGTCAAAACATCCACGGAAAACAGTTCAATGTCCGTTCTACTCCAATTCTATTTCTATGGCTTTATACATCTTTTTCACATACGCAGTAGTACTCCCTAACATCTGGTAACAGACTTTGATGTGTACAATTGGTGGAATTTCTTAACTTAAACGCTCCCACCTGCTTCATCATCCTATCCACATTACATGGATTCTTTTTTTTCTCAGAATAACCAAAAAGTAGTGCGAGTTTGATTTAATGTCAAGAGGTTTATCGCACAGACAGACAAGGGAGAAGAGTTTTTCAAGTGCAGAGGAAATAACGTCAACAGCCAAGATTTTAACAGCAGCACTTTGCTGACAGGAACTCGACTACGTTGTGCACTAAGCCGGCTGTATATGTAGCTCTTTATAGATGATCTACACCGTCTTGTTTCCCTTTGACACAGCTGCACCTGCCGACATAGAGGAAACCAGGGGATGACACGCTCCACTGAACATGCGTTCAACCACCCGTGAGACTGCCGTCACAGGCTCATTCCTGATCGTCACCAGTTACACGAGGGGTTTGAAACTATGTGCTTCAGTCGTTGATCCAGGAAGAGGATAGAAGTTGTAAACATAATGCAACTGCAACCAATCCTCACTCATTGTACGGCTCAACTTAATATGTCACGGCAGAGAGATGGGCGGCCCCTTCACATCTGAGACATTTCTAGCGTACTGGACGTGATTAATGTGAGACATGTTGCAACACGTGTCATTGGGAATGTAAAAATTCGAGATTGAAACCAGAAACGCTCTCCTTACTTGCTCTGGTGTGGCGTGTCGGTGCTGACGGAGTAGTGGCGTACGAGCTTGGGCTTGCTGGCTGCAGCGGGGTCCTGCGGTGTGCGAGTCAGTGCGTGCAGCGGCGAGCTCTCTGCTGAGGAAGGGGTGGGAGGGTGGCTGAAGGTGCTGGCCCGTCGGCGGAAGCCCTGAGGCTGAGCGTCGCCGGGTTGAGAGGAAGCGGAGGGGGACAGGGGGAGAGAGGAGTCAAGGCGCTTCAGGTCCCCTGTTGAGTTGTGGCACCTGAAGACGACGAGGAAAGTGTGTGAGGAGAAAAACATGGTGACCACATAATCTCATGACCACACACACGTGTTATGTAGTCCAAGGGAAAAAGAAGTGTGAGGTGAAATTAAGTTTATAATATGCTCTGTTAAAGGGAGTCCAATGAAGTTTGGAATAATTAAATCATCGTGTAATTACGCTTAAATATATTCCGATCTGAATGGACCTTTCGCAAAGTCCCGCCCTCTAACGCAGGCTGGCCAGTCATAGCGTAGCATAAGCCAGTTCTGACCAGGTTCCAACAACAACTATCCGTTTCTGCTCCATAGACTCTCATGTAATCGTTTCAGATGATCTACAGGTTGGTTTAGTGGATTTGGAGTGAGTCTCGGTTAAACGTTGTGTAGAAGTGATACTCGTTACCGATTTTGACAATGAATAAAGACCAATTCTGTCCTTTCTGGTATTGCAAGCAACCGTTTTCAAGTTAAACAGAGATTTCAAAACACATTGAATTATCAATCTATTCTGGAGGCTGGTTTTTCACAAACCCAGGGATCAGGATCTTGGAACTCAGGGTCTCATCAACCTCTACGATAATGAAATCCAAGTAGAACTGCTCTGACCTTTGAATCCCTGACTGTTCTGTCCCAAGATATGAGTCAGTGTGTGTGTGGGCATGTGTGTTTACCTGAGTGGGCTGGTGGGTCGCAGCTGGGAGGAGGCGGGCAAGGGGTCATCTAGACAAGACTGGTCCTGGTCCTGGCTGCTGTTGAGCGTATAAATGCCGCCATCGCTTCCTACACTGTTGTCCCTCTGAGCTCGGGCCTTGCTGCTCCCCTGCCAACAGCACACACGCCAAGGTTATACACAGTAGGTCGAAGATCACAAACCGGCACATTACTTCAAGTTTCACGTTCAAAGTGTAAAGATTAACAATTATGAAAACTACCATGTCCTCAAAAAGGCCTGTTCTTCTATGTTAGATCACAATAATGACAGCGTACCATGTATACAAGTGACTACTTGAGCACTACTGAATACAAACCAAGAAAGAAAGTACAGTTTTACCTTCCAGATCCCCTCCAGGGACTCGGTTAGCGAGCGCTTGGCTCGGCTCTTGAACTGCTCGAGTCGCTGCCGACTGCTACTCTGCTGTGGATCCACTGGGGCTGGAGCTGCCTCCTCACACACCTACATATACATGGAGAGACATAGAGGGAGACAGCGAAGACAGGGAGTGAGTGGGAGTATGTATAAGCTTAGTATGACACTTATTTCATTCTAAGTGAAAGGGATATTTGTAATAAAGTGACCTGTTTGCTGTCTCCAGGCAGAGTGTGCTGATGGCTCCTCTGCCTCTCCTCATACAGATCCCTCAAAGAGGCCATCACCAACTCATTCTCTTCCTGGTCGCTCTTAGGACGAGCCCTCTGAAACACACACAAAATGCAAAAAGAATTATATTACATTTTTCTTTTTCGACCATGCCGAATAAATGATACGTGAGGAAGAGTTTGCAAGTGTTGACATAAAAGCAGCATCCAAACGTGTAGGGGTTTTGAGTGGACAATAGCTACATTACATTAGAAGAGTGGACACACTGTGCTGTTTTATGTTAGTAAAGCATGATCTCATGTGTTGAGAGATCAGCACTGATGTGGTGCTGCAGTTCAGCCACATCACCAGCAGATGTCAGCTGAGTCATAGAGAAATACTTGAGGGCGGTCTCCTCCCAAGGCTCACCTTGGTCAACAATGTGTAGTACCAATGATGGATAAAATAACATCAGCGGGCCTACAGATTAAGTTGCAACATTTAAACGGATGTGCTTTATCAAACAGTCCACTTGTGTTTTTAGGGAAAACAGACGGACGTGTTGAGAGAGCCACAGAGAGTGAAACAGACCAGAACACAGAGATGAGGTGGCAGGAATATTGAAGTCATGTGTAAAGGCAGATCAGTGCTCCTCGTGAAAAACACGTGATTCGACGGTGATACATCAAAATCATGATTGCATCCCTGGCTTTTTATAACTACTAGGCTGGACTACTGCGACGCCCTTCTTTCTGGTCAAACAAAGAATACAATAAGTCAGCTTCAATTAGGTCAAAATTCTGCTAACCGAGTATTAACTAGGACCAAAAGGAGAGCACATATTACGCCTATTTGAAAATCTTTACACTGTTTAGCTGTTAGTTTTCGTATGGATTTTTAAAGTTCTTTTATTACTTTATGAGGCACTACGTGGCCTTATTTGGTGTGCATCAGTCTCTTCACCTTCTCTCCATTTCCGTCTTGTCAATCATTTGTAAATGAATTGGATTTGATTTGTTTGAAAGGTGCTCTATAAATAAAACCTGATTGATTGATTCTTTTCTAAATGTCCGATGACTCGTCCTGCACGCGGACGTTTACAAAAATGTATCCAATCAAATCGCAGTAGGCAACAGGGCAAAACGGAGAGATAGGAAGATAAGACACCACGTGTCTGAGGTCTAACTCATTGAAGGGAGTCTTTGCTGATTTTAACCGGCTCTGTGTCACTGCAGATGAACAGCGCCCGGACTCAGCAAAGTTTCCCTTTCATCTCTGCCTCCTCCTCCTGATCTAACAACAGGTGGAGGAGGTGTGTGTGGAGCCAAAAGTCCGCTGGAGCTCAGTTTGGTGCTAAACTCTAATCCCGCCCACGTTTTTTTTAGCGGCCCAATAAAATGGAAAATATGTGATTTACGTCCCTCTTCGTAACTGCACACCACTCAAACGTTACTTCACTGTGAAATACGTCACAGTGGAGAAGCTAAAGACGCTCCGACTTCTGTTTCACTGGGACCTGAAGACTGACTGGTGTGTTTCTAGCTGCGGTCGCCTCAGAGGGAACTCTAGGAATTGACACTTGGGCCCACATGTGCACCGTCGGGACAGACGCGTTACCATAGTGTTCTCAAAGACCGACGCTTGCTCTTGGTTGTCCAGAGTGGCCAGGTGTCTCTGAAGCTCCAGCTTGGTTTTAGATGGGTGCAGACCTGAAAAATATGTAAATGCAGGATAAAAACACGCAGCAGACAAGACTAGTGTCGCATCACATTTGTTTTACTTATAGTAGGTGTATGTTCATACGGTATGTGGGGTACTGAGGGTCGATGGTGTGGCAGTTTTATATTGTACACCCCCTATAGTTTATAGGTCACTTAATTCAGCAGCATAATACACCTTATACTCATTGGGATGCAGTACAGAGATGCAGCTGCCTACCTTCTATCCTCTCACACAGTCTGTGGAGCTGCTGCATGGGGCAGCCGCCACACTGCTGGCTCTGGGTCTTTGCATTCTGCTGCAGGGCAGCCACAGAGAACGCCTGCTTCAAAGTCAGCATGATCTCATCCACCTACAAGAGCAAAACACATTCTTCTTTATGCTTTTTTTTTTCCCACCCATCCAACATACAGCCTGTTGATATCGTCAGTGCATCTATGGGTTTACTTCTACCCGTATTCATTTACATTAGCTTCTTTTCAGAACTGCATTCCACGAGAGAACAGCTATTTGAACAAATCCACCCCATTCTTGACCCAATATTGTTTATGGTGTTTTTTGTCCTTTCCTAATTCTATGAGTTTCAGTAAGTTTCTAGTAAGTTTCAATATATGTGGAAAATCTGGGTCTTTGCAGTAACATATGCCGTATAAAACTGGTCGAAGTAAAAATAAGAGTAAAGTAAACAGGATGTGCAGTTTTTTGTGCAGGTTGTCCAGTTTACTCTGGCAGCAGTCAGATACTACAGTACAGCCGTGTGATGACCGAGGCTTTTTATCAAACACACCATGACTCAACGGAGCACAGAGCTCTGAGTCATAGGCCTCAAGACTTCGAGCACAAATTAATCAGACGTAAACCCAAAGCAAACTCTAGAGGTGTTAAATTAAACTGAGTGGGAAGTACTGATATGGAAATATATGTGAAATGATTTACAGGAAGTACACACAATGCTCAACTGTGCATTGTGTTCCAATGAACAATTATACAAGAGTTGATTTTAGGTTTGTAGATGTGCATTATGAATGACTGAATGAATGTTACCAACACAGACGTGCCGATTTGGATTGTTGCAGTTCACATACATGTCTATCCAAAATGTCATCACTTCATCAATTTGTCATAATTAGCAGAGGAATTCTTGTGTTGTGTCCAAAAATATGTTTGTGAGGTCACAGTGCCCTTTGACCACCAAATGTTAAATCAGGTCAACCTTGAAATTTAAAGAAATCCCCCTCCAGGTTTTGTTTTTTTAAGATATCAAGTTCAAGAGAATCAAACAAGACGTATGGACAACTGAACATAATAAAAACGGCAAAACACGTGAATTATTATGATTTCTTTTACGTCCCATCCTTTTCTAGCATTCTCTCTTTTCATTATCCATCTCTCACCAGCGACTCGTCGGTGCACTGGAACACGTAGCACACAAAGTGGCAGCTTCCTCCTTCCACCGTCTCCCTGCAAATGAAGCCGAAGTGATCCACGTGACGGATACCCTGGAAGAGAGAAGATCAGGCGCTTCAGGGTTCAGGATGGGGTTTTAAAGACCCCACACAAGCCTGGACAGACAGTATTGTGTAGAAATGCAGTGCTTCATTCCTACCTGTGAGCAGAAGGAGATCTCTCTGAACGTCTTCTCTATGGCAACTTTCTTAGTGTCTGGACTGACCAAGAAGATCTGAGACCTGCCCACCTGCAGCAAAGACAGACAAAGAGAAAACAGTGAATCTAATTGTGTCTCTGAGTGTGGGTGTTTCAATGGTCTTGCGGTGTGTAGTGTGCGTGCTTCTGTGTGTGGTGAGGTTTGTGGTGTGGTTGTGACAGCAATAATGAGCCTCGCACACTTAACTAGTTGTGGTTCAAGTTCAGATTCCTCACACTGAAGTCTGGGTCAGTGATTACGTGATATAAAGGGGAAGCCTAAAAATAATCTTTTCAGTTATAATCGGATTTGTCAAATGAGGTAGTTTCATTTGTCTGTTGAAAAAGTACCTATGAATTTTAGAACAGTTCCGCTTCAGTGGATATCCCCCATTCATACCATCATTAGGACATGAGTCACTATCACTCCTCAAAAGAAAAAGGGACTCAGTGGTTTGAATAAGCAGCTGATCTCATGTCTGTTAAATCCAGAGCACAGCTATTCTTTTTATTAACATGCTGCCACTCAATGCTCTGCTGTATGGAATATCAATCACATCTAGGGACGATATATAATAAATGTATGTCAACATGGTCCTAGTTGAGATTTACCACATTATTACGATAATCATCAAAATATGCTTAATCACTCAAATCACTCAAATGTACTGGAATAACTTTCATTTTGTTAAGAAAGAAATATTATTATTGCATCACAGACGGGACAAACAATAAAACTTTTAAATAAGGTACAAATAATCATAAGTCTCCCAGCATAAATAAAAGATAAAATTAAAAAATTAAATAAATAGCAACATTGAGTGCATCTCTTCTTTCTAACATGATAATTCCTGTTTTTCACTTCCATAACAGAAAGCTAGACAGCTTTTTCAAGTCACTCGTGATATTGTAAATTCATCACACTCAATCTTAGAGTGTTTTTTATTGCAACTCGCGATAAATTCCTAAATAAAATATAAATAAATGGAAAAACTGATCACATGTCACTATGATGAGGTCATTCTGTCTACTACCCATGTCAGCAGCAGCAGCATGCATCATCAGTGTCAATAACAAGTCTGTATGCCCTGAGGGACAGCAGCAGGCCCTGGTGGTTCCTGTGCCAGCGGTCACATTTCCTGTCTGTGGGACAAACAGGAAAGCTGTTGGCAGCAGAGTCACTGAGGCCACATAAAGGTGAGAAAGGAGAGTGTGACTAAGCTCTTTTTAAACAGCAGTCAGTACTTTCTCTTGCTGAGTCATTAGGAGATTTATTTATTTTTCTCTTTTGTTCTCCCCGTCTCTGTCGTTTAGGAGCGAGTGTGAGGACTTGTTATTCAGGGATCCAAAATTGCGCTTTACAGCACTTCTCTTGTTATTCTCAACAAAGACATCTGAGAAAACCATCGTGTGTGAGCCGGAAGAAGTCACACGAAAGAGTCCGTCTGGGAAGCAGTGTGCTGTTTTAGGTTGTACGTGAAAATGAATGTGCGACAGATTATTATTATCTACTGCACGGGGATCATGCGATCAGTCAAGTGTGTGAGTGAGTAAATATGCACCTTTGTGTCTGTCCACAGCTAATCATGCATTCTGCTGCAGCAAACTGCATAATATTTTGGGGGCCCAGTCATGACTGCATGCTCATGGTTGCGGTAACTCACACTTTTTTTTTAAAGCACCTTTTATTGCCTGTTTTGTCCTGCCATTGACTGACTCCTAACTCACTACTTTTTACCGGCCCCCGGCCGGGAGGGGCATCGCCAGCCCCCAGCCACTACTGTGCGCCCAGAGACACAGGGGGGGACAGTTTGCTTACTTTTATTGTTTTGGACGGTGTGTTTAGCTAACAGCTAAGAGCTAACAGAGAGTTACATTTTTTTGCCAAGATTGTATTACGTGTCTTATATGACGACTTAAAGACTATTGATTGCATCTATAGCCGCTTGTACCTGAGTTTGAATGAAGTGCGTTTTACGATGCATTACAGCCCATTGGTGTCGCTGCAGACACACCTCTACTGAGTGCACCTTTCTAGTTTATTAGCAATGCAATTTTTCAGTCCTAAGTCAGGATGCCTGATGAGGGCCATGACTGAAAAGTTGCATTTCTAACTCACTGCTGACAATGTGCAGCAATTCAACATTGTCTTTTGCATGATTTCATTTTCCCTCGCAGGTCTCTACCAGGAGTAAATCTTTACTGTTTTTCCTTCTAAAAACTAAAAACCTCTGTGCACTGTTGTGAGTGAATTTTGTGTGCGACAACTTGACACTTTTTTCGAGGTTGTGCATCTCTGCCTACAATGCATAAAGAACTATATGGAGTATGTACAGCATATATGGTCCCAATGATTGGCACGCTGACTGACAGATATAGTTATCGAGAATTTGTTTGATTTCTTGGGAAGTACTGCAAGTATTGTGATGGGTTCTATCTGTCAAAGAGAATAAAAATGGAAGTAATTAGAGCCTACTTGCTAGTGGTAGCGTGCGTGTCCGTTCATGATAATTACCGTAAACAGCATGGTCCTGTTCTCCTGCAGGCTGGTGGGCTGGACTCCAGCGGAGTGGGCGTGTGCCTCAGTAGTGTTGGTGTGAGAGATCTCAGGTGAGAGTCCATTCTCATCCAGGGCCTGCAGACAGGGGAAGCTGGGGTCTCTTTTGAACATGACGGGTCGCTTCCCGGCGGTTGGGCTCCCCGCAGCACCGTTACCGACGTCGCCGCTCTCGAGTCCGTTGGGTTGAAAGGTCAATGCCCTCCTCAGCCCGCCCGCCAACCCAGCGCCATTCACTCCTTTGTCGCTCGCCCCCGAGCCATGCAGCTGGCCGAACTTCTCGATGCACTCGTCGATCAGGGCGGGGGGGGCTTTCTTGTGAGCGACACTCGCGCGGCCGCAAAACAGCACCTCGAACTTCTTGGAAAAGGCTGTCGGCGACAGGGCAGCAGAGGGTGCCGCGGAGGTCGCCTTCGCTGAGAGAGACGAGCGACATGTCTCGGGGGGGTCGTTGCCTCCAGAGGACGTTTTGGTGGAAGTGGAGGTGATGTCATCGCTGCGCGCAGAGCTCTTCCCGGCCTGCCTCAACGTACTGATGATCTCGGGAACCTGGAGGGATAGCAAGCAGGAGATAGGAACTTGAAACTGCTGTGATAAAACACAGTTCCGTCACAGTGCCTAATGAGTATCACATCCATTTGAACATAAAAAAAAAAAAAAATCACCTTGAGAACTTTTGGAGCCCATGATAAAACAATGAACCCTACAGTAAAGGTGAAACTGCGCAACACGCAGCGATCTGTAATTTTCCTGATCAACAAAAGGAACGTTTCCAAACTCACTGCGTACACGGATCTGAACCTCTATAAAGACGATGTCGTGGAGCATAAACGGAGCCAGTGCACAGAATTTTACCCAGTTAACATGCACACTACTTTACTCAGGTTCAGGTTCAAGCTAACTAATTGGCATAGTGTACTAAACCTAATGTCAAACAAAGGCTAAAACGGTTCACAGTACCGTCACATCCATTGCCACAATAGAAGTCTTTCTCCAGGTACTGTAATAATAAATAGCCGCCCTCTTCATTTCGTGTTAGACTGTGTGCTCATATGATGGCACACGTCCATGAACAGGTGGCTGCCTACAGAAGCAATAGTGCATAAACACTAAATACCTACTGATTCTCTTCACCTCACCATGAGCTCACCTGCCACATGTGTGTCACGGTTCCCTGAAATGGAGCCGCCCTTGTGACGGTGTGTGTTGAAAAGGAGCCGAATTGGGACAGTTGGTCTCGAAGCAGGCTTTGTACTCACTCTCCTTTTATTTGATTCCCTTCTTTCCTTTCCTCCTGACCCCTCCTTTCCTTTTTTCCTCCTACCGCTCGCTAAATAAACTCGGGCTGTAGTCAACCAAAGACTGAAAGTCTACCTACTCTTCAAACCAAACCGTTAGTCGACCGGGGGAAAAACAAAATCTGCATGTTATCTTTAGATTAATTAAATCAGCCACAGTGCACTAAGAGCACTCTACCTAGTGCCATAAATGAATTATAAATAAACGTAAAACTAGCTGCAGCATATTAAATTAGTTTTTAACCTAATTATTCTGTACATAAACAATAACAACAGACTCAAAGCTGAAAATGGAACGAGTCTTCAAAGCTTTTGCAATGTGCCTGCAGTTATATTTCAAACAAAGCGATTAGGCTGTTTATGAGACCAAACACGTTGAAATAGGACATTTTTGATGCGGTGCATGGGTCAAGGTTATTTAATACCTAGATGCCACCAAATCCTACGCACTGCTCCTTTAAGAAGCGCTTTCCTTACCGAGCATTTTACAGTGTTGTGAAACATATGACCTACTTTTTGGACTTGGCAACTTGAAAAAATAAAATAAAAATGTGCATATGTTTTACACACTGACCATTTCACTTTACAATAATCAATTAAAGTTGAGAATTTCAATCTCGGAGAAAACCAGATAACACTTTCTGCCTCCGCTAGAGTCCGCTTTATTCTGCGTGACGTACATGCCGTCATCCGCCCATGTCCACACTGACCCTGTGTAGACACAGCCCAAAATTTGGGACAGCACGGACTGTACTCATGCGCATACTCCAGTTTCCTGCCACGCTCCAGTTCAGTTGGTGCCAGCCAGATCAACGCGGACCCTAAATGGTGGCATGGATGGAGCTGTGGTGCATCAGGACGATCGCTACAAGTCCACAGACGTGGAAAGTATGTCAGGGGGCTTTAGTCTCTTTCATTCTGGGATGATGCACGGCAGGAATAAACAGCAGGACACAAGCAACGCTGTCGGTTTGTTTACTCAGCAGCTGAACGTCTTTTTATATCAACTCCCCCATTGATATTAACAATTGCAGTTGCATTACAGTAGAGAGGACCACAGCTGTGTTTTCTGCCCCTCCAACACACTGCGCCCCTGGCTGACATCCCAAATGGATCCAGCAGTCAGGATGCAGCCGTTGGTCATCAATAAGTGGAGCATGACGAGTTGAAACTACACCTACACACTCACTGCCATCCATAAACGTTATCCAGGAAACTGCAATGTATACAGAGGTTATGGATTATACTGATTTAGTTTTACTTGGCTGTGAATGCAGTTTATATAATCTATGTAAACACTCATTTTCAGACTTCACAGATTCAAGCAAGCATCTGACACAGAGCAGAGGTGCAGAAAAGGCTTTGTTGCTCATGTCCGGCTTCCTGGATATTCATGTTCAGACTGGGCCATTCATTATTCACACACACACACACACACACACACACACACACACACACACACACACACACACACACACACACACACACACACACACACACACACACACACACACACACACACACACACACACACACACACACACACACACACACACACACACACACCACTTTTAAAGAACATTCCCTTGATCCCTTCATCTATTCTCTTAATGTGCAGAAAATCGAACTCCAAAGTATTTAGCAACATGGTTATTTCTCCGCTTCGCGATGCAGATGTGTCCCTGTTCTCTTGAACCCGGGTTTAACGTCTGCAGATGAGTGGACGCTGAGGGGTTAAATGACGACAGCCTAGAACAAATGAACCGTAACTCAGGGCTCTCACTGACACAAAAAACATTTTCGGCAAGCACTCTTTCCATGACCAACCATGGCAAATCTGTGTTTTTTTTTTAACCCAAACGACAATCTTTTCCTAAACCCAACTGAGTAGTTTCCTGTGGAGACGGAAGTTTATTTTGAAAAGCTGGGCTGTTGGTCAGCTTGATACAGTTACTAAGTTACTCTTGCGGCAATAAACCAATTCTGTTATCCATCGTCGTGATCAATATTGGTTTGATAGCAGACACTGATCATTCAGATGCACCACAATCGTGGTTTAAAGTGACTCACTGAGTCAGTCTGAAGGGAATACAGTAACATTCAGCCAAAAGGTGCAGGTGTGCATTGTTTGAATATGACTGCGGCTCACTGCCATTTCACACGATTGTTTTGTAGTGGATAAGTAATGATACAGTAGCTGAAAAAATAATGAAATCCAACTTAAAACTTAAATGTTTTTGTTTAGTCACTGTAATCTAAGCAGCTGGTTCCATAAAGTGTGTGTCCATGTATGAACCAATCTTCACACAAGCTTTCTCAGCTGTGTTCTTCATTAAGAGTCTTAGTTGTCTTTCTTAATGGCTATTTCATCTGTTTGTTTACCTATGACCGGACATCAAGGGAAGATAGTAAATCTGTTGTGTTCACGTCAGTATATACATAGGTTGATTTGCAACCATGACGTCTTCCGAATAGGATAATGTGGCCCTTTAACAGAACGAATTGTCCAAAAGTGTGTTATCTGTAAGTGTCCAGAACATATGCAAATTACTCTGTGCAACAGTACTCGCCTGTTTTCTAAAGTATATATGTCAGGAACTCAGAGACAGACCTCTGAGCAGCCTTGATGCATAACCTGTTTGTGAATCAACTCTGTCTCCTTCTTGCAAGAATAAATGTACTGTTTAATGATTTTTACTTCGGCCTCGAGTGAATTTTTCTAACATCCAACCAACGTCTTCTGAGCTGTCGCTGCAACCAAAATAAGAATATGATGACAGAGTAAAAACTCTGTGGACCTTTAAGCCGGATAACCTCGGATTACGATCATGGCCCTCATTGTGTTTTGTTACAAACACACCGACTGAGATCTCGTCTCTGCTGGACACAGCGGGGACACTGGTGACTTGTAGCCTTCTGCTGATAGTTGGCAGCAGTTGCAACATCAACACAGTAACTAACAACATGACAACATGGAGAGTAAAAGCCTCCCTCTCGTCCAGCGCTAGCAAAACAGCTGATTGACCGCAGAGAGGCGGACTGCGGCTCAGTGTCTCTCAGTGAGTGGTTATTCCTGCAAAAAAGCAAGCCGAACACGTCCATCTTTACTCATTTACTGAGTTTTCTACTTTGACAGACACGACTAATGTCTTCACAAATTCATCAGCATTTCCTACGCCACTACCTAATAAGACTTCCTCTATGTAAATATACATAACTAGAACTCAGGGTGAGTAGAAGTAGGAAGTTTGCATTCTTGTTGTTCTGCGATTGTGCGTCAACTTCAGTTTATTTAAAGAGAAAGAAAATTACCCAGAGAAAGAAAAGTACACACTCACATCATAATGTTAAAATGACAACAACACACTTTACTGCAATAATCTCCCACTGCACACCCACAAACACTGCAAACTGCACACCCACACACACTGCACACCCACATCCCCTAGTTTCCCCAGCTGGGTGCTCAGATCACTGACTGCTTCCCCTTGTTGAGGTAATGGTAGCTACCCCAATCCTGTGGCTGTTACACTGGCATCAAGACAACGTAAAGGAGGATGGAGTTAATGGGGAAATGAGACGTATGAGGGAGCCCGTCCATTTAAAGCCCCACAGCTGTGTTTGTGTACCACGGGCATTGAGAGTTCATTATGATAAATAAAGCAGGACGGTGAGGGAATAGAAAGAAAATCTGTGGTACTTTTATCAATTTAATAAAACGAACAATAGATAAAAGATATGATGCTATAAAAATACATCATTATCATCATCCACAAAAACAACATACAAGTCGGGCTATAACCTTTGTCTGCAAACACACACACGCTTCTGGAGTACTGCAGGAATGAGTCCTTAAATCCTAAAATGAAGATGTTTTTGCACTCGTCTCAAAGTAAATTGGATTTTCTATAGATGCCTGACAGGTCTGCGGTTAACACAAGCTTCAGAGATTGTAACGTTTTGTTCACGTCAGTAAATACCCCTCTCATGAATGTGTTTAATAAGGCAGCTGACTGAGACTACAAAGCGTCCTCACTAGAACACTCGTCCTCCAAGTCATGTGGCCGTGGTGTTGTTCCTTTATAGCCTGTTTATGATTTTTACTTCTGCCGATTGTATTCACGCTTCTAAAATCATAAAAGTGGTGTTATCACATGTGAAGATTATCTCGCTGAACAAAACATGCAAGTATCCTAAATACAGGAGAAATCCCTTCCGGGGTCGGCCTGCACGTCCTTTCCTGCAGCGCTCTGCTGTGAGCGCAGCTGGCAGCAGAGCGCTGGCAGGGAAGCAGAACACGGAACAGAGAACGAGGAAGAAGACGAGCGAAGCAGAAGCAGTGGTTGAGTCACATCATTGGTGACGTAACACACCCGACTCTTCAGGCCGGGTCCTGCTGCGTCTTGCCTCGGCATGAGCTTTGCTCACTCTTGTTCTTTTGTTAAAACAATAACAGCCTCATTATCTTCCACTGTGCTGCTCTGGATGAGTGCGTCGGCGAGATGAAGCTTCTCAAAATAGCAGCACAATGTGGATATGCTCCACTCTACAATTCAGAAGGAAATGTGATACTTTTCCCTCCACTACATTACCAGCTGTATTTGCTTTACAGATTTAGATATTGCAAACCAAAAACATCATCATGATCAACAATAATCCAATCATTTAAGGGCTCTGCACACTCACACAGTTCTCAGTTGAAGTTGTTGGGAGTGATGGGAATGTTGCGGGGTCGCCAATAGACCTTTTTCACAGCAGAATGTTCTGATATTTGGTAAGAAATGTCAAAAGTCTGCCCTCTGTGAATATTTCCTAGCGTTGAATTGTAAAGTGACACCTGATGCTGTGTAGCCTGGATGGTTTGTTAGCACGTGACCAACACTCAGGCACAGATAAGTATAGTTAGATTTATTATTATAATAATTATTATAGAGCAGGGGGAGAGGCTGTTTAAAAAAGGTAGTGAATGAAGAAACGCTAACGTTGGAACTCATCAATACTCTGGTCTTTAATAATTGAGCAGGGGCCCGTTTAACACGGGCTCTCTGTACCCGTGACTCGTTATAAGCTGCCGTCGGGACATAAAACATTCAACCTCTCACAACAAACACTGGACCGGCGGACCTTTTGTGTCAACAGAACGGAAGAGGAGGGGTGGAGTGAGATATAAACAGAAAAAAGGAGTCGATGAAGGAAAAGAACGAGATGGTGCCGAGTTCAAACATGAGCTTAAATCTCAGAACTGGTACCTCTGGGCTTCTTAGCAGTTTACTGGCAAACAGCCAATGGATGTGTTCCCTGACTGATGTGTGTCTGTGTCATTACATGTTTTTAAAAGCTACCAGGAAGCTACCAGGCCCCTCTTCCTTTGCCTCTTTATATTTATATTCATGAGAGTACAGTTAAACAACTCGGGATAAGAGGGAACTTTTGCAGCTTCTAAATTTGACTTTTTATTATGACGTATCTGAGCGCAGCACGCTGCTTTTTATAAACTCTCCATGTCTTCAAGATGAGGGCCTCTCACATGGCACCAAATATAAACACAGTGGGATTTACTGTTGCTTTCTCTGTTGGATATGCTTTTCAACAATGGCTACACACATGGGACATAAAGATCCACATCATGTTCCCACAGTGGATACGTTGATATTTCAAAAATAATCTGAATCAATAAGTGGAAGCCGTAAATAGCGAGACTATATCTTGAAAAATGAAAATATTTCATGGTAGTCGAAATATAACGCGAGATTCAATCCCCTAATAACCCTTTAAAAACTAACAAAGTAGGTGCATGTAGGCAGGGCCTCTCTTGATGACCATCACAGTTATGCGCAGATTGCATTTTTTGGAGGTTATTGTTTTGATGCCTTGGAAGAACTATAGATCCATGTCAAAATGTGATTTGTGAGGTCACAGCCACCCTTGACCACTAAATTGTAATCCGGTCATTCTTGAGTCCAGCTGGACGTTTGTGCCAAACTTGATGAGAGGAGATCGAGATGTTGCGTTCACGAAAATAAACGTACGTACGGATGGACAACCGGAAGACATCATGTTTACCACTGATACTGTAGCAGATGTATGCATCCTATCCACTGACAACATACCATGCAATGACAGCAAAACTGCAGAGTTTTTAACCATAAATACTGCATTATACCACACAACTACTTTCTATTTCCCACAACCCTTCTATGCTTGAGGAGGGAGATATTTGAATCACTTCAATAAAAAACTTAATAAGCACAAACCAATGACACATGACCATGACCAGGTCTAAATGTATTCATTGCGTTGCCCAAACCTATTTAACGCAGCAGAATGCAACATTTCTTTTCATTTTAAAGCGGATCGTCTTTCACCTGTTTGATTGCTGCTTTTCTCACTGTTCTCCTCTCCCAACGTGCTCCTAGTGTCTACTTGTTTTCAATCACTGTGGCATGAGAGTGGAGTCTGCTATCTGTCCACGACCAACAGACCTCTCTCTGTTTTGCTGACGCCCCCCCTAAATCTACCCCTTCCTTTTCCTTCTGCTTTCACTACTCGACTCTCTGAAACACTTGAACCAACAGACACGTTTAGTCCTAACGTGTCCCTCTCCTCTCACTCCCGTCTTTAAGGACATGGGACGTACAGAGGAGGATTTGTTTTCTCACATTATACTGGTCCAGTCTTTTCTCATTTCAGCCCCTCTGCTGTGCTCAGCATGATGACGTCATAGTCTCTACTACCGTCTTAATGCATTTTCAGTTCAAACACACGTCTGTACAAACAAAGCTCAAACACACCAGCTGATCAATAATTGGAGACTGACTGTACATAGGAAGTGGACTTATTTGTTGTGACGTCACCCATTGGTTTGTGGACTGTGGTTTTGAAGCCTAGAGTTCACCATTTCAGCCGTCGCCATCTTGTTTTTTTTGCAACCAGTAAGCGGAAGTTACCATATTTGGACGGTGGAGGAATGACACTGTGGTAGTGACGCCGTATATGGATCTGGCAGCGACCTGTCAATCACAGTAAGCCCGTCCTAAAGCATACTAAACTTTATGGTCTATTTGACTCTAAATAGACCATCATTTACTAACTGAACATCATGCTGTATTGAAGAAGACTTGAAACTAGAGATCGAGACCATAAACTCATGTTTACTGAGGTAATAAATCAAGTGAGAAGTAGAGTCATTCTCTCATAGACTTCTATACAATCTGACTTCTCTTTACAACCAGAGGAGTCGCCCCCTGATGGACAGTAGAGAGAATGCAAGTTTAGGACACTTTGGCTTTGGCGCCGGAATTTGAGTAATTTTTCAAGCAAAAATAGCAGCATTAGCTGATAGCGTCTCTTAAAATAGGCTTTTTTTCGCACAATTTTTTTTACATTCCACAGACGAGATTACTTATCAAGGAAATAACCTGCATATTAATTAGATAATGAAAATAATAGTTTGCCACATGCCTTTAAGAAACGTATTCACTTTCTGTGATACCAATTGAAACCAATTAACTGTTTCTAAGCAATGGCAGTTTAGTCACTAATAGTAGGGTTAGGGATCTCTCCAACCATGGTGAATGCAAGCAGACGCATTTCTTTGTACGTCATCGTCATATGTCGTGCACTCCTGGATTTCTTATTCCAATACTTCCCCCCTTTTCACATCTGATCTGGAGTTGTGGAATGAGAGCACTGAGAGAGAGTTTGCTGCTCAGAGAGCAGTGTGAGCCACAGACACACGGCATCTTGTTCAGCGCGACATGTACATGGTCTCAGACAGGAAGGCGGTGGGACACAGCCTCGGGCTGTGACCAGCAAACTTGGCCTCTCGCAGAGGAGTAACGCTGAAAAAGCATGTTGCCTCTCGCCGAACCAGAACTAAATAGGACTACTGTTGTGCTGACCTCCAAAAGAAGGAAGTTACACAAGTACAAGTGGGTAAAAGAGAAGCTGCAACTCAGTGCAATGAACAAAATGAACTTTTCAGTGTTTGTCGAAGAGAGCAAAAAGGTCAAAAGGGGAGGAAATCACATGAAGGATGTAGTCAGTTAGCATTATTACAAAAATAAATGTATTCTCTGCTCTTTCTGAAGCATCTACTTCCCCTCTCACACGGCTGAGGGACGTCAGTAGTTCCCACATTTATGAAACAGCAGCAGGCGGATGTGACAAGAAGTTTGCCCAACAAAGATTCAAGACAAAACAACACCTCTATTGTCTACCAAGACTCTCTACTTAACACCAACATGACATGCTGTGAAAATTGAAATTTCATGTCACCATTATCCTGGCAAGAATAATTGTGATTCACAATATTATCCCCACAACCATCAAAATATGCTTAAAATTCTGAATAAACTTGAATCACTTTACCTTACATTTTGTTAAGAAACAAATATTTGCACGAAATCAGACGGGACACACGTCTTTTTTTCTCTGTTGTGAAAAAAAACCAACCAAACAATCTAATCATAATCAGGGAATAAATCACAAACCAGGCTCCATTTTTCTACCAAGTCAGTGAGCTGGACAGCTTTTTCAAGTCACTCATGGAGGACATTCACGATCATCCCAATGATAACAAACCTCAATCAACTTATTGTGTTTTTACAGCGATCCGTGACAGAATGCTGTATGGTCCCATCCCTAATCACTCATTTATAGTATCTAGTTAATGATCTGCATTAATGAATGAAAAGACATGAATAGACAAATTACTCTAAGGCACCACCGTAATCAAAATACTTTGTATAATCACTGTAGGTCAGATCTACAACACGAGCCTGAATGAATAGTTCAACTAATAAAAACTGAGAAGTTACAGAGGAATATGGCTGAACACGGCACACAGCAGCCGGCCTAGAAACATCAACAACAGGGATGACGAGCCAGAGAAGAAAAAGCCCCACTTCTGCACTTCCCATGGTCATGTGGCCGGGTCTTGTGGAGCGAAGCCACAAGTTCAAAGTACAGAGGAGCCACCCGGCAGACGAGAACCATTACTGACAGAAAGTGAAGCACGACAAGACAGAAAGAGGAAAAAAAAACATTAGAAGGGTGGGGGGGGGGGGGTAGTCGTAAAGCAGTCAGACACATTGACATCCCTCTTTCGGGATTAAGGAGCCACTTCACAGCACAAAGACGAAGAAGCGAGGCGGAGATGATGAACTCATTGAAATGTGATAGCGAGGACACAATGTTGGCGCTTGTTGTCAAAAGTGCTCTGCTGAGTCACAATGAACTCCCGGCTGAGAATCAATGAGGTCAGTGAGGCTCACAGATAATGTCCTCATCTAGGAAGATTGTTAGGTGGAGCTCAAAGTCTGACAGGATGACTAGCGAGGCAGGTAAAAAAACAACAACAAAAAAACAAAGACAACAGCGGACATACAAAGACAGACGGACAGTTACATGAAGACAGAGAGGGGGCCTCCAGTTTTACAGGCTGGTTTAAAGTTAAAAGCGCCACAAAGACCATGGCACGAAGACGAAGGGAGATTCCAAGCACTCTTGGGACAATTTGAGTGATCATTAACCCCAATCACTTTTGTTCTACAACATTTTGTGTTTGTCAAAATCTAAAATGCTGAAGGGACGGCAGCTGTTGTATGTGAGGAAGTTATTTCGGTCAAGTCATTCTGGAGATGGCCGAGTCATTCAAACCCAGTAAATGTCACCCTCCTCCAACATAGTTAGAACACTATATCACAACAATCGCTTAATCTGGGGGGGGGGGGGGGGGACAAACGGCCACACACTCCCCAATATTTTGCAGTTGAAATGGTGACATTAAGTCTCACTTTAGGACAAGGCTATGAGGTCCTCAGAGCTCACGCCTCCTCTTCCAGGAGTCAGTCCTGGCGTGAGCACAATGCTCGTGGAGGTGATATCCCCGTGACTCACTCTCATACAGCTACATTTGGCTTGTGTTTACAACAGCTCAGCAGACTGGATTTTCGTGTATTCAACTCTACAGAGGGTCGGACAGTCAACTAAAGCACTGATTAACAGGAGCAGCAGCTTTAACAGCATCCAGTTGAGGAAGAATGGCATATTTAGTGACTGGAATGATTGTAGACTGTTGAGCAACACCGTGAGTTATGAGGGCGATGATGCACTGAGCAGGGTTCTCTGGTACAAATGACTGTTCAGAAAATTACTAATGATCATTTTCTAAATCAATTAATCTGCGCATTATTTTTTCCATGAATCAACTAATTATTTGGTTAGAAATGTTTAGAAAGAAATGTGAAAAATGTTATGAAAGACTTCACATTTGGGAAACTTGTATTTCTTCTTATTATTTTGCCACATTTGCTTAAAAATGGGTTTAGCTATAGTGTCAAAAATTATAGCTCAAAATATATAACCAATAGCAGTGAAGGTGACTGTCTTGTTCTGACCCCCACCACAGGCACACACTATAGCTTGCAGCAGATAAACAATAATAAACCTGACTGACTGACTGACTGTACATTCTGGGGCGACTGTGGCTAAGTGGATAGCAGGGCCGTCCTTCAATCAGAGATCAGATCGGCGGTTCGATCCCCGGCTCCCCTACGGTGCGATAGAATCTAAATTGTAAGTCGCTTTGGATAAAAGCGTCTGCTAAATGACTTATGTAAAAATGTAATATTAAAATCTCCACTCAATTAACTACCTGTCAAATAAACATCCACGGAAAATACCAAAGCTCAAAAATTCGAACATCTATTGAAAATACATTTTCTTTAACTTTCTTCAAATCAAACCTGCTAGAAACCCAAGTGACCCTGAATAACTACAGCCAGCAGAAATACAGCAACCTCAGGGATGACGTTTACACTCATCCTTTCTTGACCAGCTATGGTCGGGTTCTTGACCAGCTATGGTCGTGGTTCTTGACCAGCTATGGTCGGGTTCTTGACCAGCTATGGTAGGGTTCTTGACCAGCTATGGCAGGGTTCTTGACCAGCAATGACCGGGTTCTTGACCAGCTATGGCCAGGTTCTTGACTAGCTATGGTAGGGTTCTTGACCAGCTATGGTTGGGTTCTTGACCAGCTATGGTAGGGTTCTTGACCAGCTATGGTAGGATTCTTGACCAGCTATGGTAGGGTTCTTGACCAGCTATGGTCGTGGTTCTTGACCAGCTATGGTCGGGTTCTTGACCAGCTACTGCAGTAGCCAGGTGTCTCACAACGTTACAGTTAAGAGAAAGAAGAGCATCCATATTAAAGGTCACTTGGTATTTTCAATGTCAAACAAACGGGCACATTGTACATAAAGAATAGTGTATTAGCTAAATAATGAACGTGTATTAAAACTAACGAGCGTAGGGAAACAATACTAGACATGTACCGACTATTCTGCTGGAGTCGCGTAACAAGTCGTGTAATTTAGCTAACGTTAACGAGAGCTAACTTGTTGAACTTGGCTAACGACAGGCTTCTAATGGGAACGCTAACGAGCTAACTCACCACTTAGCACGGCAGAGAAATTAATCAACAGCGCGTTTTAAACGTAACTTACATCTTTCTGCTCTTGTTTGATGTTGAACAAGCTGAGTCGCTGGAGTCGTGCTTTCATCCCATCCGCCATAAACTTCACCAAAGCGAGACCGGAGCGTTTAATGCTACTTCTCCGTGACTTGTCTCTGACAGTGTGCGACACTTCAATATCATTTCATTGGAAAGTTGATCTTGCTCCCTGAAGCCGAGGAGACTGCGCTTAATCGTCAAGTTGGCCAACATACAATTACAATGCATCCGGTTTGGGAATTTCAAAGTAAGATCGTTCTAATCACTTCCCATGGATATCTTTCACACGCAACATTGTTCTGCTTTTGTTTTGAAAGGTCAACTGCCCAACTTCCGACTTTATTCGAGCTAACCGTGGTTAGCTTGTTGCAGCTAAATCCGCCAATACGTTTGGAAATTTGGGTGGACACAGTTCCTGTCCCGGGGTAGTCAAACTTTAGGCGGTGGACTTTTGGGAGGTTTTCACTAAACCGTCGCATGATTAAGACTGTTATCTTCGTTGCTATGGCCGAGTATAAACAGTATTTCCGGTCTGTAAAGCAGAGTAGACCTCATCAAGCAGGAATGAATGCCCGTGGGATGCACTGATAGCTGGGAATGAATGATGAAGTTTCAACTGTTATGTCAAAGTCCTTTGGTCAACATTTGACACCGCTTTGTCTCAAGCGCCACAGCGTCAGTGAAGAACTGATTACAGTTTGTGTTGTAGATTACTTTGACAGTAACATTCAGTAAATATCATTAACTGTCTCATTTGTGTCTTCAAATGAACCAATAAGTTAACTACTATAAAACCAAGACCTGATCTAATCTGTGTGTTTGTTTGTTTTTTACCACCAGTTACTTATAAAAAGTGATTTTTTTTTTTTTTTAAATGCTGGACTCGTCAAACCAACATGTTGACAGTTGTAGGACTCAATGAAAAGCCATTATAATTTAATTATTTAATAGCAAGTAGAAATAGTGATATGCAACAGTTAGTAGGGAAGACTAAAGTACCACATGTGGTTATTATTTACTAATATGTAATCTAAGAGGAAACAGTGGGTCTGGATGTAAATGTAGTTTTTATTAGATCAGACTTTGTCAGATTCCTTTTTTCTATCACAAGCAAACTGTCACACATAAACATGGAATACAAATCTAATATTGTGGTGGTCTGTTTGTAATTAATAGTGAACTATATGTTTACTTAATTACATGTTGATATTTAAAAGAATAGTTATTTGAATCATCATGATCACTGAAATGAATCACCAATGATAGATAACTAATTTCCCCCTGGGGATGAATAAAGTTTATATCTATCTATCTATCTATCTATCTATAGCACAATTAATCGGAGGTCACTGGTGGACACTGACTAGTGATGAAAATAAGAGGTTATTGTGTAACCAAAGCAGTGAGCAGTACAATACTGTCAGTACCAGTAACTAGATTGAATGGACCAGTGCCTTTAAACTGTCCAAACTGACTAGAAAACAATAAAATAGTACCAATATTGAAATATCTAAGCTTTAGTCATTACCACCTTTTGACTCGCAGAATAGTGATTAGGTAATAAAAAAGCTAAATAATTAAACAAATAAAAATAATTACATAACTATTTAAAATTAATAATAAATTAAAACACAAACACGCGGCACCCGAAATCAAATAAGCAAACGTTCATTCGTGAAATGTTCACGCTGAAGCATTGTGAACGTTGGACGCTTCAGTGGTGACATCTGGTGGTTAATTTGTGCCACTGCAGGAGCAGCAGAGGAAAACACCACAGACCCTCTGAGACCGTTTCTGACCCCCCGACACAGAAGGAGCTTTTCTTCAGCAGGACTCACATTTTGTACTAATGACACTTTTTCCTGCAATGATTATTTTTCAAACAAATAATGCTCGTAACAGACATCTCTACATGATTATAAATGACTGCACAGTGAATATCAAAACACAGCTAATGAATTGGATCTCGAATATCTTGAATATGACTTATGTATGAAAAGTCATATTTGTCATATTTTTTAGCAGTTTGATTTTGTTGGGTGAGTATTTGCCCTAATCTCATTGAGGCCTCTCTCTCTCACACACACACACACACACACACACACACACACACACACACACACACACACACACACACACACACACACACACACACACACACACACACACACACACACGTACCTCTGTAAAATCGAGGGGCATCATTGACGTATTACATTACCTTAAAAAGAGCAGTGTGTAGGATTTAGTGGCATCTAGCGGTGAGGTTGCACGTCTCTGCTCACCCCTCGCTTGCCAAGCGTGTGGAAAACTACGGTGGCCTTCAGGTAACGTAAAAAATTTAAAAGGCTCTCACTAGAGCCAGTGTTTGGTGTGTCCTTTCTGGGCTACTGTAGAACCATGGCGGGTCATACTTTTTAAAACATAATTATGAATATTATATTAAATTTCTTCCAATACAATCCCCCTAAATCCTACACTGGTCCTTTAACTATCATTACTGCTATCACTGCATGCTGGACAAAAGGTCACATTTAATATCACATGGGCTCATCATGCCTGTTATGATAAAATGCAGCAAAATGTCATCTGGACTATTAGCATTTTCTCCTGCATCTTCTCTATTTTTGAATGCAAGCCCATATTTAAGCACTCTAGGATGTTTGCTGCACATCAAATTGTGATGCAAATAAATGTACCATCAACTCCCCGAAGTGGGATTGTGTGTGTGGTTCAGTGTTTCCTGTGTCTAAATGTTCACAGATCTGGTTCACTGCAGTTCATGCACCTATATTATTTTAAACTAGAAGTCAGCTCGTGACATCTAATAAACTAAAGCAAAAATAGTCTTGTAAAGACATTTGTCAATGCTCAGGAATGCCACACATATTCATGCATGCATGCTAGTGTGTGTGCGTGTATGTGTGTCCCAATGTGACAGAGATAGAGCAACAGGTGGTCAGCCTGACATCATCATCATCACATTCTCCAAAGTGCTGAAGCAGAGAGAGAGAACAACAAGCATCCCCACACACACACACACACACACACACACACACACACACACACACACACAAACTCCACAAAACAAAAACACAACAGGTGCTGGGCCACAGGAAGCGGTCACCATGGCAACTCGGTTCTACATCCTGCTTGGTGAATGTAAAGCAAGCTTGTTTGACTCTCCCTACACACAAACAGCCTGTGTGTGTCTGTGTGTGTGTGTCTGTGTGAGATCGAGTGCAATTAATCTGCATATATATATATATAGATGTGTCTTATTGTACATAGTCGTTAAATGTTTATACTTACATCCGTTTTATTTTTTTATATTTCTCTTGTTTACTTGTAAACTTATGTACGTTGAGACCAAAGTGAAAACCAGAGTCAAATTCCATGTATGCGTACCAATAAAGTTGGTTCTGATTCTGATTAAATCAAAGTCAAGCTGCCATTTTATACTCCGACTTTTCTGATTCATTTCGTATCCTCCATTGTCTCTCCAGCTCTCTAATGTGGCAGTCTTTGGTATGTTGGGGCATGGTGCTATCGAATGTCTCTGGCTCGCTTCGGGACACCAGCTGGGACTTCACAGCGCCGAGGGCGGCCGGTCGGCGAGAGAGCTCGCCATGTGGAGGAGAGGTGAAAGGACGTTTGGAGGTCAGGAGTGTGTTGGTCAGCGCGAGCGTGTTTATGTTGCTGGAGTAAAAGTAGAGTGTACATGGAATCTGTAATGCCAAAGAGAGATCCGGTTTCCCTCAGTGATAAACACTGATGTGGACGCACTGGATACCTTTTTTTTTAAATTGTTTGTTACTTTGCATACCCCTGTATTTTATGACCTACCTTGGTGCTGTCCTGGCACAGGAACACATAGCAGGAGCAGCTCGGTGCATCTCTGACCAGGCAGCCGAAGCTGCTGGGCTCCTGGCTGTTGTGAATCAGCTTCGTCACTTGGTGGGGGCGACACTCAAACAGCACCGTGTGTGTCAGGGGGTCCCAGACGACCCCCTCTCCCAGGATGGACACGCAGCGCACCCACGACGCCGACACACACAGAATTACTGTCTGATTGGGGGCGGAGGGGCCCGACTGTCCCCCGGACCGCGACGCGGCCCCCGGACTCTTCTCTGCAGACTTGCTGATGTCTGCCACCACCCAGGGCAGCATGGCCATGGTGGTCAGGTGGTGGACGGGCAGAGAGCCGATCAACGCCAGTTTGTATCGTACTTCCTCCTCCTCCTCTTCCTCCTCTACCTTTGCCCCCAACGATGCAATCCTCTTCCTCGCAGATAGTCTCTGAGGACACGGTGTGGAAGAGGCGAGATGTGGGAGTGATGGACATGAGCGGCGGTTCGACCTTATTTTAGGAGGGGGTTTCTCAGAGGGTTCATCTCTCCTGGGCTTCACTTCAAAGTAGAGTCCCTCCATGGCCTGCTGGGGGCTGGAGGAAGCCGCCTGCCTCTGCGGTTTACCTGCAAAACATCAGTCAGGGCAGTCTGATTTAGAAGGGGGAAATTTGTTGTGCTCCACTTTGAATCAGCTGAGTCTTTGTGGTGCAGTAGTCACAGGGTCATCTGGAGGGTATTGTAAAAAAAAAAAAAAAAAAAAAAAAAAAAGAAGAAAACACCTGGTGTTTACCCAACCAGAAACACATGACCTGACCACTGACCTACACTTTTTACAGTCTCAAGGACACAGGAACACCTGACAGCTTAAGTATGAGGAGGCTACTTGGCCGGCTGGGTTTGTCTTGAGAGACGGAGAGTCCAGCTGACCCCTACAACGATATCATAACCGCTATGATCACTGATAGACGGAGGCGTGTAGAGTTCGTACGTGGAATCCGTGGGGAAAAGGTTTGAATAAGCAACTACATCAACATGAACAGCAGGACACGATGAGCATGCTCATAATAAATGGATCATACCAGCTATCGAATCATTACATCAGAGAAATAAGCGAAGCGGCATGCTTACCTACCTCATATTTGACCTTGCAATAGAACTAAATCCTTAACTTAACCCAGCTGGGACAGTGCGCCACTATAGGTCGGTCTGCTGCACCACGACAGCGACGGAAGTTAGAATGTTGATTTCCGAGGAGAGCAGCCCCCCTCGCACGCCTTCTCCGACCACTTATTGTGATATTTACGCACGGCACAAGTTTGTTTTTACGCACGAACTGGCGCGGTCACCAAAGTGCGCACGATACGTGTGTGCTATTCCCAAAACGCACATTTGTTTAAATCAATTTAAGATGATTTTTCTCCGCTGTTCTCACGCCGGCACATCCTTCTTACCTGTTCACTGAAGTCCTGTCCGATGCGCCACCAAGAGAGATCGAAGCGTATTCCAGAGCAGCAACAACGTATGTACAGAGAGGCTTCACACGGTCTCTAGTTTGAGTTAAATATAGAAGACGGAGCAGACCTCCCTCCTCTCCTCGCTCAGATGGGGGCATGACAAGTGCATGCGCTGCATGCATGCATGTGCTGCCGGAAGATGCTGGTGTCCGCACGTAATGTGTGCGTGCGCTTTACCCCTCCCGTCATTTGTCCCCACGTGCACAGTTAGAAACCTTTTTTTTTAAAATTTGTTTTATTGAGTTAGATTGTACTTTCGGCAAAGCATTGTGGAATGGGAGGCACATGAGTAAAAGGTGAGCTACTGGATACACACTTCTAGAGTCAACATGAACTACATCCTGGGAAGTGAAATGTCTTATTTGTAGATTTAACGTTGTGGTGTCAGAGTCCCTTTGAATGTTAACTATTCACATCAAGTAATGAGCAGTACAAGCACAATATCTCCACTTGGTGGTGCTATAAGCTTTTAGGCTTGGTCATTTTACTAACTAGCTAACTCTGGAATGACAGCTTAACTTTCAATGCGGTACCTTACTAGCATTAAAGATGTTAAGACATGATTAAGACATGATGTGGAACGCTGGTCAGAGATATCAGTCACAACTGTGTGTGTGTGTGTGTGTGTGTGTGTGGGTGGGTCTGTCGGCGCTCTACTCCGGCTTGGGCTGCAGCTTGTTCTTCTCGGGCTCAAAGAAGCTTTCAACAATGGCGTCAACCAAGTCGTCCAGCTCCTTCTTCAGGTGCGTCACGTCACTGTTAGAGGACGCAAAGAGTCAAAGGGGGAAACAAAAGAGGCCAATCAACGGTGTCCAGGTGACATTTAGAGCTAAAACAATTAGCTGACCTACAGAAAAGTACCCGGCAATGTTCAAGTAAAAACAAATGTAACAATTCTTCACGCCAGCTTCACCAAGGTGAGAATATCATTTGAGTTTGACTAACATCACATGTAAATCCTTCAACTTGGGTTTTACTGTGGGAAATTGTAAGCTTAATATTTTCACACATTTTATAGTTTAAATGATGGACAATCAAAGTAATCATTAGCTGAAGACGTTTGTCACTTCCCTGGCCTGGTCTCTACGGCGACCTACCTGTTGCCAGGAGCAGCACAGAGTTCAGTGTAGTATTTGATTTTTGGCTCCGTGCCACTGGTCCTCATGGTGGCCACACCCCCGTTGGAGAAGGTGAAGGTGATCATCTGACTGGAGCTGGAGGTGGGAAGGACCTGGGACACCAGAGAGGAAGGAGGGATGGATGGGAAAACATCAGCAGAAAGGAAACTATTGTTTGGAAGGACAGCTAGAGGGAAGTTCTCCATCAACACACACATGTGCGTACAATATCAATAGTGGGGCAACGGATCACAAAATCATGGGTCGGGTCGGATCGTATCACGGTTTTGGGTCACAAGTCGGACCAGCAAAAAAAAAAAAAGCAACTATGATTTTAAGAGATAACCGATCAGGTTTTTTGCCGCCGGAACGGATTGCCGATCTTCACTGAGCCATATCGGCCGATACAGATTGTTTTTGTGGTTTTGTTAAAGCAGCTTTTTCTTTTGAACTATTGACTCAAAAACTTATTTCAACCGCCCCAAAATCAGTGTTAATAAGACAATTAGCAAACAGTTGCTAATTGTCTTATTTATTGAACCAGGTAAAACCAATTGAAAATCTCTTTTTTGATAACTTGTCTTTCGCGATGGAGCAGCATTATCATTTATTGGGAGTCGTGTTTGTAACATGTGGGTCCACTTACAGCCTTGTTACCGGGCTGGTTGCTGTCGTAGCCGGTGGTCAGGTCTCGTACAGCAGAGATGGAGAAGCGGCCGCATTCAGTGGGATACGAGTCCTTCTGGCCGCCGTAGCTGCGCAGGCGGTCGAACAAGCTGCGGATCACATCCTGGTCGTGGCAGATGAAGTAGGAGTTCTTGCTGATGTGGTGGCCGTACCTGTAGAGAGAGAGACAGAGCTCAAGTCTGCAGTATCTTACAAAGACAAATCAAAGACAGACGAGTGTAATTTAAACATGCTTACTCTTCATAGATGGCAGTGACTTGTTGAGAAAGGCTTGAGCTTTTCGTGGCCAGATAGGAAATCATCTCTCCTGCTATGGCTGCAGCACTCACTCCATCCTTGTCCAATACAGAGGGACTGCACATGTACCCTGAAACAGACACAGACACACACACACACACTTTCAGTTCATCCCCAGTGTGCATAAACCTCCAGCTGCTGTCGGTCACTTGCTTCTATTACTAACAGTGGGTGCAAAGGCATGCGATTCCAATTACAGGATCACAATCATGTTATATGGGAATGTACTAAAGTATGTGATGTATGCGTTGATCTGTCGTATTAACATCAAGCGACCTTCAACCAAGGTCCTCAGTTGACACCACTGATATTTTCATGCCTTCTGATATTAATGGTTGATGTGTTCATTTAACTAGTAACTGTACGACATAGTTACAAAACCAGTGACACTTCAGAAGACATTTGCTGCTACATGTGTGAGAGGAAGCGTCTGAAGAAGTTGAAGAGAGCTGGCTTATTGCTCTGAAACAAAGAACGCAACGTTTTGACCCTTCGCTAAGCCCCGCCTCCCACTGCTTCTCCATCAAGCTGTCAGAGCTGCGTTACCATGGAGCCCACACTGTCACTAATTGCATTTGATGAGAAAAAAAAATATATATATATATATAAATTTCAGAGAGAAACAATTGCAGTCTAAGGAGCAGAGCCAGATGGTTGTCGGAACCCTGGTCAGAGCTGGCCGATGCTACGCTGTGATTGGCCAGTCTGCGTTCGAGGGAGGGACTAGGCAAAGGGTCAAATTGTGGCCCAAACAGTAGAAAATGTTGAAGGATATACTGCTTATACTAAGAGTAGGGCTGGGCGATATGGGGGAAAAGTCAAATATCACAATATTTTTGACCAATTACTGAGATCTCAATATTTTAACGATATTGTACGGTTGCCTATTGGTGCATTCACAAAATATTTACACAATGAGATTTTTGATTAATATTCATCAGTAATGTGGATATAATAAAGGCAAAAAACAACAAAGACAAGGGGCCTCCAATCCTACATCCCACGCTGAGACACATGTAGCAGGACAGAGTGAGGACACGAAGACAGACTACACGAGAAACTGCATATTTATTGCACCTAACAAACTTTGCCATTCTACATGTTTTAATTTAAAGTGTGCATTGACTTCTATGTGTACTCCTCTTCTGCAGTTTCTATTATCAAGTAAGGTCAGTCAACGCCTCACCCAAGTTTATATCTTGGCCGTCAGCTGACCCTAGATACATGTACATCAGGTGACTACTTACTGATCAAATCAACGTACTTTGTGACATCGTGGAGGATCGTTAATCAGAGCATTAATCAGAACCACTTTCCTATGATTATGCCCGTGGACAACGTGTGTGCGTGCATACCTATGGCCTCCTCAAAGGCAAACAGAACAGTCTTGCCCTGGTCCAAAAGGTCTCTGGCTCGGTTTCCCATCCACTTGAACCCCGTCAGTGTTTCCTGTCCAAACAGCGTCAACAGTAGACGTCAAATGTGATTTGAAATAATAACTACAAGCAACACTTGCAATGGTGAAGAAGCCTCCCAATAATAGAGTGCATTTAACTGTATCATTAGCATCCATTGGCCACATTTATTTCCAACTTTCTCTTAAAGTGTTCTTGCTGAAAGCATTTCATGAGACCCTGAAATACAGGAACATGTTTTTACAGCTGTCTTCCTGTTGCAGTAAAACACACGTTTGGACACAAATCACAGCCTTGGACTTGACGAGCGTCACCTCAAAGTGGAAGCCTTCCTTGAGAGCGATGGCGCGCAGTATCTTGGAGGAGACGGTGCTGGACAGCATGTAGAGGTTTTTCACCGCAGCAGCGTCACAGTTCTGCCCTTTCCAGCAGCGGAACATCCACCAGCCAAGCAACGCCCCCAACTCGTTACCAGTGAACACTCGCCACTGTCCACTGACACAGAGAGAGACGGACGTTACGTAACAAACAACCGTTTATACCAGCAGACTGTGTTATTCAAAGCATTTCCTCTGTGAGGAGTTCACAATCTGCTGTTGCGCAAAAATGACCCAGGATGGCTTTTTAAGGGCGATACTGATATTTCTGGACTGTATATTCTTGGCCATGTGGAGGTGGCTTTAAAATCGCTACTGAGACAAAGATGTAGGGACATAACACTTTCAAAACATGCAACTGAACAGGGAAATTAATGAATAATTAAATGCGAAAATATTTAATATTCACAACATTTCACAGGGATTTTGGTGGCTAGTTATTTCCAAACACCTGGTTCTAATTTTTTGTTTTTGGTGAACCCACTTTACATAAACATTCTTAATCATCTCAATCAGAGGTTTACAACATTTCAAACTCTTCTCAAAGGGGTGTGACATCCTTGCACTTGTAGAACATGAGGACAAAGAACATTGTTGTTTAAAAAATTTTTTGTGTAATGCGTTGAATTGAAAACAGCTCCAATGACAACAAAATGTTAGGTTTTTTTTATACATTCTCTTATTTTTATGCTAAGATTTTCCTCTAATCTATCACAATAATATGAAATACTGAGATAATGACACTTTCATATTGGCACACGTCAACTGACCCTCTCTTCATTTACATCAGACGAATACTTTTAGGCAGATAGGAAGGTAACCACTGATGAACTGTTGAAGGATGGAGCATCAACACTGACCTCTCCTGCTTCTCAGCAATGGCCAGTCGATCAGCATCAGGGTCGTTCGCCAACACAACAGTGGCCCCTTCCCTGTCTGCCAGTGCAAATGACAGTGTCTGCAACACACACACACACACACACACACACACACACATTGCACCTTCAACCAAAAACACACCGTCTATACGTGACCGCATGTGATGTGAATGTCCGCAACATACCAGCACTCCCTCTCCTTCCTCGGGGTTGGGATATTTCACCGTGGGGAATTCCGGGTCTGGATCTTTCTGTTCCTCTACAGCGTATGGAGGGTGAAGGTCGAAGGCCTTGAAAGCTGACTGGACAAATGTGTGGCCAACGCCGTGCACAGATGTATGCACAATTTTCACCTCTGACCTCTTGTTTATGTCCCTGTGAGGAAAGAAGCCAGTCAAAACATTCATTTTTCTTTATGCGTCTTTGTTTTTCCTTATTTAAACTCTAGTATATTTTGTGTGTGTGTGTGTGTGTGTCCTAGTATGGCCTACAGTGGTATTTCATACATGCATTTCAGATGTCAAGCAGCAAAACATTACAATCATCAATGGAAAACAGTTTCCTCGTTCTAAGCCTCGAGTCAAGCCTCCCTCAGGTTTCTAAAATGTAAGTTGCTGCTCAGTCGGTAGTTCTCTATGAAGCACCTGTGATGACAGTGTTTCTGGATGGCTTTGAAGTATTCCGTGTGGATGTCCTGGTAGGGATCTTTGAGCAGGAGGCTCTTCAGGGCCTCCTCTGCGCTCCAGGACTCTGGCCAGGGCTCCAGGTTCTCCTCTATGGCCTTGGAGATACCTCGGTCATGAGGAGACACGATCTGGGCTCCGTTCGCCCAGTACACCTGAGACACAGACCGAGCAGCGGAGGACCGAGTCAGCAGATAGAACCAGGAATGAGGACCGTAACTAGCTATTGCTTTCAATATCGATAAATCTGCCAATTCTTTCTCATTTATTGATTTTTTAAATTAATTTAATGTTTTTCTACATAATGTGAGAACATTTAAAAAAGGACATAATCATTTCCTGCAGTCAAATGTATGTGACGTATTCAAATTGCTTGTTTTGTCCAATCAACAGTCAAAACCAAACTCAGTTCACTATCCATCTATCTATATATATATATAGTGAACTGAGTTTGGTATATATATATATATACACACAACATATAAGACAAATAAAACAGGAACTCACAAGTATGTCAGTAAGTAAGCAAGCAAACAGAATAGCAAGTAAGTAAGTAAACAAGAAAGAAAGTAAGCAAGAAAATAAGTAAATAGGTAATTAAGCAGGCAAACAAAATAGCAAGAAAGTACGCAAACAAGAAAGTAAGTAAGTAAGCAGACAAACAAACAAGCAAGTAAGCAAGCAAGAAGGTAAGAAAGTTACTAAGCAAAATAGCACGCTGTGAGCAAGCATGTAAGTAAGTAGGTAAGTAAAAGCCGTCACCTTGTAGCCATTGTCCTGTTTGGGGTTGTGAGAGGCGGTCACCATGATACCAGCACACAGACCCAGTTGTGAGACTGTGAACGGCTGCAGGGAGCAGGACAGAAATATGTCACTTTTCCAATATACTCAAAGATCATACCAGACGTTGCCGTATACTGTATAAAACACAGTATAATGTATAAAACACAATGTGAGAGAAAAAAAGAAAATGTTGACAGTTGTATATAACCAGTCCTTGAAGAACAATTTTACAGCGGTCATTTCAGTATGTTTTTGCTACAAGTTATCTTGGACTGGAGGTTAGTGTGTCACTTCAGTAAAACATCTATGTGCTGTGCTTCTTTTCCCCTCCTGTTAGTGGAAACATAACCTCTGCTGTGCTGCCCACATACCTTCTCCACCATAAACACATCGACTTATTTATTGTAAACTAGTTGCTGCAGGACATGCATGGGGACATTAAATACAGGTGAAAATCTGGAAATAACTAATAAACTTTTTCACAATCTGTGTATTTGTCAGACAAAAAAAAGACCATCATGAGGTGTCTGACTCAGTGTCCCCACAACTACACAAACAAATGAGCAGTGTAAAGTTAGAGTGATGGGAGCGGCCGACAGTAGTCCTGACTGGTCCTAGTTTGTGGCTGCGGGTCATTCTGTGTTTAAAATTACCAAATTCATTCATACCTAAATAGTTGTGTGATCATTGTCAGGCTGCAATAGGAATAGGAATCAATAGGAATATTAGGGTTGTACAGAATAGTTGCAGATAAAGATCAGGCTACACTTAAGCTATTAGCATTACACTGTTTGTAGAATTAGATTCCATTGGTGGCTGTGGGATTGTTTCCGACTCCTGATCCAAACATTTACAATAACTACTAATAAAGTCAAAATGTATTGAAAGAAAGGATAGTTGAATAATTTCCAAAATGTACATTTTTTTATATATGAAGAAATGTTCTGCTGACTGCGGTCAGATAACAGTTTGCCGTCCCGCTTACCGCACACAAAGGGAGGCACACACCTGTATTAACCGGATGATCTAGCAGCAATCTAACAGCCCCATAAACTACCTTTATATAGCCACAATAAGAAAAAATCTAGTTTTTTAGGGTGACTATGTCATAAAACATGACGATGTCATGAAATATGCTGATGTCATGAAATATGATGACAGACATTTGATGTTTCATTTGAAAATGTCAGAAAATAGAAGCTTATGTAAAAAAGAATATCTTGTGTGGTTTCTGCATGTTTAGTGTGGACATAAAGTCAGGTGAATGGTCACAAGTTTTAAACTGAGCATTAGCTGGTGAATCCTATGTGCATTATGCAACCGGCGGTATACAAAGGGGAAGTGTACTTTTTGAATGGAATTTCCCTTTAGCTTCTGTGCCACTGTCACCTGCTCCACCAGCAAACTGATCCGACTTGAACAACTTGTTTTTTAAATCACAAATTTGCCCGACAAATGTGATATGAAGCATGTTTAAAATTGTAAGCAGTAAAATGATACTTCTGTTTAAAGACATTGTGACTGCAATATGATATTATTTATATCTATATATAAAGAAGTTTAAGATATTACCACAAATGGTGTTGGGGTTATGTCACAGAAAAGGTGGACCGGCACCCCTCGGCTGATGAACACAGCTGCAGCCAGGCTGGCGAAGCGCTTGCTGTTGCCCCCGCTGGGCGGGTGGGCACGGGCGTCGTACCCGATTACCACCCCTCGATCCTTGAAGTTATCAAAAGTCTTCTCCAGGTAGCTACAGAAACCCTGTAAAAGATTTTTTTTTAAATTTGGGGAAATAAGAGAAATCGTGTGTTTAAAATGCAGTGAAGGATATTTCACAGCAGCTCCACTGAGATCCTACAGTGACATGTAACAAGATGTTGGCATGTGAGCTGTGCAGCCAACCACCAGAGAGTTTGGAGTGTCTTCAAACAGCAGAGAGCAAGAATCAATGACGTGCACGCGTGGCTTTGCATGCAAGTTGATGCTTAATGTGTGGTAGCAGTTTATCTGTTCACCGACCTGTGTGGTCTGGATGATAGTGAGCTCGTTCATACAGGACGTGCCGGGGCCCATGGCTGCTCTCAGACCTGCTGTACCAAACTCCATCCTGGAGGAGAAGCATTTCTTCAGAGCCTCCACCGCTCCGTCTCTCACCAGGTCCCGCACCATCGATGCCGTCTTAGGGTTCTGAGGGAGGAAAATCATGCCCACATGTTTTATATACACTTACCTATATTTATCAAAAACTGTAATGTAGCGCTTACAACTGGACATCCTTTTTGCAAAGACATTATGATGATTTCTGATGGAAGATTTAAAGAGAATGTTTATGTCACTTCTTAGGGCTGCCAATTGTTTTGTTTTTTTGTCTGTTATAAAGAGTAGTTTTAGCTGTTTTACTTATGAAAATTAATTTAAAAATGAATTGATCAAAATGTTTGGCAAGATGTTTTAGAACACATCTTTGACGATAACTGCAGTTGAAAATTAGCCGAGTGGCAGAAGTGTTGTTCTGAGTCTGTTGTCTTTATAAAACTAATAGAGTGAAATGAAAATTTGTTAATTTCCCGTCAAATCGTTGATCAATTGTTTCAGCTGTAGTTCAGATTGTGTGCAGTGTCGAGGACGTTTGTTCTCCTGACTGACTTACAAGCAAAGGCAAGACATCTTTGTCAACTATGGTGCATTTCAATTTGACTGAATGAATGTGTCCATTTTCTATATAAAGCATAAACTTAAGACCAAAGAATTAGTCTGGTTGAAGGAAACGTTAAATACAGAACAATTGTGCTCCGCCTGTATTTTCACCAATAAAAAAAAAAAAGTCTGGTTACAAATTGGTGTCATAAATACAGAGAATGGGTCCATGGGTCATATTGAGCAAGCCGCCCTAATGCAATCATGTTGAGACTAATGAACCAGGGTCTCTCTTCCAGTGTGCCCCGATTAGTGGCATCCCATGTCTCGTAAAGACCATGTATGACTCGGTTTGTGTTGGTCAGATGGCCGGATGCATGTTAGCCTGCTTACACATCTGTGTGCTCCTCAACACAGTAGCACATCAGTCTGTATGGAGGAGGACCGTCGTGTGGCACGTGAGGCTTTTATATTTGATTCATGCATTTACAGCACAACATACTGGGACTTTCCTCCATGGTAATTATATAAACATAAAATATATAAAGGTAACCTCCATTGAAGAACTGCTCCATTGAAGAACTAAGTACAACTTCCTGAACTGACTTTATAGGTCAAACTAAAAATGAATTGACAATAATGATTGGTCTGGAAGGGGATAATAAACAGTGACACTATATTCTCATGAATTAACATAGCTAGTTCTTTAAAATGTCTTTATAGCAATCATTAAGAAATTACAGATCTGTAAAATACAGCATTATAACGTAGCACAATAAAGTTTAGCTAATTGACCAAGAGCTAACAATGAAGCAGCAGCTAACGTTGTGTGTAGCCTTTCACTGACGCAGCACCTGATGCCACACATTAGTGAACTAGTGAGTGTTATATTTTTAAACAGCTGTTTGGCGTTACCACTAATTATCCGTCGTCGTTTTCCTAATGTTATAAACTACCCTACATTAACACACTGGAAGTTAGCCCAACACTGAATCACGTAACTGTATGTAACGCCAGGTAGACACACTGACCACGGCTCATTAAGCTAGCTCGCTAGCTGTCAGCCTACCTTGTCGTACTGCAGCCACTGGCTGACAGCCTGGTCCAGCATGGTGTCCCCCGTTGAGGACAAACCGCTCTCCATTTCCCTTCTTTGCAGAGCCGAGACGCTGTCAGAAGCTTACTGCTCACGCGGAAGCCTTTGCAGCAAGAAATGCAGCTGTAAAAACGTGACCACTCGCGCTGTCCTAGCGCGCGGGGCGGAGCGACGTAACGCGTCACGAACTTCTCATCTGTTGCATTCACTGGTTGACGCAAAAATCGAAATTACGGATTACGTCGCTGACTGTTTCCAACAGGTGGGAAGTTTAATAACGTAGTTCAGTTATTGCATACATTTAATCAAGTACTGTGTTTACTGCAGTACTTCACTTTATTGTACTTTCACTGTATTATGTCCTTTTTTATGCCACTTAACACTACAGGGTGGCCAACTTTACAATTTAGTTTGGATTGAGAAAGGAAAATTGCCCTCAGTGTTTAGATGGTCATCCTAAACAGTTGAATGTGTCAGCAAAACTCTAGTTTCCCAGTACAGTAATGTACAGGGAAACTACTTCATATTGTATGCAGTCATAGTCAGGAATATTTTGAGCAGAAAATTATTTTTTTATTTACTTTTATTTGGTTTATAAAATGTGAGAAAGATTGTTAAAATGCCAGTCTTCATTCTTTTTGGCCATTACTGGTGGCATTGTGAGCACATAACTTCCCCATGTGATCGTTATGGTGCTGGAACCAAATGATTTTAATGTATCATCAATATAAATTGCATCACAAATGCAATGTAAATAATTATGGGAGTATCTAAAAAAAAACAACTTTTTGAACAGGTTTTATATTAATCACACAACAAACTTCTCTTCCTGAATGAAGGAAATAAGAAGTCACGACAGAGCACACTCAAGTTGTATTTATCGCAGAGACTTCAGGCAGCCAGTATTCATGTTATCAAGGAAACATCTCAACCTCTTTTCTTTAATCATGTTCACTGAATTGATGTAGTGGATGGTTGAAAGGGTGAATACCATCAGTGATGCATTCTATCCAGATCATAACTTCCTGCAGAGTTGCATCAAACATGTTTAATAGAGGTATTTACCGTATGTTCATATATTTAGATCATTTACAAATGTAGTGTAGAAAAAAAGGGCATCTCTTCAGTTCTAAATGAAAAACGGACCATTTCCAAGAGTATTTGGAAAAAAGATCCCCCTTTCTTTGGGAAAGCAGAGGCACTAGGAAATGATCTAATTCTACTTCAAAGATCAGAGTCTGTTTTTAATTCAAATTATGTGAACAACGAAATGAGAGAACATGATAAGGACATAATTTGATCATCTTAAGCATGACTTAATAAACCATTTACTGATAACTGATAAGTTAAGGCAACTAAATAATTCGCCGCTGCCCGTTAGAACTGTGGAGATGACTTAAGACTGAATAAAAGCAGCTTTCTTTCCTCAGCAGACATTTTGACTCCTCATAGTAGGAAAATCACAAGTGGAAATAACATTGAAAGGATAGCTTCACAATTTTTCTTAAATCCCTCCTGTTCATACTGGACATTAAAAGATCCAAAATAGGTCATTTTGAGCAAAAGTGTATTCAGAAGTTTCAAATCAAGTAGATATCTTTCAAAGTTACGTACTTTTTAGTACTGAATTATGTGTCCCAGTAAGGCCCCGACAGCGTGACAGTGAGTCGGTCGTGCACGACGCCAGGACCCTGAAACATTCAGCCTTCATTCATTTCATTATTTACGTCTATGCTTTTCCTACTGTGTCAAAACGTCTTCAGTAATAAAAAAAAGAAAGAAAGTCCGATGAACCCCTCAAAGCAGCACTGGCATCTCCAACTAAGACCTGAGTCGGCAAAATGTCTGAGACATCCCGAAACGTCATGAACGCAAGCTTTGTGTACGGGTTCTGCAGACGCCTCCGCCTCACACGAACCGCCGCTATCTGCTATGTTTCTTCTGTTTCCTCTGTTTGATGATGAACAGGTTCTCATCCGTCGGGTGTACATCTGCGCGGTTCTTCGCTTTTTGACGATTCTTCTTGTTCTTCTTCCCCTTCTGCTGCTTCGACGCCGAACCCTGCATCTCTCCGGTCACAGTCCAACGGAGACGGTCCGGCCTGCCCTCTCTGTGCACTTCTGATGGCGCTGAAGGAGCGTGCTTCCTGTTCTTCGCCCTCTTCCTCGTCTTCTGTATATCCTTGCCTTTGCCTCCACCTCTGGGAAAGTCCTCCGCTTCATCCACGAAGACTTTAGCTGCTGGGAGAGGGTCTTTGGAGGTGGGAACCGGTCTCTTGGGTTTCCACGTTTTCACATTGCTTTCTTGTTGCTTGTGCTTATTGTTCTTTTTGGTTTTGGGCGCTGCGGCCCCGAAGACGTCGCTGTCCTTAAAAAAGAGGTGGTTGGGTTTGTGGGTGTTGGGGCTCTGGCGAGGCGTGTGGTTCGCCTGGTGGTAGCTGTTGTGATAGCCGACTTTCTGTTTCTTCTTTGGCGGTCCTGGAGTGAGAGGGGTCTGAGAGCTGGCCAGAAGAAAGCCGCTTTTCTTCAGTTCTGGGGGGAGACGGAGGCAAAAAGGCTTTCGTTATTTATTTGGTCATGAAAAGTCAAGTTTGACAAAAGCCGTGTGGATATTTAACCCGACTCTGGTCATGTTTTTATCTCCGCATAAAGCTACATTAAACAATGTAAAATCATAACAGCATAGCAGTGTGAACCATCAGCTCTGCTGTGCTGTGATTCAAGTAGAGGATCACTATCGTTACCATTTACTCATCACGTACATCTGTTTGAGTGAACTCAACAGTTTAGCGTTTAATTTTTTAAAATAACTGTCAAGAAAATGTAATCTTTTGTCTTCCCACCCCATCAAACTTTGTGTACGGTTTGACCCCTAATGAGTGGTGGAAAGTAATTAAGTACATTTACTCAAGTACTGTACTTGAGTAAAGTTTTATGCAACTTCTACTCCACTACATTTCAGTTGGAACCTTTTTTTTACTGCGCTACATTTATCCGACAGCTGCAGTTACTAGTTCCTTTCCAAAGAGATTTTTACAATAAAGCACAGATTAGAGAAAAATAAAAAAATACATATATAAATTTGTCTAACATCGCTTTGCTATTCTTCTTTTCTGTCCCATTAATAACCTCACGATTGGACTACATTACCAAACAGTACATACTGTCTAGCTAAAAAGGTACGAATGCCGCTTACACACTGATTAACAATCTAACAAAGTCATAAATAATAACAAATAATAAATGAATAAAGTACTTTTTACTTTTAATACTTTAAAGTTCCCCTCGGGACACGTTTTAAGTATGTAAGAACACTCTGCTATGATAAACATTTTGTTTAACATGGTTAAAAAGTTCATTCTGAAATTGTTCTCCACGTTTGACTCAGATAAAAAGTCTGCACCAGAATGGGCGACTAGCAGACGTATCACAATGGTAAACGTAGATAGCATCTTTTGTTTGTTTATGCCGCTTGTTAGCTTGTAGCTGGCAGTGGCTGACACAGCGTTAGTGGTTGTAAAACATACAATAATATCTAGTGAGATGATCCAGGGTCTGGTTTACGTCCAAAAACTGCACAACCCTACTGTGTTTGCTGTCAAAACGTTTCACTTTGCTCATGACAACTCCCACACTCTGCTCTCACAGGTCCTCTCTGCGCTGGAGGTTTCAGTCTTGTGGCTCAGACTTCTTCCTCTTTGACATGTGTTGCCGTTTTTTGCGTACCAGACATCGGCTTTTGATTTTGTGATGTACCGAATCTAGCTTGAGTACGTTTTGAATCAGATTTTTAGGGAAGCGCACAGACATTCCCCCGTTCAGTAGAGGAATGTGGCACTTCTCCAGCGACAGACTTTGTTACAGATAAAAGTCAGCATAGTCGAGGTCAAACACATTTTGAGTGGGTACTTTTACTGAAGTACAACAAAGTGTTTTTATCTTGCAATGGAGTATTTTTACATTCATGTATTGGTACTTTGACTTGAGCAAATGTAAATACTTCTTCCACAACTGCCCCCTAACAAACCCTTCAGCTTTATATAGTGGCAGAAGGCCAGAGGTCAGAGAGATGTCGTAATAAAGACGAGCAGATGGAGCGTTTGTGTGACTCACCTTTAACCTTCGACACGATCCACTTTTCTCTGCTTCCGACGTCCTTCTTCGTGTCGTAGAGGTTGATGAACGGGGTGCTGGGATACATCCCGTTGTACATCCTCTGCCATTTACACGCCTGAGGGAAAACACACAAATGCATGACGCCATGTGTACACACACACACACACACAAAAGTCACATACAAAGACGACAAAAACAGATGTGTTGTATTGTATTAAAAACAATATGAGTCACAAAGTCAAACTGCAAAGGAGAGGCAGAGGTTAAGCTGTAATAGAAAATCCCTACATTACACTACATTCATTCTGTAGTGTGTGATGTCATTGTGAACAATATCCATGGAGCTAACTTTATCTTTCTACTTTACCTTTTTGCATATATATATATATATATATATATATATATATATGCATATATTTGCCTTTATCTTAATAGTGGATGGTAGACAGGACACTAGAATTATGGGGACCGTAATGAATCCCAACGCCACCAGGAAACAATGTCACCGATGAGTTAACACGTTTAAGTTATGCACACTTGGGAGACATTCCCATGAGAAAATGAGATCAGGCGATAGAAAAAGATAGACGCCTGACAAAGGTTCATGAAAACATCGAACAAACTCAGTGCCGACGGTGTGTGGGAATGGGAATTTCAACATTTTTTCTTCACATTTGGCATAACGAGTCTACAAGTTGAACCCAAATGAGCAAAACTGAGGAAACAGCTCTCTTATAGCATGCAAGAATCGAGTGTGTGGTAAGATTCATACTACTTCTGATTTGTAGTGCAACCCATTTAATGTGCCTGGAAATGTTTAACGCCCGTCACCCCGGGGCTTTATTTCATTCTACCTCCTCCTAAAAGCAGTCACATAAAAAAACAGGACAGAGTGAGCTACTCACGTGGCCGAAGTGTCCTCTCCTGGAGCAGTTGTAGCAGTAGACCTGTTGCGTCCGACCCCGGTCCTCGCGGTGCTGCCTCGCGGGAAGACCTGCCTTCGTCTAAGTGCAGAGGCAGAGAGTGAAAAGGGGGCTTATTACAAGAACATTCTTTTCTCTCTATAAAATAAATATGGTGGTGAAACCGTCCATTGGTGTCTCCCTCTTCTCATTCCCATGCTCTCTATTGATACGAGCTGCCGTGTATTGTGCGCTGAATATGGGTGCTGATGTAAACCGGTGATTACTGGGTCTGTAGTTAGAGGCCTGTAATGACCCCGTATGATAAGTAACCGTGTGTGTGTGTGTGTGTTGGACACAGGGTCCCGTCCCCTATGGGCCAGCGTTCTGAAAGCCTTCCATGCTCCAGCGCCCACAGCAAATATACACTGATAAAGAGAGAGCGAGAGAGAGAGAGGAGACACAGGCAGTGTCTCTCACACTCACACACACACACACGCGCACACACACACACACACACACACACACACACACACACACCTAAGGTCCCCCCCCTCATCCCTCTCTCAACCCTGATTCCGAGATTACAAATGATTTGCGTCGTTTCTTAAACATAGCTTAGCTAACCGTCCCCTCCTTTTCTTCTCCTCTCCCTCCTCCCTGCTTCCCTCTCTCCTCCAGCCCCCCCTTCCCGCCTCCTCTCTCCCCCTCTCTCTCTTCTCTCTCTCTTTTCCGCTTGAGTAGTTTTGCGGTAGAAAGGATGAATGCTATTAGAGCATCGCGTCATTATCGGGTCAGGCCGGCCGGGCCCATCTCCATCACAAAGGCCAGGAGATCACAGACCTCTTGCGAGCGAGCGAGCGCGCGCGCACACACACACACCAACAAACACACATGTGCACCCTAAGGAGATCACAGTCCCCGTCTCAAGCGCCCCTTTCCCACCCCTCCACCCCCCTGCCCATTCATCTTTCATGTAAATTGGCTGTAGGTCTCCCTCCGTCTCTTCCCTCCCTGACCTTGGGCTCGCGTTATCTCCGCGTACTCTGATCCAGCACAGACGGAATGAAAGCACCAGAGAGAGAGAGAGAGAGAGAGAGAGAGAGAGAGAGAGAGAGAGAGAAATGAAATCCCCTCCTACTCTCCCATCAACCTGTGATAGTTGTCTTAAAAAACAAACAAAAAAAACCGTGTGTGTGAGGAGTTGTCTGCCTCATACAATATTAATTAACTGAATAAACCTTCATCCCTCTCTCTCTCATTCCCCACTCTCTGTTTCCATCCCGTGCTTCCTATCGGGGGGGGGGGCATCTAAATTGCTAACAGGGCGAAGGGCCGGTGGGATCGTATCGGTTTGGTGTCTTTGCTCTTTCTTTCTCAGGGGCTTTGGAGAAGAGTCCTCAAGAGTCTGGCTGCGCGGGGAAAGTCAATATGACTCGGGCGTATTTTCAGAAGGTTTTTCAAAAGATCATTTATGTTTGAGGCTTAGCTTCGACTCTCCTGGCACCAAGCTAATGTTAGTTGGGTGCCTTTCTTGATGTAAGATTTTGGGATCAACGAAAAGCAAACAACAAATCCGATTTCACTGACTGTGGTTCACTCAGAATTATGATGGTAGTCGACAAGCATCTGTTTGAGTCATGCATCAGTTTTCCAAATGGAAAAAACCTTAAATATCCCTCGACATTAGTTTCTCATTATATTTGAGGAGAGAAGCAGGCTCTGCAGTTGCAAAGTCATCCATTACAGTACTTTACTGTATATTTACAGCACTTGTATAAACAGCTGTTGACGCCATTAAGGAGCTTTTGAAATTATACAATTTTAGAATCACCTGTGAAATGTCACAGGTGATTCTAAAATGTTAATCTTGTAGCAAAAAACCCAAAGGCAGAAATGATTTAACGTTGTAGATCTGAGATCTGATCACTTTTACAATCACATTTACTATTGCTGGAGAGAACCCTGTGGTTTGCAGTCATATGTCTTAAAGACGGATTATGCTTGAAACTAGGTCCAACAACGTTCTTATCCAACCACGTCTGAAGGCAAGTGGAAGTGTTTATAGTGGTTTCAAACAACCTTTAACGACTCTTAAATGAGCAGTGTGTAGGAATTTAGTGGCATCTAGTGGTGAGGTTGTGGATTGGCAACGTTAAAAACAACAACCCGTAAATGGCTTTTGCTAGAGAGCCAGAGTTTGGTTCGTCCGTTCCGGGCTACTGTAGAAGGACGGCGGTGCAACATGGCGAAGGAATTCGTCCCAGGAATGTTGCTTCCTCACCTCCATGCGGCCGACCAATTGCTGCATGAAGCAGTTTTTTTGTCTGACATCTGAAAGGTGTGTATGTGTGCCTTTCTGTTCACCTACATTGCACTTTTAGGGCTACCGTCATGCTTTAAGTTTATGCATAAGACCATCTCTGTATGTCTAGTTTATTTCTTTTTATATTTTTTGTCTTTTGTCCACGCCGGATTAAATTACCTTTTCCTGTTTCTTTTCAGTGTATCCTTTTGTATTATGTGGATGCTGTTTATGACATTTAATCTAGTTAAATTAATCAGTTCTACATCTTTCCTGCTTTCCCCCAAAAAGTGGCTAACCTCTCCATTCATAAACTGGCTTGACAGACTATTCTTAGCATGGGAGTCTGCATTAAAAAAAAACATCTGTGTGTGTTTAACTAACGGGCCTCTGAGTGCAGAGACGGCATGAGAGAGTCTCATCCACTTCCTGCTGATATGACATGGAGAGCTTCTGGAGCTGTTCAGACACTTTGCCAGTCAGACAAAAAAAGGGACTGAAGCTGGAAGAGGACCAACGGTTTAGGATGTGTCTGTGTGTGTAGGAGGGTATTTAAGAAAGGTCCTAAGGGCTTCGCTGGGTGGACACAGACAACCAGCCATCCGTGGCCTCTCATGCATGCACACACACACACACAGTCGCATAACTCTGTCACACACACACACACACACACATACACACACGTGTTTTCCCACAGTTGTCCCCGACGTATAAACTGTGTCTCTCTCTAAGCCCCGCTCTCCTCTGCTCCTTGCCTTAGCTGCTGGTGGCGAAGCCGTGATAATCCTTTGGCCGACACAAAGCTCAGACTGTTACCGACTACAATCTGAAGGAACACACACACACACACACACAGAGTTATCGAACACAATCCGAGAAGCAAACAGGCTTGTGTGTGTATGTGTGAGAGGAGAGAGCGGTCGGGATCTGAACAGTAACGGGGGGGGGGGCTGGCTGGCTCTGTTTTGCATATGTTATTGCGGCGATGGGGTGAGGTCTGCATAAGTTACTGGAGCCGCTGGGCACCGACTCTGCGTGCTTTTATCATCGGAAACAGCCTCGCAACACAACACGACGACTGGGCCCATACCAAAACAAACACACCCTTGTGGTGCGTGAGTGTGTGTGTATGCAGCATGCTAGTATGTAAACATAAGGTTAACGGGGGGGGGGGGGGGAGATACGATAAATTACCTAGAAAACTGCTAATCCATTGATTCTTCAGTTGGGATTTTTAACCGTGCAAATGTCCAAAATTGTAAAGAATGTAATTATAGTGTTTGCTCTCACTCTTGGACAGGAAGGAGAGAATCAATCGTTGTTTGGAGACCTGTTTAAGGTGGAGGTGTGTGGGGCTATGGAGGAGGAAGCCTACTGGGAGAGGGGGGGAGGGGTCCTCCAAATAACCAGATGTGATTTCTGCCCCTTTGTGTCTGCCAGTTCACAAAGACTCAGACCTGAAGCCCCAACCCGGTGCCCTTTTTGTGAGCTCTCTCTCACACACACACACACACACACACACACACACACACACACACACACACACACACACACACACACACACACACACACACACACACACACACACACACACACACACACACACACACACACACACACACACACACACACACACACACACACACACACAAATTCCCAGAGGCTCTTCATATCTCCTCCCGTCAGTCAGCCGGTCTGAAGACAATCAGCGGGACTCCTGATTTTCTCTTTAGGAGAGAGAGGGAAAAATGCTCCTGGAATGTCGCGATAATGTGATGCGGGGGGGTGGGGGGCAGTGGGTTTCCACCTCTGGAGGAACCCCCCCCCCCCCCCCCTTTTTTTGGGAGGTAATCTGGTCAAACCGTGGACGGCGGAACAGAGGATACGAGCTAATCTATTCAGATCTAGGTCCAAGTCATTCAGTTTCTATTCTTAGCTGCTGAGTTCAGAGGCTGCTTTGTGTTCATTCACTTTATATCCAGCAATTAGACAGAGACGACGCATACGTGCGTGAGAGACGGGGATCCAGACGTGCTGTGTATAGATGGACTCTTATGCCCCGGTCGGGATGTTAAACCGTGATTTTACATCGCAGCCAACAAATCACACACAGACCCACACTTCCACACACATAAACATCGACCCCATCCAGCTAAGCGGAAAGGCACAAAGACCAAGCAAAGCCTGCAAGACCTCTGATAACACTGCACCTGTGTGTGTACGTGTGTGCGCATTTGTGTGTACATTCCTATGGTTTTGCATGTAGTCTATGTGAAGACACCTGTACCAAAAACTTCCAAAGGAAGACATTTGTATGTTTCCTTTTCTCCCCTTTTGGTTTTTCTTTAACGCTCTTACTTATTGTTTTCATTATTGCTGCAGTCTGTTACATTTTATTGTTATGCTCTGTTATAGGACTGACACTTATTACAAGTACAACCGAACGCTGAATAAAACATTTTTAGGCGACCAAAATGTTACAATTTACTTTCATGAAGTAAAACACGCTTTGAACGGGTTCAAGATGAAAGACGAAAACACAGACGATGCTGTGGCAGCGACCTGTCAATCACAAGGTAGCCCCGCCCTAAAGCATACTCTGCTTTATGGTCTATTTGACTCTAAATGGACCGTAATTTACTAAATGAACATCATGCTGTATTGAAGAAGACTTGAAACTAGAGATTGAGACCATAAACTCATGTTTACAATGTTTACTGAGGTAATAAATCAAGAGAGAAGTAGAGTCATTTTCTCATAGACTTCTATACAACCAGAGGAGTCGCCCCCTGATGGACAGCAGAGAGAATAGCATTGGATTCACTTCTCATCTTCAAATTCTTTGTTTTGTCTGATAAACAGTTCAAAAACAAGATGTAAAACAGAGGAAAATAATCCCATATTGGAAGCTGGTGCAAGCAAATGTTTAGCATTTTTGATTGAAAATTGTTATTTCTGCAGTTTAGTGATTAAAATGAATTGTTTCAGCTCTATTTTATTTGTTTGAGTTGTAAATTAAGAGTCCAAAAATACAGCGTACAAGTGTATGAATACCATGAAACTGTCATTAAGTGCCATGCTTTGTACTATTCTTCCTCACCTGCAGGACTCTCTCTCTTTCATGGCAACTGCTCGTTTTTAATAGATTGAAAACACAAAAAAAGCCATGTCCTTTTACAAACGTCCCCTCCCCTGTGTGTCCTGTGCCGTCAGTGTCTCAGTCTGAGGGAGAATAAAGAAGCGAGAGCCTTTTGACGTGGCGGAGCTGAGAAGATCGGAGAGTCTGCATACTGTACAATGATGAGACAGCAAAAACAGCTCCCTGAATAGATGTGGATTTAAAGAGGTTTTTGAATTGAGCTCATTCTTGAAAGAGGAATGACATTTTTTTTTTAAAAAAGGAGGTCAGCCAGACAGAGGGAAGGACAGAAGAAGTGGAAGAAAGGTCGAAACCGTAAACCTGGGATTTCAAGTTCAGCAGAAAGAACAGAGGAGCTAAGAGCGGTGTTAACTCATTGTTATTGGAATTATGGGTAATTTGTGAGGTTCAACTATTATTTGAGGTTGTCAGAAAAGTGTGGGTCTCAACACAGACACATGGTCACCACAGCCTAAATGACAAACGTGACAGTTTTAGAACAATCACGTTCCCTGCCACTGCTGCATGCATGGTGTAGTTTTGTAAACGTAATTGATTTCTGTATAAATATCATGTGGTGTTTGCTGACTATTTTGTTCTTTCTTTCAGCTGCTGTCTTCTTTTTTTGTTGCTATTATTATCATAATTGTATAATAACATATTAGTTGTAGAAAACTAAATACCCACACACTGCCGTCTCATTTCCATTTATTTGTTCTCCATGGACTGGTTTTTATTTTAAGACCACCTGTGGTTGAAACGTTGTCCCGTCTATTTAGAAGGAACAAATATTTTGGGAATAACTGCAGTTTTAAGTTGTTTTTTTGTCTTTTTGTGCAATTAATTAAATTAAAATGGAATACAAATTTGCCTCAGAGGGACTTATAATCATAATAATATATATATAATATGAGAGCACTTTAAATCCAGAAGTACTGACACTTTAATCTGCCACTTTCTAAACTACACCACTGCTGATAGATACTCTGAAGAGGGACGTTGGCAGGAGAGAAGTTCTGCCCCATAGCGTCCCGTCTTCACCGGGTGATCAGAGCGCAGTTCTCCGTTTGACCACTGAGGGGCACTCTAACACAGCATGCTGACAAGGTCCTTCAACAACAGCCTCACCTGTGGCCGGCTTCCACTGCTGAATGAGACGGATCAGGTCAGAAAAAAGGTGCACTCATAGATACTATCAAACCATTAAAACAGCTGTGAACAAATGCTCTAATTATTTCCATTAGAAGTCTGTAGAGAAAAAGTATTTTGGAAATGTATCCAGAAATGTACTTTAAGCTACTTTTTTTCTGTAGCTGGTCTTGTCCTGCAATTACAAGTCAAGAATAAAACTTGATCACAAAGATCGTCTCTACAAAGTGAACGTTTATCAAAAACCTGTAATGACTAACATGTCTGTGATTGTTATATAATGTTTCCTGTTTGTATAATACACAAATACATTTGTCTCGGAGCAAAGATAAACCCAATTTGATATTTCCATGTAATTAGTACATAATGGTTGAAATAAATCATTTTCTCATTTAAAACAACTTCAGTATTTTCAAAAGAATACAGTTTTCCTTCAAAAAATCTAAAACTACAATCTGGAAAACGTCACCGGCGCACTTCAGACAGAGTTCTGATGCACGTTTTGTGTTGTTCCTTAAAATGGTCATGTATTTACACTTTTAAATGCATATATGAACAACGTATATACGTAAACAACCTATTACTGATATTACTCTGAACATCAAGGATGTATTTCAGGAAATAAATCAATGAATTGAGATTTCACTAAGGAACAACGGTGATGCATCCTGCAGCCAAGCTCCAGGTGAATATCTGTCCCTTTAAAATGAAATAATAACTCATAAAAAGTAAATATACAATAATATAATACATGTAATATTGGAGTGGGAGGAGTGTTTCTACTTTTCATAATCTAATGATGTAAGTTGTACACTATAGGATGAGTACGTTCAGGCTGCACTGACATCGCAAAGGAGTTTGTTGGGATCAACTATCCAGTGCAAGAAAAAGACATGAGCCATTCGAATGGGACTAAACATTCCAACATTTTAGCACATAATATGAGCTTTAATTTGAAATGGAAAAAAATCAAGAGGTCTACTGTGTTAAGAAAAGTAATTTATATTGTATCGTGTTCTAAAGACATGTAAATGTATTTCCTTTCCTGAAAAGAGGATTTTAAAAAGGGGCAAACGTCCTAACCTTGGGCGCCGACAAAGGCCTGTGTGAATCGAGCACACGGGAAAAAAAGAACCTCGTGGAGACAAAAAGGTATAAAACATACTAAATGGAAAGGGAGAAGAAGAAAAAAAAGCGCAGTGAGGTGAGAAAGAAGGAGTTAAAACGGCTTCATTTCTGTCGTGAACAAAAAAAAGGTTACAGATTTGTTTTCCACACACACACACACACACACACACACACACACACACACACACACACACACACACACACACACACACACACACACACACACACACACACACACACACACACACACACACACACACACACACACACACACACACACACACACACACACACACACACGTCACTGAGGAAAAGATCGATACACACACTGACACCACCGTGGGGATAGAATCCGCTCGACACACACACACAACCTTGGGGCGGAGGTACCAAAGATCAATAAACACACACGCGTACAGGTGTCACCACTGCTATCCAAAGAGCGGCAAATCAATGCTCACACACCGATATACCTGTACCAATCAGCTGCTGTGTGCTCACACACTCACCCTGCTGTCTCCCTCTCCCTTTTTAATACACTCACCCCTCCTCGGCTCTCTCTCTCTCTCCTCCATTCCCTCTAAATCTCTTACAATGTCACACCTCTCTCCAGCTGCCCCCCCCCTCCTCTCTCTCTCTCTCCTCTGGTCCTTACAGAGTAGTAGCACATTTCTATATGTATACCAATCGTGTTGAATCTAATGCCACAAGGCCTCTTCTCCCGCACGGCAGGTTGATGACTGATTTGGATTTGACCCACGTTCAGAGTTCTTAAAAATCAAAAGGAGGTAAATTCTCAGTTCTAACGTCCTCGACCGATGCTTCCCGCGGCGGCCACGGGGTGGCGCTCTGGTCTTGAGCCGGCCCAGCAGGGTCTCCTGACAACACTCAGGAGAGTGAAAAGTCACATTGACTTCAAGTGTGTCGTACGATCAGATGCACGCATTTATGCATAATCTCTACGTGCATTAATGCAGCCCCGTGTGTGGACAGCAGGTCGCTCAACTTGAACCGCCCTGCTTGCCTTCGCTGACCGCTCTCCATCCATCCATTCACACCTCACCGTGCTCCTCCCATCTCTGCCTCTCTTTGCCTTTTGATCATTGGTCAAGAATCTCTCCAAAAAAACACGACCACTGTTGAGTTCAAATACATTGAGTGGCATACTGTAAAAGACAGAACTGAGCAAAAAAAGAAAAGAAAAAAAAGAACCCTCGACAATTTTCTATTCTTTTTTTGTTTTCGTCGAGCAGAGATGCCGATTGTTTGCTGAATTTACTGCTTTTTTTCTCGTTGATTTCTTGTTTGATTGTTATTGGATAAATGTGGGATTTAGGAGTTTTTTTTTTAAGCCGTCACCTTGGACATTAGATACTGGACATTTTTCACTCATTTCGGACATTTTAAAGGCAAAATGATTCGTTGAAATAAAAAATAAAATTAAAAAAAACAACGAAATAATTAAAATAATCATAATTTCTGTCAGTTTCTCTCTTTGGTGTATTATTTTTGCATTCCTGTTATTGATCGGTTTAATGCACTAAACGTGACATCGCTCCCATTTTCAAAGCTGCTCCGATTGCGTTTGAGAACGGAACGATTTTAAGCTTTCCAAAAACACAGACAATTCAAATAGTATTCAGTAATCACTCGCTCAGAGTCAAAGAGCCACGGCTTCTCTCTACAGTCTCCATTTTGCACTGACAAATAAACAATCAGCAGCAATCCAAAGCAGAAGAGGCATGATGGTTTTGGGCTCGTTGGAAGGCATTCTGGGAGATGAAGGAAAGCGCTAACAGCATAAGGCGATGATGTTGGCTGGCCGAAACACGTATCATGGAAACACATTTTCACCCACTAAACAAAAATAACTGCTAGAATGCATGAAGATCATGTTTTGGCGTAAACGATATTATGATACTTGGTGAGAAAGGTAAGAAAAACGCAAAGATGGAGGGAGGGACCCCGCTGTGAAGCTGTGGGCGGAAGAAAAGGTCAAACCAGGGTGTCTGTAGGCGTCTGAGTGAAAGAGAAAGAGAGACTGAGCTGCTGGACTTCCTCCAGGCAAATCTTTTCTTGTAAATATTACTCTAAACTGTACTGTAAGAAATGTCTTCAAAACCATTACGTCACAGACAAGATGAAAATGTAGTGGATACTTCCCTCTCTCACTCTATATATATATATATATATATACAGTATATATATATATATATAGAAATATTAGTAAGAAGTGTGTGTGGGGGTATTTGTGTGTGTCCATGTGTGTCAGTATCTTACTTTCTCAGTAAATACCCCGGGGCTTTGTGGTCTATACTGTGTGGTTTGGAGGAGTTTGTTAGTTGAGGGCCAGGTGCAGGCAGACAACACATACACTCAGGGAAGATAAACGGACCTGGCGTACGCGAATGCGCGCGCGCGCACACGCACACACACACACACACACACACACACACACACACACACACACACACACACACGGAGGATAAATGGACCCAGTAGCAGGGAGGTCTGACAGAATGCCTTTTCACACCTGGCTGAGCCCAGCGGAAGGTGACAGAGTCACATCTCCCAAAGCAAACACACACACAAACATACACACACTCACACACACACACACACCTTCTCACATTGGGGAGTTCAGGGTCATAAGCAGCATCATGAATAAAATGAGGCTGTCTTAAACAGAAGGAGCCCTGTGTATGCGCGTGTGTTTGTTTGTTTGTGTCTGCGCGAGCCCCTAAAGCCCCCACCAGGCCGGTTTGGATCTGTAACGACCTTCTGTTCCCAGTGCTTAAATGGTTTAAATACTTCAATTAGACCTGGGTCACAATCCTCCACCCGTTAAAGCACGCCGTCACACGCAAACACACACGAACAAAAAAAAGAAGAAGTGGTTTCATGATCTCGTGAGGCCACTGGATAATTCTTTACCGGCGCTTCTTTTTCATTGCCAGTCTTTTCCTCTCGTCTAAAACCTTGACAATAACACATATAACATCCCACCAGTGTTAAACCTAACTCCCATCCTCTCTGCCAGCATCTCCCCTGGAACTTCTCTGTCCCGTTTCCTCCTCCCTCCCTCCCTCCTCACCCTCCTCCTCCCTCCCGCCGTGCTATCCAGCGCTAACGATGCTGCCTTTTCATTAGACAGCCCCTGCTAATTAATCTCCATAGAGGAGAGTGACAGACCTCCCCCAACACACACACAGACACACACACACAAAGTGCACGCCAAGATATATGCAAACACACACTTCTTCTCCTCCTCTCTCTCTCACTCCCTCCCTCGCTCGTCCCGAGTGGCGTTGGCAGCCCATTTCATGCTTTATCACGTCTTTTAATTGACAAACAAGCTGCTCTTTTCTCTTAGGCTGAGGTCTATATCACCTCCTCGCTCAGATGCACGCACACACACACACACACACGTTATCTGTTCAGAATTTGGATAAACGCACACACACACAAATGAGCAAAAAGCCTCCCCGCTGACATATGGCCCATGTGACTGTCACAGTTTTCTACTCTTTGACACATTGTTTGTGCTCTCTTACACACACACACACACACACACACACACACACACACACACACACACACACACACACACACACACACACACACACACACACACACACACACACACACACACACACACACACACACACACAGTTAAAAAAAGTTAAAAGAGGTAAAGGTTCCCATCACTCAGGGCGCTTCCTTAATCTTATGAGATGTTTATTCCCGCCATGGTTCACTCGGGTGCTACAGGGCAACGTCAATACCAATCGCAACCGAATTATTGATTTTGAGTGATCGTGCGACACCTTTGCCTTTCGCAAAGCTCATGAACAATACTTTCTTTCGTGTAGCTTCTTCTTTTATGTTTAAACAGCCATACGCGTGAATACAAAGGATGTAGACATTGAGGGATACTAGGAGGCAGTTTGGTTTGCCTTTATCAACTCACGCTGTTATTTCTGTTTCTCTTTGCTTTTTGTGCAAATGGACCATATTTTCTTTATTTAAACATTGAGTGAATTAATACAAAGTCTCCCTCGCAAATATCGTTGGACATCCTTTTTGGTTGAGGCACATTCTGTGAGATTTAAAATCTTTCTATTCTGATGAGGCAGGTTCTGCATGAAAAAGATTTAGGAAGTGGAAGTGGGGCAGGGTGAGCTTGCTGCTGGCTTAGTCCCCCCCCCCCCCCCCACCACCTTGTTCTTTTACATTCCTCTGCTTTTAATTGGGACTCAGAACTACTACGTCCGCTGGGATTTGGATAAATTTGACACAGGTTGTGTACAAACTCTACATACTGAAAACAAGTAAACTTTGACATAGCGAAGAGTAAACTTCACAGTGTTGAATGCATGTGCATCAGTTGCTGTGCATATATAATGAGATACTGATGGGGTAGCCTAATAGTGGAGGGTTCCATATTTATTAAATCTGCCCATGTTAATGCATACCTAAAAAGATTTGACATATTAAAGTTACCAAACAACGAATATGTAATATATTTACTGTATATTGTTTTAAGAGATGTTTTAAAACCTCTGCCACCCGTTACATCTCTGTCCACTGTTAACGATTGTCCAAATACTGAAATACAAGGCTTTTTGTTGTTTTTTTACTCCCGAAAGGTTTGAGAGAGACCAGAAACGTTGCACCCTATCCTCTGACCAAGCCCCCCTGATGAAAAGATGAAGTGTGAAAGCGCCCGGGTGAAAAGCGTGAACAGCGCTAGAGTGGAGTTTGCTGATGGTGGTGGTTTTGTGGTTGGATACTCACTGTGACGTGATACTGTCTCCAGATCTCCGGACAGGCCTGAGGAGAGAGAATAAAACACTTGATATGGTCGTCACACATACATGAAAGTACCAAGAACAGATATTTAAAAAGAGGGGAATGAAAATGTCTAAAAGCAACCTGCAGCATGTTTGTGCAACTCTTAGTTGTCAGCGATGCGCATTGGATATTAAAGACACGATAAATAGGAAACATTTAATGGCATTTGGGCAGATGCTGACGAACAGAGAGAGGGCCAAAGGCAAACTGAAAAGCAGGCCTTGGTACCGTTTGTTGGCCTCTCCCTCTGTCTCCCACTAACCCTTTATCTAACAGATTTCCCTTCTGTGTGTCTCTCTCTAAAGTCAGTCAGTCACTCAGACCGTCAGTCAGTTGTTTTTGTCCCGCTGTGGCTAAAGCATTATCTCCGGGGCTTCGCCACGCTGTTCCTTAAGCATTCCGACATCCTTTCCCAACCGCCGCCGCTTCCCACTGGGAAATTGAAAATGCCGCAGTTGCCGCGGGCAACGAGATTTATCTACTTACACACCTACTGAGAGAGAGAGCGCGAGAGAGCGAGAGAGAGAGCGAGAGAGAGAGAGAGAGACAGAGAGACAGAGAGACAGAAGGAGAGGAAGATTTCATGCCTGTCCTGTGCGGGATGTTTAGTTTTCCCTTGCATACAATAAACAGGTTATTATCAAATTTAAAAAGTGACCATTTGGCCGAACATGTCGTCTTTTTAAGCCCAGTAAACAACGCTGGGCACTTCTATTCTGGCTTAATCTGAGCAGTTTGGATTTGAATACAGAGATGGGCAAATATGAATTTTGATAGCTGAATACTCCTCCACCTCTCATCTAGCTTTCTTTTTCTTCAACCCCCCCACCACCACACCACACCAACTTCCCCTCCGCTTGCTCTCTCCCTCCAGACCGCCGGGGTAGCGTGTTGTTGTCGAGGGCGACAGGCGAGGCGAGCGACACACTCGCGCTCCGTCAACCGTCTGTCTTTAATGAGAGACACAGAAAGGCCCAGGGGACAGAGACCTGACTCTCTTTTCTCTCTCAAACACACACACTAACACATACAGTATCATTTGTGTGAGAAAAAAAAAGTTATGCGTTCCAAGAAAAGGGTAATTACGAGGACATGCAACTTTGCGCGTCTGTTTGCTGTTGAAAACGATAAGCAAAAGAGGAGGAGAGGAAGAGCGAGATGAGCGTGAATATACGGAGAAAAGAATGGGGGAGAGAGAGGGAGAAAAAGAGAAAATGTGCGGTGTGTGTCCTGGTCTCCCCTCTCCCTCTGGTGTTCACCTGGTTACTCATCCATCACACAGAGCACAGTACATGACTGACTGGCAGAGAGCGAGAGAGAGAGAGAGAGAGAGAGAGAGAGAGAGAGAAAAAGAGGGGGGGAGAGAGTGAGGAGGGGAGACAGGCAAGCTCTTACATGCACACAGGGTTTTCCATTCTATGGCATTAGTGTAAATGGGCAAGGTAATGAACGTTGCAGTGGGATAATTGTCATTGATGGTCATTAGATTCACCCTTCACTGCCAACGTGCACACACACACACCTGAGTGTGCGCACGCACGCACACGCACACGCACACACACACGGAATATGCAGCATGGCGGAGACATAACTAAGCTGTAATTGCTGAAGTGTATCAATTAATGTGAACAGCGGCGTGTGCTGACCCCTGGTCACTCAAATATCACCAAGAGAGAAAATGGAGAGGAAATGAAAGTACATACCGTATACTTCTGTTGTAAAGGCGATTGATGCTTTGTGAAGTTTACATTCAGCGCTACCTGTTCTTACTACAAGCCGAAGCCCAAAATACACACACACACACACACACACACGCACACGCACACACACACACACACACTATATCTGTGGCTGTTTAGCTGTCCTCGCTCATTCAGTAGCATGACATTGATTTCATGCGTTCTTGCTCCTGAAATCTTTCCTTTTTACTAGAAACAGCATGTCTTCATTTCTTGATTCTGTGTTACTCTTTACATTACTCTTGTAAAGGTTTTTTTTAGCCTTATTATGATGTGTTGGATTTCCCTTACGTCAAATAGACCGCGTGATTCTCAAAGTGGAGTCAGTAGCACTATGACAGGGGGTTCGAGAAATAATTTGCTTTAAAATAATAAAAATGTGCTGTATCATTTAAAAGTGCACATCTACGGATGGGGACGCTTCGTGCCTATAAAACAAGCATATACAGTATTGTCCATTAATCCCGCCCACGTTAGCTTTGGGCCAATAAAAACTACAGGCCTGTGACACATCACATCACTCCGTCATGAATCAGCCACTTGACTCAGGGTGCAACAAACCGGTCCTGCCGCTGGCTTAGCTTGGCTAATTAGCCTGCTCGCTAGCTGGTGAGCATGGAGAAATATTTGAGTCAGTCCGCATCGCCAAGTGCCGCTAAACGCCCAAACTAGCTAAATTGAGAAGACAATACGACAGTTATATTGAGTTTGTTCTTATTGAGAACGGCGAGAATGCGTCATGACTCAGGTGTCAGGACTCAGGTGCTAGCGAACGAAGCCATGAAGGGCCAGGGTAAAGAGACATCATTGAAACTAGAGATTGAGAGCATAAACTCATGTTTACAATGTTTACTGAGGGAATAAATCAAGTGAGAAGTAGAGTCATTTTCTCATAGACTTCTACAGTATATGATCAGACTTCTTTTTGCAACCGGAGGAGTCGCCCCCTGATGGCCAGTAGAAAGAATGCAAGTTTAAGACACTTCTGCATTGGCTTCACTTTTCAGAACCGGAGGTTGCCGCCTGTGTTAACCTGATTTAAATAGAATTTTGTATTTTAGTAAGTATTTAGGTGGAAAAGTTTTAGGATAGAAATAGTTCCAATGGCATCTGAGAGTACAGATTGCAGTAAGCATAAGCTTAGGTGGTATTGCAATAATGAGGGGTCCTCGGAAAATCTTCTCCCCTGTAAGGGTTCCTTAGCCCCAAAAAGTTTGAGAACCTCTGAAATAGACCATATGACTAACGTTGGGGTTGAACTGGCCTTATCGCCCAGCATCAGAGCTCAAATGTGCAGAGCCTTCTGATTCCGAACTAAAAAAAACGAATGCCATACTCACGTCGTAGTAGTGACCCTTTATGCCGCAGCGCTCGCACCGCTTGTACCAGTACCGTTGCTCGCTGCAGGAATTGTAGAGGTGTCCCGGCAGGCCGCAGTTGTTGCAGTGCTTATTGGGACAACCAACGGCCATGTGGCCTGGATTGCCACAAAGAAAGCAGGGTGCTAACTTCTGCACCACACACACACACACACACACACACACACACACACACACACACACACACACACACACACACACACACACACACACACACACACACACACACACACACACACACACACACACACACACACACACACACACACACACACACACACACACCACAGTTAGTAGTTTTACGTACTTGTACTCGTCAGTGTGTATAAGCTGTACATGCTGCTGTGCAATGAGTGGAACTGACTTTGGACTCGGGGCAGTTCTTGGAGAGATGTCCGTTCTTGTTGCAGTTTCTACACTGGACGTTCTTGTTGGTGTAGTATCTGTTTGACATCCGCTGCGCCGTCATCCTCACACCCTTGTCTCTGTTGTAGATCCGTGCCTGAAACACACGCAGTTGATGCATCATTTACACATTTATTGTTTTGTGCCCATCAGGTTTTTATTTACAGAAAACCGCTGCCTTTTAGACCACAAGCACAAACTATTTTGTAGAAAAAGACCTCAGAAGACAAGAGTGGCTGAATGTCAAGATACGCATCACATACTGAAAAGCTAATAATGTCCACCAACCTCTTTGTCCTTGGCAGAAACCAACCAGCCACTTTCTTCTTCTTCATCATCATCTGGCAGGACAGAAACATGTATTTTAAAATACTGAAAATTGAATTGATGAAGTTAAGAATCTTATTTTCAACCGCGCATTTTAAATAAAGTTTATTACTTTAATTCACCTCGTGTGTCATTTTAATCGCTGTCTTTAAAGCAAACATTACTGCGTTTGTTCTGTAGTTTTTATGTTTGGAAAAAACGCAGCTTTCCTGAAAAGAAAATCTTTAACCTAATTGATGATGTCTATCAACAGCACAAAAATACCATACAATAAATTAAAAAATGGAAGATTTAAAGAGAGATTGTAGTTAGGTTTCATTCACAATTCCCAAGAAACAAGGATTTGTCACAAATTTATTGCAGCCTAAAATAAAATGTGTCTTTTGGCCTTCAACCATTCTTTTCTTGCTCAAACGATATGACAAGAATTGGAACCAGGATTCAATAAGAACCAAGGCTGATGAATTCAAGACAATATCCAACCCTAATAAGAACTCTAAACCCTGAGGAGCAACTTCAGCTTCCTGTAAGAGAAGGACAGACACACACACACGCAGAGAAACTGACACAGTGGCAGCCCAGCACATCTGTACGAGTGGCACTAACAGCGCCCTGAGGGACGCCGCTGCACTCTCCTCAGGCCCACAGAACTGTAACTGACATCCAGAAATCGCAACACAAACACGCATGGAAAAACACACACGGGCGCGTGTACTTGGCATTAAATTACGTGCTGATAGTAACGACTCGCGCCCCGCTCGTCGACCCCAGCGACGAGCTGGTTGACAGTCTTTAGCCTTTGGACAAACATGCAGCCTTGAGCCACACACACATATTACAGTCTCCTTTCCACCTCTCTCTTTTTTCTGACTCTCTCTATCCGGCACCTTATCGCAATATCTCTCTCTCTCTCTCTCTCTCTCTCTCTCTCTCTCTCTCTCTCTCTCTCTCTCTCTCTCTCTCTCTCTCTCTCTCTCTCTCTCTCTCTCTCTCTCTCTCTCTCTCTCTCTCTCTCTCTCTCTCTCTCTCTCTCTCTCTCTCTCTCTCTCTCTCTCTCTCTCTCTCTCTCTCTCTCTCTCTCTCTCTCTCTCTCTCTCCTTACCCCCCCCATCCCTCTCTCTCCTCCCCGGGTGTGCGGTGTGCGGCTGCAGAGGGAGGTTATCACTTCTCTTCCCCCTTCAAACAAATTAAAATGGCTGCTGTTTGGATGGGGCTTCTTTCTGCAACGACCTTCACCTACAAAAAAAAAACACACACACACGCGCATGCAGACTCGACGTCTTCCTCATCAAAGCAAAAGAGTGCGACTGCAATTCAGATGATTTTAACATCAATTTGAGCTTTGAGTTGATTCGTTTGGGCTGATGGAAGCCAATATATATCAGTTAAATGGTGACTAGCTTGAACCAAAGCAGTTTTTCACAGCTTGCTGAAATGCGCGCGCGCACCACACACACACACACACACACACACACACACACACACACACACACACACACACACACACACACACACACACACACACACACACACACACACACACACACACACACACACACACACACACACACACACACACACACACCCTGTTTTTAGGAACCAAGTATTTTCCCAAAGAAAAAACATCAGTATCTACAAAGGTTTAAAACAGTCCGCCAACACCTGAATTGATGAGGCCATCATGTGACACTAATTTTGAATTTGGTCCAATTAGGAACTATCTCAGACTATTTTACTTTAAGGTGAGTTACAACTTTAAGATTTGTCACATTTTACTCCCGGCTCTCGAAAGGACTGGGTGGTGACAAAGTCAGTCGATTCAATATTTTTTAACTGCAAAGCAGTGTGTAGTGACCAACTTCAAACCAAACAGCGACAAGATAAAAGCAGTTTCAAAAAACAAAAGAAGCTGTAGTTTAAGTGCCCTCAAACATTTGAAAGAGGGGCAACAGGGAAGCATCATCAGAAAATAAAAGCATTTAAGTGGTCTTATGGTTATTTTCATCCTGACTTCCTGATTATAGTTGTCTTGTCTGCAAATATCAAAATAATGAAAAATGTCGACCGCAGTTTCACAGCCCAAAGTGACATCTTAAAATGACAAACACTTTAAATTTACGATCATATAAAACAGAAAAAAAGCAGCAAATCGGCACACAGGAGAAGCTGGAACAGGCACGTGTGTTTGGCCTTTTTGCTTGAAAAATGACTGCGTGTTGTCCATCTCGTAGCGGGGATGCTGTTTTATATTCACGTGTGTTGTTTCTGACAGTGTTGCTCTAGTTACGTTAGTTTTGGTTAGTTTGTTACAGAGACATGAACGGGGAACCTCTGCAGAGCTCACCTACTGTGAACAGACTGGGGGCCTCTGTGTGACGTGTGTGTGTGTGTGTGGTGTGTGTGTGCGCGCGCGCGCTTGTGAAAGTACTCTGTGTTACACGACAACCAGCTCCCAGTCAATGGGCAGCTTGAAGAAAAGGCAGGGGGTGAAAGGTGTGTATGTGTGTGTAGAAGTGCGTCTGAGCGTGTGTGTGTGTGAGTAGGCGTTAGTGACTCGACGAAAGTCATTCCCAAAGCGTCTCCCGGGGGGACTCCCAAATAAAGAGCAGGAAGCTTTCCCTTAATCTAAGGGCCCCCCATCTCACCAACACACATGGATAAAGGTTGAAGCTCTTTGTCACGGCCGAGGAATCAAACATATGGGTGGGGGGGAAGAGGAAAGGGTGGGTGGGGGGGGACTGTTGTCTGTACACTGGGTGAAAATATGCTAATCAACCTTGAGGCCCTGCTCAAAATCAAAACCACCAGAGCTGCTCGTTTTTATCGTGGCCCAAACTGATCTGAAGGAGTCTGGAGCCGAATAAGCAGATGGCAGCGGCTTCACCGAGCAGCTGAACGGACCCGAGAGAGAGAGAGAGAGGCCTCCGCCATGTCGGCTGCAACTGTTCAATATCAACTGATCTAATGCGGAAGCCGTCTTAACAGTCCCACGATCGTAAAAGAAAGAGAAATGCACGGAGGGGTCTGAAGGAAAACAAGGATGTCAGAGTCTTGAAACACCTCCACACGCATTCAATACAACGATCACAGGAGAGACATTTTTTTGGGGGGGAAAGTTCCCTTGCATCCCATTTCCACAGATTTTTATTCTCCGGGACAACTCGAACATTATCACATCACTCCGTCGCTGTCGTGGGGGGGGGATCGACACAATGCCATGGAAGAGGGGGAGACAGGGGAACAGAGGGAGGGAAGGATCGGGGGAGAGAAGGGCGACAGATGCTACCTGTCTGTCTCATAGGTACCCTGATTACTAGAAGATGAGGAGGAGGCTGCGTGCCAGTTCATCAGAGCCGGCAGAACAGAACAAAACCATGAAACTGTGTGTGTGTGTGTGTGTGTGTGCACGAACGATTTGAATCTGTCCCTTCCACCAGTGAGAACAGAAGTGTACGTGTGGCTAATGAACCATGAACACTCGGCTCTCCAGTGGTGACACACACACACACACACACACACACAAACACAGTAAGGGAATATAAGGGGACCGAGAGCTGCATACTTCTCTTGGGACGAGGTCCTTGCAGGGACTGATAACCCAGAAACGAAACTGAGAACGTCAAGACACAGACCCTGGCCTTTCAATGCGGTTGTCTCTCCTGACAACCACCCTCAACTGTAACCATTAACCAGTTTCCTACAATGTGTGTGTGGGTGTCATCTACAAGCTGTTCACCCCTCTGTCCAGGCAAACATCAAAGCCTCGGACCGGCCTGCCTCGCCCCTATCCCTCTTTCCCTGTCCCAACACTTAAACAGGCAACCCAAGCCAGCCAGCCCATTGTACTACGCTGTTGACCGGGCCCATTAACACACCAACTGGTACACGCACGCACACAAACACACACACACAAAACGGGAGTGAAAGAGAGGCCTTGCCCCCCCCCCCCCCCCCATATGGAGGTTATGTTTGATACTGAAGCGACAGGGCCGGATTAGCAACACTATACATGACAATGGTGAGGGTGGGCGGGAGTGTGCAGGCCCTGTTTGTGTGTGTCAGTGTGTGTGTGTGTGTGCGGAAAAAAGTGCTTCCTTTGTGACATCAACCTTGCCCTACAGCCTTGCCCTCTGCGAGGTTAAACACACCGAGAGGTTCGCTAAGTCAGACGCGCGCACAGACCCGTAGCTTTTCCGACGCTCTTTTGTGCGACAGAAAGGTCTGGCCGAGGGGTGTAAAACACAACGGCAAAGAGAGCAGGAGGACAAGTGAGATGAACAAGAACAGTGAGAGGAAGAGAGGGAGGGGTTCGGGAGGAGAGGAGGGTGACAATGCATGGGTATGGGCCACAGAGCACATTACGAGACGACAAAAGAAGAGCCGGCTGAATTTCAAGCCCACCGGTAAAAGAGCGTCCAGGTAGAGGAGGACTGGAGTGTTTGTGGGAATGACGGTGGAGGGCAGCGAGGAGAAATTAGGTCGTGGAGATGAAACGATATGGGGAACAAGAAAAAGATAAGACACTGGGTGTAGATATTTGCCATGTTGGGAATAGATCAATAGCTGTACAGGCCTATTATAGATTAAAGCTACGCATTTAATTTGGCTTCATATCATGCTCTCTTTGCCCGTCTCCAGTGATCTCTCTGTTAGACAGACAGGGGGCAGGGCAGGGCTGACACCATTCCTCGAGAAACTCAATTACTTAAAAAAAATCATTGATGCAAATTCTATGCAACGAGGCTTTGTTTAACCCCGTAATACTTGTTTCGACCTAACAAAGTATTACAATTATTTATTTTCTTCGAATTTTAATTGTGTTTTTATGCAAATAACCACTATAGATCACAATAATAAAAGGTAAAAGGATGACATTTAGAATTCTTGACGGTGTACACTGACTTTGGTACATTTTACTTTTTTTGGGACAGTTCCAGGTGGAATGGGTTCAGTTTTTAAAATATTATTTTATGCAACTTAAGCAATACAAATTTCGATTTTTGTAAAAAGGCAACAAATAAGTTGTTACGTCTTATTTTCTCTTCTGTATATTTACTATTGCTCCTTAACAAAGAAAAAGTATATTTTATCGGGAAAATACTTGGATTACTATAACTGCAGCCCGAGGGCAGGGTTGGGTTTCCTGAATTTAGTGCTGGTCCGCATGTTCTGCATTCACGATTCATATGTCCCAGACAAATGGGAGATATTCCATTCAACTACTATCTGTGTTTATTGAGCTGGATTAAAAACAATTTTAGGCAGGCTGTATAGAGTATGAAGAAGTATCAGCAGTCTCCAGGACTTCAGGCTATCTCAGTCGTCCTCAGTGTTTCCGTCAGTGTATTGCACGCTGCGGGTCAGACAGTACTTAACGACAAGGAACTGAAGCCGCTATCTACTATTGCTCTCTTTAAAGCCAAAAGACTCCTTTGTCAACAACAAGACTCCTTTGACAACAACAAGACTCCTTTGACAACAACAGTAATTTTACCTCGTAGAACACGGGAGTTGCTGGTCAACCACTACCTTGAAAGGTTAGTTTTTTTGTTTTGTGTGACTTTGGTGTTTTAAAGGTTCAGTACAGATTCACCCAAGTCACACAATAACACAAACAAACTAACCGATTGAGGCCACCCAAGAACCAACAACTCCCGTGCTCTGCTAGGTTAAAGTTTTGTCAGTGGAGTCTGCTGGCTTTAAAGATAGCACAGATGGATATAACGGTTTCAGTTTCCCATCTAAAAGGGCTGTCTGACAACAAGGTAAAGCGATGAAAACATTCTAAATATAGCATACATTTAAACTCATATTGATTTTTATTAGTCTGGCCGTTATTAAGGTGTTGGTGACCCCGTCCACAGCAGTAGATCACTTTGCTCCCGTCCCGGTGTTGTAGGTCTGTTTCTCCAAACTGGGTGCGTATCCCTTTAAAGGCCTTAAAAACCTTCCGACTATGAGCAGCGCGATCCTTCAAGAACATTTTCTGCAAAAGTTATAAAAGTTTTTATTAGTTTAACAAAATGTTCTGTCTGTGCTCATCTCATGATGTTACTGATGAGTTTATGTGTTGAACTCTTCATAAATACGATCCAAGGATGCTTTATTTCAAAACCTTTTAACTTTTGAATATTTAGTCAAGAATATTCAAAGTTTTGGAGAAGTTCTCAGTGGCATTGAAGCCCATCAGCCAATGTAATTAGTCTTTCTCGAGTTTGACACAGACCATAAAAAAGAAGACCCAAACCTCACCCATATATTTAAGACTTGACCCGGGTGGACCTAACTGGTACCGATACATTTTTGACTCCAATTCGACCCAAGCATATATGTTTGCTTTATTGCATCCATCACCGACGGTAGATCACCAGGCTGATGCAACACATCGGCTGGCCGGTCTCTTTCCCTGTTCCCACTATACATTGCACATGTTTTTGCAACATATGGCACCAAATGACAAACTGAATTTAATTTTTTGTTTTATTTGATTTGACGTAACGAGAAGCAGGGCGTCAAATCAAACACATGAATGTCAACGATAACACCACAGAACATAAAGGAACAAGGACCTATGTTGGTAATGAACCTCGGCCAGCACAAGTCAGAGAGACAAAGAGACAAATTTCTTAATAAATTACTTTCAAGAATAATCAAATCTATATGCAACATGAGTCACACAACATGAAGTTGTCCAAGCTGCAGCATGATGTTGGAAGTCTACAGTCAATTACAGTTCAAGAAGCTTTTATGAACACAACCTTGACATAAGTCAAGGGACGATGTGGTCAGAATTTTTCACCACTGCATTTCGGCGAAAAAGCGAAACGCAAGCAGATGCCATCACCCTGGTCCCCTGTTGCCTCGTGTTCGGCCATTACATATTTCCTCGCAGCCCGTCTTTGATTATCCATCCCCTGCATGACAAGCCGAGGGCCCCCCCCCCCCGCCAGCTTGTGCCATCTCCTCCCTTCCTCCTCGCCCCCACCATGTTGGCAGCCAGGGGCAGGGCAGGTGGCCAAACCTGTCAGTCAAAGCACCGTCGCCACGCGGCAATACCACAGACACCAATTACCACACAGCAGGGGCGCGGCCTGGCAACCGCATGGCAACCACATGGTCCAATCAGGGTACACAACAACAGGGACCAGAGGAGGCCAAAAAAAAAAGTGAGTGAGTCAGGTTGTGTGTGTGTGTGTGTGTGTGTGTGTGTGTGTGTGTGTGTGTGTGTGTGTGTGCGGCAGATCCATGTTTAACTTATCCAAAACCGAGCCGGTGCATGTCCGCGTTTCACAGGTAGTCATTGTGTCGTTTTAATATCCGTTAGCTTTTCTATTGTGAACGCAAAATTTATCTCCGCCAATCTGTTGCTAATCAGAGTGATTCTTATTGAAACACACCGTTCTGACTCGTGAGTCAGTTCTGCTGGTCTCAACAATCATGCATCAATGTTTCAAAAAGAGGCTGAATCGAAATTTGGCCCATCTAATTACGCTTAAACATGCTTGGGTGGTTTGACGACACATCGCAGGACAATGAAAACGGTCTCACTTTCAATCTACGGAGAACAAAATCTTGGGATTTTGCTCGTGGTCATATCGATCAAATGATGACTTGGTATCAGAGAACATCAGTGACTCTGACTTTAGGTTGAGTCACAGGTTAAATAGCTTTGAATCTGGAATCAACCTAGACATTATACAAACTGATTTGGGGCTGTGAAGTCGTGACTTTTTGGTTATTTACGTAACGCAGCCTTATCCTTTGAAAGCAACAACTCTCCATAGCGATACCATAAGTGAAACCCACATTGATTCATAACATTTTTTTTACAGACAAACCCTCCTCTTAGAATGTAATCAACTGGATCCCCGAAACTAAAATATTTTCAAAATATAATTTGTTATCTTATATTATCCAAGATGATAAATTGCCATGTTGCTGGTTTTCATTGTGACAGTAAGTTGAATCTTTTTGGAGTTTCAGTACAATTTCATGACATAACTTTGGGTTTTAAGAAATTATAATTGCCAGTTTTCACCATCTGTAGGTTCAACAATGAAAATAAATGTTGATTGCAACCCTAATTTAAAGTTTAACCCTTTTCCCTGTGAGTTTTTAACACAATATAGTTAAGACAGTCGTCGGTGGGACATTTGTTTCATTCAATATGTCCATGGTCTCCACGGTGCTATGGCAGGGCAACGTACTGGTTAACAAGTGTTTGTATTTGTAAGTTAAAGTCACACTCGCGTACGCAAGCACATAAACTAACACTGATAAAACTGACCAAATTATTCAGAGTGCCCTTTTTGTCTTCTGCGGGGCGAAACACGGCAGCACATAGTGTCTGTGAGGGGCAAATATATTTTAATAAAACCAGTGAGTTGCAACCTCAATTTCATTTTGATGAATTTCCTCCTGCGGGAGTGAGCCAGGCAGTGGGCGGGAGGGTGGGAGAGAGGGGAAGTGGGGTGATGGGGGGCTAGGAGGCAGATAGAATTTTCATGATTGTTATTTTTGTTATTATACAGCAGGAGAAGGGGGGGAGGGCGGGGTGGGGGGTGGGAGATAAACGGCGTTGGTTTAATCTGAGGCATTTTGTGGAGCGCTCCATTATCGGGCAGGTTGGGCATGTCGAGGGGGTTATTTTTCCGAGGGATCTTTGGCCCCGGTAATTAAGCTCCATTCACCAGGCCCTGTTCCCCAAATTAAAAATTTGTCATTAAGTGGAATTTACCATAATGCCTTTTTATCTGCCGGCGCTTCAGCATGCATGCGTGTGTGTGTGTGTGTGTGTGTGTGTGTGTGTGTGTGTGTGTGTGTGTGGAGGGTAGAGGTGAAAGGGGGGGCTACGGTAGGGGGCAACCAATAAGGGGTTACACTGTGGCCACACGCACAAATACACATGAACGCCCATGCACATGCACACTCACACACACAAATTAAGGAGAAAGGACAAATTGAAAAACTGAAATAATCCTGGACAGCAGCACACGATTGCATGAGCAAACACAACGCACGCACACACGCACACACACACGCACACACACACACACACACACTTCAATCCGTCAAATCCACAGCCTTTGGGGTAATTAAATAATGGTGCTTTAAAGTTTTAATTTAGATTTGGCTTTTTCCTTCCTCCTCCTACTGTATGTCGCACACACATGCATGCACACACACGCGTGCACGCACACACACCCCTGAAACAGCCAGTCACAGTGGGTTATAGACTTCATCCAGAGAGATAGCCCTCGATGGGCAGGGTACGTTGGAGAGAGTGAATGATTGAAGAGCCGAATCTCTGTCTCTGTAGGCTTTCTAAAACAATACAATTATTAGTCTTTAATTAGAGCAGCCCCTCTGCGGGACAGGGGACAGACAAAGAACAATAGAGGATTAGAGGAGGAGCTCCTAATATGGCTCTTTTATCGCTTCGCTCAAACACAGTTCATAAAAAGCATCCAGCTGTCCTTTTCCCCCGACAAAGTTGGAGGTTGGTGGGAGATTTGGGAGAGAATGGGAACAAAACAATGATAGTGCTGAAACTAAACGGTACTTCTGTTATTTATTAATCTCCAGATTAAATTATTGTTTGGTAATCACATAAAATATAGAAAATAATGTGCCGTCGTGGTGAGCCAGGGGTTCTACGCTCCCATCATGAACTGGAACGTCCCCAGTTCGAGTCCAACACAAAAAGTCATAAATTAAGACAGTTGCAAGAAGCATCATCTATTCCAGGCGATAGGCAGTATGTGAAAATGTTACAAAGCTAAGTGTTACAGGATATATCAAACCCAATAACCCCCTAGATGTTCCCACTAAAGTATGCAAAGAGTAAGACCTCTAAAGACGTGTGACGGGGTTACTATATACCATATACATGTTAAGTTCTCTATGTGACTAACGATGACTAATGATATTATGGGAGTAACGAGAAACTGTCTCCGCTTGCCTTGGTTTCCCAAGGAAACCACAGAATTCTCCACATCTCTCTGAATGCCATCGGAGAGGGAAGGTGGGGAAATAAGACCCTAAATGGACAGGGGGGGGGGGGCTTGCTGGGGGTGAGGAAGAAGAGGAAGAGCAAAGGAGGAGGGTGAAAAGGAAGGAGGAGGAAGAGACTGGGGGGGGGGGGGGGGGGGTTGGACAGATGGCAGAGGTTATGCCTGGCTGAAAGGGGCAAGACGGGAGGAGGCTGTTTTGGGTGATCGGGGTGTGTGCATGTGTGTGTGTGTGTGTGTGTGTGTGTGTGTGTGTCTCTACTCCACATGCAGAGCTTATCCTTAAGAAAACCCCTCTAGATCCTTGGATTTCTTTCCCTCAATTTCCCATGATTCCTTGCCGATAGCTGTCAAAGGTGCATCAAACTATTTAAATAAATGTCTGACAGACTTTTCCTTTAATATCAAACCCAGCTCTCGGCCCGGTTCTATTCAGTGATGAACTAAATAATTAGGTCCCGCGTCTGATTGACGGATGAAACCTGGTTAAGGTTAACCACAGGTAGAGCTGAACAACACGCTGTCAAAATCTGGAAGAGTGTGTGTGTGTGTGTGTGTGTCTCCTAAATACAGTGCAGGGAGGAGTGGCAGAATGGGCAAAGGGGGGAGAGCAGAGAGAGAGAGAGAGAGAGAGAGAGAGAGAGAGATGGGGGGTCTTATTTACTGTCGTTTAATTTGCTCCCCCTCTGCTCCGTCCACCCCCCTATTTTTTTTCTGACAGGTAATAAAAACGGGAGCTCTCCTGACAAGCCCATTTGAATTCGGATTGAATAATATAACTGTAGGGTTTCCCACAGAACGCTCTGTCCAAGCGTGCAAACGGTGCAACACACACTCTGCCTGCCACGGTGTGTGTGTGTGTGTGTGTGCGCTTATATACACATTCATGTGCACCCGGACAAACCCGCTGCCTCTTACGTCACTGCAGTTAATGCAACAACAATAACGAATTCCGGCAACTAGCCGATCTCCTGCATCTTTGCTCGACCACTCTCTTTTTTTCTCCTCACCCTCTCTCCTTTATTCCCACTTCCTTCTTCCGCTCCCTTCCTCTTCTCATCTTACCTCATCCACCCTCCCTTCCCTCCCCTCCCGCTGCTCTCGGTAGCTGCTGAAATCCCATTCCCCGTGGGGCAGGCTAAATTGAATTGCCGTGTTTATATGAACAACAGTGCCGTTGCTTTAATATACCTTAGAGTTTATGCCTAATGCCTCCCCGCTAATACCGCTGGAGCTCGACAGCACGTCGCTTTTATGGAAGCCCGTGAAAGAGACGGAACGGCGAGGGAGGAGGGATGGAGAGATGCTCTGCGAGTGTGCTTGTATTAGTGAGTAAGAAAAGAGGCGAGAGGCCTGTTAATAAATGTGTTTTATCGCACCTCATGCTACAGTATCCCCCTTGCTATAAACACACCTCATCCCTCCAGTGTGACTGGAAAGAAAAGACGGGAAACAAAAATACTTTTTTTGTTTTTTTAGATTAGTGAGTAATGCTGAATAAATATCCGGAGATTTGGTTGAGAGAGTCGGTCATGCTCGTCGACTTGCAAACATCCTCCATTTTCTCTCCGTCTCCCCACCACATCTTTCTTCCCTTTCTTTCTCTCCCCCCGTCCCCCTTTTTTTCTCCTCCGGCCCCTGTGTCAGCCTACAAAAGGCCCACAGTACAAAAGAGAGAGAACCAGGCCGGAGACACTCGACCCGATTACCATCGATCGGTCTGCACTTCACGAGAGGAGAAAAGACACGCTCACCTGTGCGCACACAGCCGCACAGAAATCTGTCTGGATACGCAAAGTCCTCTAAGATCAGGGGCGCTTATTATTTCGACGCTGAGGACTCTGAACAAAAACAAATTTAAAAATGTATGTAACTCTTTCCCAGCCTTTATTACTTTGACTGTTTCCACTTTATGGCCCCAAAACAGTGAAGAGTCTGGTGTGTAGTATTTATTATTATTAATATTTGTGTTGTAAAAAGCACAGTGTTGATAAATCTACAAGACAACGTAATATATCCATTGAGCTTTGCTCTGGTCAAAGTGGGTCTCACTGAGTGACAGTTTCATACTAAGAATTTAGACAAAAAGATGGAAAAACACAGACACGCATCTTAAGGTGGTGTATTGGTGGTACGTTACGCACTAAACAAAAATGATTTCTAAAATGTTTTGTGTGTATTGAAACCATTCAGTGCCGATACAGTTCTGCTATTTAGCCGTTTGTTACAGTTACTGTACATTTTTTTAAATCTCACACTCTTAACAAAGGACAGTTTTTTCTCATGTGCCTCTTATGTTTCTCCAATCTTTCCACCATATTTGGGTTATTCTAATTATTGTACAGTAGCTGATTTTCTATTAAACAATCATATTATAGAACAAATGACTTCATTAAAGCTGGAATCCTTGGACACTTCTTAAAGAGAAACGCCATCATGGAACAAGATAAAAAAATATCCTCGGCTCATACAGAAGGTTAAATCCGCTAAAAAGGTGGGGAAGTGCTTCTAGAATCTAGCTTTGATAATATATTTGACTTGCTGTTGCTGACAATGTTTTAAATCAATACTCGGAGGAATTCAGAAACCCGCCTTTGATCAGACGGTGAGATTATTTCAACCAGTTGCATTTAAATGAAATTACAATTTTGCTCCTTGCACTGCAATTCAGGTAAAAATCGTTTATTATATTGTGTTCAAAGTAATGAAAAAGATGTTTGAAAAACAAATACGGAAATAAAGTGTATAAGAGGGAGACCAGGAGCTGCAGGAGAGCCCGATCACATTTAAAAAAAAGAAGCTAAATCAGGATGTAAAGACCTCATAAAACGAGCCTGTCTATTTGAGGATCCCTGACCAAAAACCTTTAAAAGGTTTGCACTCGCTCCCTCCAGACACACAAAACAAGGCTCACATTAACAGCGTGATGAACTCTCGCTTTTTGCCTGGAAGCCTGCGCCGAAAATATCAATGACTAAACTCCCCAAACGAGTTGGTAACTATCTCCTCCGCTCTGATTTTATCCTCAATAATTAATTCTCTCTCCAAACGCCGACCGCCGGCTTTATCAACCACTCGACGCCAGAATCTCAGCATTCCATTTAACCATAATCCCTCCCGGATAAAGGGGCGGCCTAGGTGTGCTGATGCACAAGCGCGCCACGTGCACGAAAAAGACTTAAACTTTATTTACAGGCACATAATGTTATGAAGCAGGTACAGAGATGAGCGAGGACAAACAGTTGTACTAACGCTGGGCCGTTTCTTTCCAACAGAGGACATTTACCCCACTGATTATCACCGTGTGTCACATTTAGACACATTCAGAGAGTCTGAACACGCAGAATGAGTGTTTACTGTACAGCTGTGTGACCCATCAAACAGATCCCAGCTGGATTAGCGAAGGAAGGCCTAAAGCACGAGTCCTGACTCTGCGAGCCCCGGCATAGCAACAGTCACGTAACCGAAGCTTGGTTCTTGTTGCATTGGAGGATGGCTGAGTGGAGGAGTAAAGAGATGGGATGGATGGATGGATGGGTGGAGCCGAATGGGCTGGGGGGAAGAAAGGTAGAGCGTGGGCACGGATGCGCCCTGATGTCGAAATTGAGAGGCACCCTTCCTTCGCCCGTGCTCGGGAGATCGTGCCGACGAGTGAACTTCCGCCAGTGACCGCGTGCTCTTTTCCTGAAATATGAAATTGTGGCAGACGCGGTTACGCCTCGGCACGTGTGCGGCTGTGAGTGCGCCTTTTAAAAAGAGATGGAGCAAAGGGAGCAAGCATGACGGTACACCGCCATTCATAATCATCCGAACGTCCTATATATTTTAGCATTTTCAGCGCAGACAGCGCGAGTAAAGAATGGGTTGAAAATGTTTTTTTTACAGTCCTTTCACCCATCAGAGAAGAAACACTTGGCGTTTGCCTCCAATGACGACCGCTTAAGTCTTTAGCGTGTTCCAGCAAACGCCTAAATCCTGGGTGTTTAAGGGGCCTATTAACTGGCAAGCTCTCCGATTCTAATGGGACTCCTAATTAGTGCTTTATTGAAGGCAGGTGTGATGGAAAGGTCAAGCAGTTAAGCGCACACGTGTTGCGAACGCATCGCAAAGTACCGGCATTGATGTGCGGCGCTGGAACGACAATCGGGGGAAAAAACAACAGAAGAGAAACAAAGAAATCAGGAAGATGAGAGATGAAGGGGGGGGGGGGGGGGTGATTGAGAAAGAGAGAGAGAGGTGGAAAGAGAGGAGAACGAGGAAGGGAAGGGCGAGATTGACTGAAATATGGCAAGTGCCAGCGAGGCCAGACCAGGCCCAGCTGGTCTCTGTCTGACGAGTGCCTTAATTAAGAGACGTGGGGAGAAGCCTCGGAATGGCCACGTACGTACACACACACCACCCCCCCCCCCCCCCGGGAGCCTCTGGAGAGGAAACTGCTAAACAGGCACACTGTGTGTGTGTGTGTGTGTGTGTGTGTGTGTGTGTGTGTGTGTGTCTCTCTCACACACACACACACACACACACCACACGGTCATCCTCTGGGACCTTGTGAAAAACACTGCCCGGCTATTATTAGGCAGACCTTTTGCATAGCGGAGCGAGCGCGCTAACCCCGAATGTGTGTCCTCCCTCTGATCCTGTTGACTGTTAAACTGAACTTGTGCTTCTCAAAAACAGCTCGGCTGCAGCGCTGAGGCCCACGGAACAGGCAGGGGGGGGGGGAAGAGGACGAGGCGACGGGGGTGATTTCGTGGATCCATGACTGCCTTTGCACCAGCGCCTCACCCGCCCCCCTCTTTCTCCTGTTTCTCCCCCCCCCCCCCAAAAAGCGTATTAATATTAATACATATCCCTTCAAACCCTTGCCTTCCTCCCCCCCTAAAAAAATATCACCACCCTAGGCTACCAGTTAATAAAGCCCTTTCGGCGACCCCTCCCAGCCCAAAAAGAAAAGAAAAAACAAGGAGAGACAATAAGGGGAAACTTCTCCGGCCAAATAAAAGAATAGAAATGAATACAGTCCCGCGGGACCTCCCTCCGTCCCGTCCCCCCCAAAATAATTTAATTTCCTATTAAGTGATTGCTTCATTATTATGATTATTATTGGTAATTGTAATTGACATTTTTTTTTTCTCCCCTCCCGTCCTTCTCCTAGGGTCTTCTTTGAAAAAAGACGAGGCGGCCGGTGAAAATGCACAAGGGACAGGAAAAAGACGGGGACAGACCTGCCAGCAAGATCGGCCTGTAAATCAGGACAAACTGGACTACATGACATTCAAAACACCGCCACAGTCCCAGGCCAGAACATAACCTCAGGGTTTAAGGTGTCGAGGCTTAGAAGATTTTATTTAATCATATGTGAGTGTGTTTCTGTGTGTGTGTGTAGATCTCTTATCCTGTAGCTTCGGGGCACAATGTCTGCTGCAGGTCTCCTTAGAAAAGACATCCTTGCTCTCAATGGGATATGCTGGTTAAATAAAGGTAAAAGAAGACAGGGATTCCCAATGCTGCTATTACACACACACACACACACACACACACACACACACACACACACACACACACACACACACACACACACACACACACACACACACACACACACACACACACACACACACACACACACACACACACACACACACACACACACACACACACACACACACACACACCCCTCTGGTCTCCAGGTTATTACCCCTTCCTTCAGGCTACGGTTACCGAAAACGGGAGGTTGTATGTTTTTTTTTTTAGTTAAAAAAGAAATCGCACAATAAAACACATCACATTCGTTCTTACACATTCTGCAGTGAATTTGACGTTCAAACTCACAAAAATCAAAAACCTGCAGTTCAAAAAACGCACGGTGTTGAGAACGATGTCATTTTGTGTCACATTCTTTCTCTATTCGGAACTAAAGACGGTGAAACCTGGTTCCAGTGGTCCAGGGCACGGTTATTGGGCTCACCTCAGGCGTGGTGAGGCTGACACCAGCTCACTCACTCACTCACTCACGCACACTTTTGTCTTTAGATGCACACACCTTCACACTCCAACACACACACCTTCACTTTCACTGTGAAATGTTCTCACATCTCCACGACGCAGAATATTACCATCATCATTGTCACTAATAAAAATATATTTTCTGAAATATAAAAGCCATCAATCAAGAGAAAAGATTTGGTTTCCAGACAACCGGTCTGCAATGTGTGTGTGTGTCTGTAAGTTTAGCCCAAAGTGTTTTCTACTAGATCATATTTAAATGCTGCCCCTTGAAGAACAAACAGCCACGTTAATACAAATGAGCACCTGCAGTCGCGACCGCAGATGTATGTGGGTGGTTTTTTTTTTTTAGTCAAAGGTTCCAAGAAAAAAAAAAAGAGAGAAATTTTCATAGATTATTTTGACAAAGACCACTTTCAGACAGGATGACTCGTCTCATCCAGATGCAGATAAATGTGGTATAAATAAACTCTACATATCAGCATGAAAGAGACATTCTGCAGCAGAAGAAGCACAGCTGAAACTGGAATAAGTCAGTCACTAAAAGCAGGGGTCTGATTGTAATTCTGCAATATGAGCGCCAGTAGAAGTAAGAAAAAAATAAAAATAAAAAGGTTAAAGTTGCATTACTTAAATGATGAAAAATACACTTTCTTCATTTCTCAATTTTACATTTGATCAGAACCATTGAGCTAAATCCAACATACACAAATTAATTTCAAAAGTGTGACTATTCAAACGGCATCAACTTAAAGCTTCAAATGAGGCCGACGTATGTGAAACGGCTCGCGACATAAACGGCTGTTTCGTTGGTCTTGAAACCAGATCTGCAGGTTTTTCGTAATGGAGCCACAGCAGGTCGAGGGTTGTGTGAGAAGGTTGGGACTGTGAGAAGTGCACCTGACAGACGGACAGACATCCAGCCGTGTTATAGAGGCGCTCTGAGATCTGAGCCCGGAGACAAACCTGACCCTGACCAACAGCAACACCGTGGCCGATCCTTTTCCAGGCCTGTCTCATCCACTTTAGCTTACCCGCTCTCATCTCTCCCTCTGTCTGACGCTGAGCCCTGGCTCTCTGTTTGTCCGTGCGTCCACACGGATTTCTTTGGATGCATACTCACGTGCCCCTTCACATTCTTTCTGATTCGATCTAAAATGTCTACTGCCTCCTTCCTGCTGTTCTCCTCTTGTGGAAACAACACATTTATAGGAAAGCTATGGGAAAGGACCGGGTCTCAGGTAAAAAAAAAAAAAAAAAAGGGACTAAAATGACAGAATTGATCTGAAACTTCCTTCGCAGTTGTGCACACTTTCCATGGAATAGTTCTTAAGATGGATGAAGGTAAGTTCAAGGGAACAGTCTGAGAGCTATCTTGCACTGAACACATCATTGTGAAAAACAAATACCACAAAGCAGTAGCACCCCGCGCACTGATGAGTACAACAAACACACATCTGTTCAACGTGCAAATTATAACGTAGAGGCTGAACGTGGAATATATTTTGACAAATGTAAGGCGTCGACGGCGGAGAAACACTCCTTACACGGGGACACGATGATGGACATGACCGCTGACTGAAGGCATTTTTCATAATACAAAAGAAGCTGCAGATTACAGTTGTCATTATGTTTCAGCTACCGCCGGAATCAAATGATTCTTCAATCAATTTTCTTTATAAATTAAAGCATCGAGCTTTCAAACTGCATTTTCACGATTTACTTTGCAATGCGCTAATATCAGGCCTGCACAGTAGTCTCATCTGATTTGCATATCCTCTGTAAAAACTGGATAATACAAGTCAAACTATGGCACAGCAATTTCGTGGTGTGTGTGTGTGTGTGTGTGTGTGTGTGTGTGTGTGTGTGTGTGTGCCTGTTCAAACACACTGTGTGGTAGTGTGGGTGTGGCGTTACACCTCGTGTGGCACTGGGCAGCCAAGATAAGAGCTGATCCTATCCATGCCTCCCTTCTGCAGCGCCCGCCCACCCACCCACACACAACATACACACACACACACACAGTGTGGTACCCAACATGCCATTGTAATCTCATTTTACAATCCTGAGGCCCACAGCCGCAAAACACACAGAGAAGCCAACTAAACCCAGATTTCACGCGTACAGTAGGCTGGCGTGTGAGTTAAGATGATACCAGCTAGGTCACCTGGTAGAGTGGGCGCCACATGCCCCACAGCTGAGTCTTTACCACAGGTTCAAATCCAATCCGTGACCATGTCTTCCCCTCTCTCCACCTTTCCTGTCTATCTTCACCTGTAATATCGAATTAAGATGAAAAAGCCCAAAAATAATCTATAAAAGAAAAAGATGATACACACTTTTAAAATATACAACGGCCAGCTGGGGTCTCAGACTGCAGGAAAGATAGTTGGGCCCAAAGCAGCATCACTCATTCACACACAGCAGAAGGTACAGAGTGGAAACACTCATGCTGGTGCTTTCAACACTCACATTTTAGACGATAAAAACATTTTTGTTATGCCTTGGAAATCGGAACAGCATGCGAAAACTGTAAGGAACGACACAGCGGAGAGAAAACTATGCTTCAGGAGAGGAGAGGAGAGGAGAGGAGAGGAGAGGGAGAGCTTACCTTCCTCCTCTGTGAGATAGAGAGAGTTAACCTTTGGGTACAAACACGCACCTTTCTCTCTAATTCACCAAGATTTTTAGTGATGCGCACACACAGACACACACACACACACGCAGAGAGACACACACACTCTGATGTGATCGGCCACCCCGATAGCGAGCCAGAAACCAACTCTCTAAGCCTCAAACAAAGTTTGGTGTGCACTGACCAAGACCGAGGGGACAAAAAAAAAAAAGGGAGGAGAGAACTGGGGGGAGCAACAGAGAAGAAAAAAAAAGTGTGACCACTGAGTGAAGTTTAACCACTTAGGATTCAAGTTTAGCTCCAGCACACCCCGCCTACACGCCGGATTCATTCACGGTGCATGTGCACGCACGCCTCTCAGGGTGGGAGAGGCACTGAGCTGGATTTTTTTTTTGGGAAGCCCTGCTTTTTCCCCTCTCTCTCTTGTTCCGTCTGGTTGCTGCTGCGTGGCTGTCGGACGGCCCCTCGCTCATCCCCCCTTTTTTCTCACTATCTTTTCTCTTTTTCCCTTATCCAGTGTCCCTACAGATCCACCCACCGACAGCTGCCCCTGTACGGCCAGGTGACAGATAGCTACTCCGGCTGTGTGCGCATCGGCGTGCATGTGTGTGTTTGATTTTTTTTAAAACAACGCATGTGATGGAGTGAGAAAAAATATTGTAAAAGTATGTGAACAAGTGACACCACGCGGGAGAGGGACAGAACGAGAAGGAGAGAAAGAAAGGATTCAATTTGTGCGGGGCGAGAGGGGGGGGGGCTAAGTGTAGTGAATGTGATTTGATGGTGATGCTGAGATGGGGGTTTAGGCGTACAAATACTATTAGTCACTGCTGTGCAAAACCTGTTGTTACTCACACACCCACACAAATGTGGGAAAAAAAACAACAACAACGACGAGCTAGGCTCCCGGGCTACAGGAGTCAACACACAACGTGGCGTATCAAAACCGAAATCAATCTTTATATTTATCCAACAGCCCACGGTTATGGATCCAACGGTTATTGTAGTCGTAAGAATTCAACCTAAGATTGGCCTTTTCTCTGTATTTCTGGGTAAAATGAAAAGGGCATGTGGAACAAATTCCCAGCAGAAGAAAATGAGCACAATTGAACCTATAGCAGCAGACAGAACAAGAGGAATAATCACACCCGTATCTCATTTCAATACAACATGGCCTATTCATTGTATACAGTATGTACTATATACTAATTTTCTTAGTTTACTATTTTTGCATTAAGTACTCATTAATCAATATACGTTTTAATATTTTGTACAGCGATTTTGGAACGCCACCAGAGCTGCAAATAATTATATTAATAGATTAAACTGAAGATTATTTTCTCCGTGAATTGATTACTCATTTTTATCTATAAAATTGTAAATAATCTTCATTTTCCCAGAGCTCAAGAGGATGTTGTTTTGTGAAAAATCCAAAAGCATTCAGTTTACAATGATATAAAAGATCAAATTTAAGGGGCTTGGCATCAAAATATTTTTGAACTTTCAAAAAAGGGTGCCGATTAACTTTCTGTCAATCGACTAATTGACTACAAATGTCAGATTAAATAGTGCTTATTTATCTTCCTCTTGTCTCACCAACATTCACACTTAGTTTTAATGTTTTGCAGTTCTGTCCTTTATTTCCCTTTCACACTGCAAAAATAGAACTAAGAGAACATTTAGTATGCACACTGTTTTGAGTATCCTAAAACACCACGATTGGCAAGCTTTCCCCAAGGAAATAGAGAGTCGAACAGTCTTATACCACAACAGTTTTATGTCAAATGGCAAATTTCTTGACAAGCACAACTATCTTTTACATTGACAAACATTGTTCGTGTAATTCACGGCACAATTCAAACGGGATCAAGAAATGATGTGTCTCTTGTCGTTGACTACCAAACATTTTTTTTCCCGAAATTTGGTCCCATGGTGGTACACCGGAAGGGGCGGGACTTCGCCTCTAATCAACAACTTAATCATTGGAAATATCACTTCTGATCTTCTGGTTAACAGTTAATGTTCTATTTCATTAGAGACCCGAGCTGACATATTCTATATTTTTTTCTTATTGACAACAGATCACATCAAAAGACCAAATTAACAATGTGTTAGATTGTCTCTCAGTGTAGTCTGACTTCCCTACTCAAATCTCTAAAAACAGGTTTATAAACAGCTGGGCACCGCAGTTACAGGAGTAAATGGTGTATTTGTTGGGGACTACTTTCAGCTGTGGATGAACACTGGCGAGTGTTTACAGCCGCAGGACTCACTGAAAACAAACTACAGTGTTGATGTTTGTTGTAATGAATTAAGATGTCAGCCAGTGGGGCTCATTGATGTGCCTTTAAAAGTTTCCAGACAACGACGGAGCTCTACTACACAGAGGAAGAAGGTATATCAGGATCCATTCATTGTGTCTTTTCATGAAAATAATGTAAAAAAAATGTGTCTGCTTTTCCAAACACACACTCAACCCCTGCTAAGAATTACTGTGTAGAATCAAATTATCTCGCAGCTCAAGACTATTGAGGCTCGTCCCTCAAATTTCTTTGCCTTCAATTCCTTTTTTTCCTTCTTTTTTTGGGGGGGGGGGGGGGAGGGGACTAAACCCTCCCCCATTCCTCCCACTTTAAGACCCCTTCCACGCTACACCCATGACCCCCCATGTGCCGACATGAGGTCAAGCTCCAAAGATCACAGAGAGAAGCCAGACGAGAGGGAGAGAGAGCGAGGAAGAGAGAAAGGGAGAGAAACAGAGACCTAAAATCCTCCTTCCCTCCCAAAAAGCAGGCCAAAACCCTCAAGCCTCCCCACCAGCTCCAGACCCCCTCCTTTAGCCCAGTTGTGTGTAGAGGAGGCAGTGAGCACTCTTGCAGAAACATCAGCCCAGGGAAATTCAAATGAGGAAGGAACGGTGAGAGAGACACAGAAAGAGGGAGAGAGAGAGAACACAATAGTGAGAAAATAGGATAAAAGAATGAGATGGGAGAGAGTTAGGTAGGAAGGGGGGGGGGGGGGGGGGGGGGGGGCTGGAGAGGTTGCTGAGGCTGCAGGTTAAGATAATGTGTAGATCTGAAGAGATTTGCAGGGAACATTTTTATTCATTTTTTGATTACTCCCATCTCTCCCAACCTCCCCTGTTGTCTCTCCGTTTGTTTGTTTTTGGCATTAGCGTTACGACTGCTGGTATGCGCGCGTGTATGTACACATGCATGCTGATTAGAAGTGGAATATTTTATAATCACAAATATTCCCACATATCAACACACAATGCACACAGACACACTTAAAGATGCATCGCGGAAGCGAGCGACTGGGCAGACGCTGCCAGGAATGCTGAGGGCTTACAGATTCACAGAGCGCTCACAGAGCGGCCCATCGCTCCTCATCAATGCAGGTAGGCCGTGTGTTCTGACTGATCTGGACCGAACTACAGACACCCGCCACGTACGTTCTCCGCACATGCGAGTGCAAAACCTCCCCTCCCAAAAAATAAGCATCACAAAAGTCTGAACAAAGACGCACCTTCGTTGCTGTCGGTCCCTCCATCCAGGTTGAGCGAGATGCTCTGGTCTTCGTCCTGCTTCCCTCGACCCAGGATCATCCAGTTCTCCAGATGATCCGAATCTGACGAGTCCGAAGAGTCAGACATGGACTCCTCCGAGTCGGACGCTGAGGTGCTGGAGTCGACAGTCACCGGTGCACTCCTTTTCTTGCTTCCCTAGATGACAACCATATTGTAGATATTAATATAAAGCATTCACATGCAACATTATGCATGCTTTACTGAACCGATCAACCCAATTAATCCGTGGGAAATAATTTAGGCCTTTGCTAAACATCATCACAAAATTCCGCCAGAGGTAAACTTTTGGGCAGCGCGCCGCCGCAGCAGCAAGTCATTTACTAGCATTGCTACATGCTTCACTGACTGCTGCGGCACAACAGCAAACAATCAGCTGGCGGAAACTGGCCACTGGACAGCAGCTTGACAAAACAGCAAACAGTCCTGTGAATTCAGTAAAGGAAACGAGAGGGGAAACATCGGGTCAACACAGCATGAGGGCACAATCCTGTCAATTTATCAAACACAGGTCCTGCATCAGCTTCTATCCACCAGCTTTACAGCCGCTCCTTTGACCACGAAATATATCCGCTCACTACCTGATCAGGCAGGTCACACTGAAGTGTGGACGCACATATGCAGACACAGCTGAGTTGAGTTCTGTTCTGGCGCATTCCGTATTTTGCGTTTACACAGGTTGTTTTTAACTTTTAAAGATCTAAAAGTGTGACAAATTCACAAAAAATAGAATAAATATCTATAGAATAGAAATATATATAGAATTCGGAATGGGTAAATACTTTTTCATGGCAAATGTATGTAGCAGTGTAGTACATGTATAAGATATCTTTTACAGGATTCTCAAAAGTCAGCTGGAAACGGCATTTTAAACCAACCCATGGAGCTAATGTTAGCTTGTTAGCTAGCTACAGACAAAATTAGCTTTGCGTAAATTGTCATTATCAACGGCAAGATCAACAGCTGGCTGAGCTCAAATCAGGAATTGCTTTCAGAGATTCTGAGTGGTAGACTAGATCTGCCACCGATGTTAGAGGGCAACAGACACATGTTTTGCTTTCATTTGTCCTGATGAAGTAAATGTTGATTGCACAATGCAATGGCTAAAGAATAATGACACAATCATCGTTTAGAGTGGTTCCCTATGGGCCCCGCTTTCACTGTGCAATTCTGTCAGCCTCTGGGTCGCAAACTCCTGGGTTTCTAGGTCAAATTGTGATTCTTAGGGTTGTTTCTTGCTTTGGACAGTAGCCAGGCTGCTAGCGATAGCAATGTTGCTAAATGTCTTTCTTCTACACAAGCAAACACACACACACACAGCATCTCACTCTTAGCTCTGTACCTGTTGGGCCGGGGTGGAAGTCTGCAGCCGGCGTAAGCTTCGGCCCTTTAAGTTGCAGACGCCTTCATCATCATCATCAGTGTCATCCTCGGAGATGGAGATGACGTCTGGGCTGGAGTCGATCACGATGACCTCCTCAATAAATGATGAAGACGACCTCTGACTTTTAGGGTCCCCCGTCTTCTGGTTATCGAGTTTCTCTCGCTTCTTCTTCTCCTTTTTCTGCAGGTATTGCAGTAATTTGCTCAAATCGGGTGACGGAGGCCTACTTTCTTCAGTATGTTCCCGTTCTCCGTCCACATCTACAGTCTTCTCGGGCCCCTCGGGCTGCAGGCTGTCCTGGCCCTCCGCCGTCTCTCCCCTGTCCTCCTGCTCCTCCAGCGCCCTGGCATTAGAGGAGTAGTGGAGCTGGCTGTAGAGGTGGAACTCTAGCTCGCTGTTGGCCTCCGACCCATCAGAGTCCCCTTCATCATCTTGATAGAGATCGTCCTCCAACTCCTTCCGATCCTGGTACGCACAGTACATCGCCCCAAAGTATACTCGGGCCCCACGCGCACATGCGCACACCTTACTAATGCTCACACCCACCTGGCGAGAAGGAGATGAAGCGGCCTGCAGGGATTAAAAAAAAAAAAAAAACACAGTTATTGTAGGCCTCGCAAGTCATCACAACAGCAATCTAAAGTAACATAACAATGATTGCACAAATGCAATGTGCAATAATATTGTCTACAGCCGTTTTTGCACAGGACTAGTATTACCGGGAGACCTCATGTGATGTAGGACCCCCCCCCCCCAACGAATGCGTTTCGTCCAACGCATTCGGACGGAGTGAGGAAAGCCTGTATTTGACTTGAATTTACTGTCATACCTCAGATATTATGTCAAGACTTCACGTAACATCCGCTTGTATTTAAAATATTATACTATATAATACTTATATCTAATAATATAAATATTATGATTATGACTATGAGTACTCCCAAAGATCTCTTACTCCGGTGCACCTATGAATCAGTTTCCATGTCGTTTAGCGAGATGAGCCGCCTGAATTTGCACCAAAGATGCTGTTAAAGCTTAAAGCTTCTATAATTCTTCACCGGGAATGTTGCAAAATTAAAAAGAGTAAGATTACAGACAGCTCCCCAGGTAAAACTAGTCCCGTGCGAATAGTTCAATACTGTATTAAATATTAAAACTGCGCTTAGGAATAAAAAAAATAAAGTCTTTTGAATATATAGTTTACTTTTAAATCATTCAAACCTAATATTATTGTCAAGTCAACCATTACCCAAAGTATAAATCATTCAAGGCCGCAACTAATTATCATTCTTTATAATAATTAAAATACTACTGTTTGCTTTCATTGTTTCGCTTTAAAATCGGTGTATTGTTAATTTATATTCGCCACTCTCTGAATGCATTTGACAACTATCTGGCTGATGGCCAATTCACCAATACCAATTCAGGATAACCAACGGGTACATTATTACCAAAATTGCTTGTTAATCTTTTCCTGTGTAAACTATCCATCCCACGCAAACAAAGTGATATAAATGATTATCTACAGCACTGAGGAATAAGTGAACACAGGCCGGCGTCAATCACAGGGAGGCCACAGACTTTGGTCTTGTTCTGAAATCCATTGGGACTGGTTAACAAAGCTGAGAGAGAGCATGGATCAGCTGCACTCTGAGATTTCTTTTTAACCGTTTCATCACAGCTTTGGTGGTAAGAAACAGTTTGGATCCAGGTTTATTACCTGTGATGCGATGCTGTCAACAACAAACACTTTAACGACACACTTTCAATGTTTTAATGAAAATATCTTCTTTGTACACTCTTTAAAACACACACTGTGTTGCTAATTTTCCCCAATCTCTGTCTCCCTAACGCTCTCTCTCTCTCTCACACACACACACACACACAGTACAGAAAGGGGCACCGGCCCATTGCTCTGTCCAGTCCTGCGTGTCTGTGCCATGATGGCTGGAGATGATTGGCTCCCGGACTGCACACACCGCAGAAACGCCACGCTACGCGGTCACAAGCCGGCCGCCGGGGATTAAAGGGACAGAAAGAAGAAGGGTCTTACCGGCTGGTGAGGGAGAGCGACAGTTTTGAAGTTTGTCGCACAGAGACCTGGAGCCGACAAATGACCGACTGTGTCTTACAGTGGCGGAACATAAAGCCCCAGCACAGCCGTGGTCCCCGGGCACAGGTGTGTTCACTTATTCTGCCTTATTAAAGCTCAGCACAGGACTGTGAGGGGTACATACGGACTGTATACTGACATCTTACTGACTCTTCCGGTAGCTTTGTTGCATCTGTTAAGGTGGAACAACTCCCACCTTCACCAGAGAAAATCAGAGCACCAAACTATTGGCCAACAAAGCGCATCTGCTTGGTCAAAGTTGAACTTTCGCATTGAACACAGTGCGACATATGCTTCAATCTGTCTGTCGTTAAGGTTTTAATAGAAGTGACCGGGAGATGGAGCGAATATTTGTGGGATAGATATGTAATGGGACAGTGCCTTTGGAAAAGTCAAAGTGTCAGCTGTGAAATCACATTCACATCATAACTCTGGCCGGCATCAACCTCAGCAGATGTCCAATCAAGCAGAATAACCACAACCACCGACCTAATGCATGTGTGAAGGACCTTGAAGTACAATTCTGAGGTACTTTACTGGAGTATTTTCATTGCATGCTACTTAATACTTCTATTTCACAATATTTCAGAGGGAGAATTTGTACTTTTTTACTTTGTAGATTAAGATTTTACACAGAAAACGTATCATCATCTTTGAAAATACGCTGTACTGTAATAGATTTAACTACCCAAAAGTAGACATAGCAGCGGAAATGAGTTCTAGCTCAACCAACAGCATCAATAATGCTATAAAACAATATAATGAGGGGTATTCGGCTTAATTTTACTTTTGATAATGAAAGCACATATTGCTGTCAGTACTAAGTAAAATTGAAAGTATTTTATTTGAATAATATCTAAGCATCCCCGGTGTTTAGTCAGTGAAGTTTGTAACGATTTTAGGAGGTGTAACGTGAAAATGTAATATATAAATTCACTGATTTGATGGTGTTGGTTGCCATGGTGTTTTGGGGAACACACACACACGTTGTAAAGTGACAGAATGAGTCTTGAGCACACAGCTAAGGACTAATAACACTACAATGACAGCAGAAATCTGGCGTAGCTTTATAAATAACTACGCACTTTAACTGTGCAAACGTTAGCATGGTGTTAGCCCCGGCTAGCTCTATGCTAACGAGCTAGCATATGACTGAGGCACACGTTAGCCCGGTAAGAAGCAACTGCTGAGTGACTAGCTAACGTTTAACTGTACCCAAAAACACAAAGGCCTCCAAAAAACTGTCGCTAAGATGGGGCTATTTCTAGTTACTTCCACGTGTCGACAGTTAACCTTAGCATGTGTCCCCCCTGTCCGTCCACGTGTTTTTATGCAGCAGAGCAGCCGGGTAGGATGTAAACAAAGAAGCATTTCAGTCTCAAACACGCATGAAAACAAATGCATGGAAATAAAGTCCTCCTATTGAAAGGCACCACTATACATGTTTCATATTTAATGTCAGTAACCACGAGCTCACCTTTATCCAACAATACGGAGAGGTTACAAGAATCGGAGGCGCTCTTCCAGAGGGTGACGGACAAACAACTTCCGGGTTTGTCAGGGGGAAATATGTTGGCCGACCGTAACGTTTCACTCCGTACTGCTGGAGACTACATTGACCAATGGTGGCAACCACAGAGCGTCAGTAAGAAACGAACAACTAGGATATATTGTCAGGTTAGAGTTTGAATTGTTGGACCGGAGAAATTCTTCTATGTTTGAGGAAATCCAAGCACCAACGTTTGAAAATGTGTCCTGATTTTAGAAATACTGAGGACACGAGTTAAAGGACCCACTGAAAAGCATAAACCTCATCCCAGCAGAGGCACAAGAAACAGTTTGAATATGATTTTAACACTTTTTAAGGATTTATTTTTTTTGTTCCTTGGCCTAGAAATTGTAAAATTGTTGTTGTAATCTTTGATGTTATTTCAGTTATGTCAGTCTGTTGTACAAACGTGTTTCTATCTGTCTAGTCTGAGTGGTATGAAGAGCTAATAAGAAGTTAATAAAAACAAAAGACTTATGGGGACCATAAAAAAACGTATATGTTGTTAGTAATACTTAAATCAAACCCCCAAACATTAAGCCAATCTTTTTAATAACGCATTACATTCCAGGGTCATACCGGGACTGACAGTGTTTCTATGCACTACTTGTACATCTGGTTTTATCCCCTATCCAGATTGTGATGCTATAACAATATACTATATAGGAGCATATCGTTTTGCTGTGATGTGGAGTTATTCTAAATGTATAGGATTAACAGTTTCATTATAAAAATATTTTCCCATAAAATGACCAAAATCTGTGAAGATAAGAAATTCATTTGGGCCTGTTTGTTTAGACCAGAGGATGAGGAGGTCACAATCCCTCATGGCATCATCAGGTAATCTGATATTCTGTCATGCAAATTTATTACAATCTACATTTTTGTCACTGTAGTATCACATTTCCTGTCAGCTCTATTTACTGCTACCATCTAATAAAAGGCCCCAAACACACTTGCAAAATACAAAAACAGGGGATCTGAATGGTTGAACTCTACTGTTCTGTTATGCAAAATATTACGATTGCACATGTTCTATGTGCTCAGAGAATACCCTGAAACTACATTATTGTGAAACTTGAATTATAAAATGTCATTATTTAAGTTGACGTGGATTTTGTAGACTGGACTGCTTTACTTCAGAGCCATCGTATCTCATTCTGCAGACAAAAGATCCGGCAGGGCCCTACACTGTGTTTCACTACATAGACTATTGTCATTCTGATGGATGTAAGGGCGTTTTTACCTTCCCTCAATGAGGCACAAATATTAGCTATGAAATGTCAGAATGTGGGCACGTGCGTGCACGCATGTTTGAGCGACTATGGACCTGCAGGCCTGTGCCATTATTACATGTTGATGGGAATGTAAATCTATATGTAAATGTAATTCAACAGACTGGCTATCGCCATCAGTCATATTTATAACGCGCAGAATGCTGCAGAATTATGCCATCCTGGCTCTCGTGAACATTAACATCCATCTTTTCCCTCCCTTCCGTATCGTGAGAGTAATTGTGAACTATGTATATCCAACTATAGGCATCGGCGGCATCGTAGCGGCAGGCGAATGGCGTATGTGATAGGGAATCAGAGGGTGAATGCCATCTGATTTCAAGGGGTTCTCCATGCGTGTCAACACAGGAAAAGGCCATCACAGAGTTGGATTGTTTCCCTCCGAAAAGGTTAGGCTGCACCTCATGTCTCAGCACTATCACCTCTTGTATACATCTGACACACACACACACACACACACACACACACACACACACACACACACACACACACACACACTTAATATCCTGCATCTGTTTTGTTTTTGGGAAGCGCATATGGGGGCCCTCTGCCTCCTCTGCTCCCCATATCTTGCTAAATTGGATGCAGGTTTTGGGATGCCTCACTGCCTTGGTGAAATTGTGATGCGGCTGCCTGATTTTCGGTTCCATGCATTCAACGGTATTTACTATTATTATTTTAAAAGAAAGGTAGAGGATGCCTGACTGAATGGAGGCATCTGGTTCAGCGGTTCATCTCCGAGCGTCCAGACCACTGGCTTGTTGAAGATGGATGGAGTGTCCTGGACTAGGGGGTTTAAAGTCCCCCTGATTTACCAATCAAGCATTCCAGGAGGGACGGTTCTGCCTGGCCAATGATCTTTATTGAGGAGAAGGAGTTAAAAGAAGCATGTCATTGCTATCGTTTGATGGCGTCTGTATCCTGCTCTCTTTTGGAGCCAGACGCCGCGGCCAACGCTTCTTCGACCGAGCGCTTGATCAAAAACGGGATTTACGTCTGCTGCTCCCGTGTATTGGCAATATTCTGCAAAGTGATGGTCATTTGTGTACAAACGTACTTGTCTGAAGACCGAAACTGTGTCCTGAACGCTGCTATTGCTTCGGTTTAGTCCTTTTGATGAAGCATGCAAAAAGGATTTTGGAGAAGCTGTGCTGAAAATGCAGCACAATGCATTGTTTTCTTTGGTGAATTCTGAGGTGCATCTTTAGAAATGACCAAACCCCAGTACAGTTGTTTGGGAAATAGGTACAGTTGAAACAATTAGACGACTCATCTATTAGTTGAGCAACAGAAAATTTGTATTTTCTGGTTTTCTTTGTCCTCTTTGATAGTACACTAAATGTTTTAGGCTTTTGGATGGTTGGTCCAACAAAAAAACAAAAACATTTTAAGACACCATGGGCTTTGGGAATATGTAATGTGCATTTTTATTATCATTATTGTGCTATTTGGAGCAAACAATTGATTCATTGAGAAACTAGTCAGTAGATTGATCAAAAACCAAAATAATAAGTCAGTTGCAGCCCAAGAAATCATGTACAAAGCGACGGACAGGCATGTGGAGCGTCTGCTCACATTGCAGACTCCAACCGTAACTGGTTGCATCAGCTTGTTTCAGTTCTGAAAAAAGAAAATCGTCTTCCTCTTCTTCCGTTGGCGCAGGCTTCCTTGTTACTATATGTATGTAAATACAACCAGCCTGCCTGTATCAAAGCAGCCAGGCAGGAGGAATTCCCTCAAAAAAAAAAATACAAAAAAAAAAAGACTCGCCCTGGATCAGCGCTTCTGAACAAAAATGGCTCCCATGCATCACCCATATGGGGCCCTCTGTGCCGGAGTCATTCACACCCACCACATGTACAGCATTCTCTTCCACCGCAGCACACACACACTCTGTCGTATCACTACAGTGAGAGTTTGATCCTTTCAGTTGCATTAGCATCTGCGTTTTATTTTTTTAAATTAATTAATAAATACCACGGCATCAAATAGCCCTGCAGGATATGAAACCGGTGGCGTATTAGAGAGATTCAGTAGATTCTGGAGTTAATATGCCAAGTAGAGCATGGTGCTAATCAGTGGCAGAACATGCAGGAAGTGATAGAACACAGCTGGAAGGGATTGATGGCTTGTCACAACTTCTGTAACAGAATATTTCTTTGGTTTCTCAGTAATTTTCAAATATTGAAATGTTATCGGGCCTTCTCTTTAAAGCCTTGTTCAGTCACGCCACTGGTATGTGACATCGCTTGGCCCCTACAGTCGACACCAGGAGCTTTGACACTGCAACGATGGATAAGCAGTAGGATGTTAATGAGTTTTTTATTCATCTATTTTTAAATATATCTACTTTATTAGGTAGTATACTCTACAGAGCTGACAGGGAATTACTTTGCAAATACATTGTTGGAAATCAACAACAAAAATCATGTTTTTTTTCTGACATTTTTTTAATGTAGCTTTTTTTTTCTTGGGACGTAATGTGTACAATTCAGGCCTTTTAAAAATGCTTCACATGAGCGGTGGGATGTATAGTGCAAAAATCTATTTAGAAACTCTTTTTGGATAAAATAATCAGATACGTGTGGTTATTTTGACGAATCCACCAAAGTCAACACCAAAGTGCGTCATCACATGGATGCAAAAATCATATAAAAATCCAATATTTCTGTTGAACAATCCTGCTCATTGGTTTACAACACTACGGCTTGACAGTTGAACAGTTGATATTGCCTTATGGTGTACAGTATATCATCATATTGCCCAACTTCAAACTAAACACTTTGAGAGGAAAAATCACTCTTTGCTTGAGCTGCTCCCAACTGGTGTCCACACTGAGGCCGCGTCCACCTGTGACGAGGGGCCACGAGTAGACAGCGCCTCATTTTAAGGGGCCCAAAGACAGTGGGGAACCATCGTAGTAAAAGCACAATAGAAAAAAAAACAGGATGCCGTGTGTACTTTTGTGGTCAGTAGATTTTAGACTGCTGTTTAAAACATCTCTTGTTATTGGCCTCTGCTGGCAGTGTCTGACAGTCCCACTTTTTCAAAATCGAATTAATTGCCAGTACAGGTGAGATACCCCGCCACACACACACACACACACACACACACTCCAGGAAAACACTTTTTTTGTGGAGCTCTGTGCTCAACAGTCGGTGCTTTCAGCAGGAAAAGACTAGAACAAGAGAACAAGCCTGACGACACCTTTTCAGACCGGACCAAGTGACTTGTGTCTATGGGGATTACATTTGTGAACAGAAGCTGTACATACACACACACACACACACACACACATTTCCACACACACATCGCCACACGATGCCACCATTCTCTCTCTCTCTCTCTCTCTCTCTCAGCCATGAGTATAAAAAACACATTGACAGGAGCCTTGTCCCCTCTTGTCCAATCGTCACGCTGAAATGTTTACCTTTTACATACAAATGGCCCCGGTGTCATGTTGTGTCACATAATGTTTCATGGACAAATAATGCGTCCCATTTCTCAATCCGCCCTGCGGCCCTTAAGCCCCCTCCCAGCCTCTGTAGTCACAGGAACACCCGGGTGCCGGTGACTGTGAGAGCAGGAGCCTTGTGTCACCTCAGTGAAGTGCCACTCTGAATTAAATCCCAGGGATATAGAGGTAAGCTCAATCAGCACTGTGGCCCTGGTACATGCACACACACACACACGCATACACACATACACACACACACAAGTTGCCAGCAAAGTGTATTAGTGCAGGTTTTTCTGTTTTAGTATACTGAAATATGAGCCAAAGTGTTAGGAACATTAAAATGTGGAGTTGGGTAAATAGGTTAGGAAGTGAAGGTTTACTCCCAAATGTACAAAGTGCTTCACAATAAAAGCATTTATAGCACAGAATGTGAAGGAGACCCGATGGCGATGAACGCAAGAACCTCAAAAACAGAATTATCCAGAGATAAATGACAATAAAAAAGCAAAATCAAAGGAGTGGGATTATTGGTGAGTCTTGTGAGATTTGAAAATTAAATATTGGTGGGTAAATTGTTTCAATGTTCCAATTTGGCAATAGCAAATGGTACTCCCTTTTAAGCCAGCTGATTTATATAAATGAGATATAATGAATTAATATCCAAAACCAAGCTTTTCCTTCGAAAAGTGCTACCAAATATATAAATGGGGTTGGCGTTGAAGTAAAATCGTATAATTAACATTTACAAATAGATGAGAATAGACACTCTATCAGTTAAAATAAGTATATGAGCAGTAGAGCACAACAGATTTGTAGTACTTCTACTTTTACCTGGGTGTCCAGATTTTCTGCTAGCACAATTCAGAGGTAAATATTGAACTTTTTACTCATTTATCTGAAAGTTATAGTTCCTTTTGCACAAATTGTTTTGCATACAAAACATATGATGAGTTTGTAACTAAAAAAAACATCTTAATGCACCGGTAACAATAATACAACAATATATTGTCTATAATAATAGAATATATTTAATGCAACACAACATGATGAAAAGGGGCAATTGTACAAGAAGAACTTTTATTTTTTTTATAATTTAACAGTGTGCAGATGATACTTAAAGTAAGATTTTTGAAGGCATGACTTTTACTTGTAAGTGTTTATCTACACGTACTTTTGCTTAAAAGAAGGCTCTGAATATTTCTTCAATAGCTCATAAAAAACAAACAGATGTAATTATTCATTAACACACTGAAACCATTGTCTCTCTTCTACACCACAGTGAAGTCAGGCCTTTTCAACTGTCTCTCCTTGCAGTTTTACACCGTGATGTAAACGGTGTGGTGGAGGCCACAAAAGTCCCAGAGACACTGAGCCCCCCCCCCCCCCCCCCCCCCCCCGCCAGTGTTTACGTGTTTACTTATTGTTCTAATCGTCCCTTCAGTTCTCGCCTGTCTCGCGCTTTAATGCGATTCTTTCCGGTTCCGCTCGGTCAGAGCGCGGGTCACCGATCCAACCCCCCCCCCCCCTCCCCCCAGCTCATATTCATTACATTAATTAGCACGGGGCTGAAAAACAAACAAGTGATGATAAATATCTAAACTATGGCGAATTCTTTGAGGGAGAGAATGAGAAGGCAAAGTGTGGAGCGACACCTCCCCGGGGCTGCGGGAGAAACGATTGAAGACATAAAGTAACATAGAATATTATAATTATTATAAAGACATCGATATAGGGGTCAAGTATTTAATACACTCTACCAATTACCTGTCAAAAGTAATGTATAAATTAATGTTTTGTTCGATACACTTACAAAATTCATACAATGTGACATCTTTTTTTAAATATAACATTATTAATGACATTATTTTAAATGGTAATAATAATTAAATTATTAGTATAAAAATAATGACAACAATGATAATATTAATAATAGAGTAATATCAATTTTACATAATTAAAATAAAAATGTTATATTTCTAAATTTGGGGCTGCTAATAACTTATATTATTCACATTGATATCACTAATTATCAGGTAAAGTGCAATTAAAATAGGCTTTTATTAATTGTTTGTCTCTTTAATTGTCTCAACTTTATAATAAAAACATATTTATTTTGAATGTCTTCCTCTTCCTGTCCTTCATTATAGCTTGGCAACACATCAGCAAAATTCGAACTTGCAGACCATAATGATAGTTTCTTCTAATAGCTCAATAGCAAATCATTGTATACCGTCTCTCCTGCGAGTTTGCGCGTTTATGAAACGCCGCCATGGCCACGCAATACAGGTTGAACTTTTAGGCCTGTAATTTATTTATTTATTATTTTAAAAAAAATAAGGATGAGACAAGATTGCCGATGATTCAAGATCTGTTCCAAGAGAGCGAGAGTTAGTTGGGGCTGCAGCTTTAACTCTAAAAATGGCCACATACCAATATAACTTCAGCAATCAACAGGAGGTTATAATAGGCTAATAAATATGGCTGTTTGCTAGATTACAGCCATATCATACAGTTTGATTCAAACCCCCTCCCATCGGCTGCATCCCCTCCTGCTGTAAGTTGTAGCATCCCTTCCAACAGTCGAAAGGCTAATAGATTTAGGTGGCTGTTTCTCCGCCTGAAGGTCAGAGCTCGAGCTCCTTTTTTCGTTTCCCCCTCCGCCGCCGCCACCACCACCACGTGGAAACATCGGTATTTATGTTTTGGATGTTACGGGCGCGAGCCGGAGGTCAGGGTCGCGGGTGTTGCGGCGCGAGGCGACAAGCGGAGCAAAATGGTTCGCTGTCTCGCGCTTTTGTTCCGCACTCAATTGTCTCGGGGAGGGGGGGCTGCGCGTGAACCCTGAGACCCGCGGCTGTCTGGAGGACTGACACGAGACGGCAGGAAGGAGACATTTTTTTCTTCTTTTACACCGAGTGTAGTAGACGAAACACTGTTAGGACTGTTAAAAAAATCTCTTTTTAAATATCGGTGTCCACCCTTCTGCCAGAGAGATGACAGACTGACGTGGAGGACAGTTGTCCTTCACCTCATCTCTAGTGCCTAAATTAGATTTCCATTTGTCTATTCGTTTTCACAATATACTTACACCTGGTCCCTTATCATCTTGTGGTGCGCTGATTATTGTATATCACAGCAGGGAAAACAAATATGCTTTTTGGCATATTATCTGGCAAAGAGGCCTCTCACTTCCGGGTCACGCTCTTGAAACGTAGCTGGACACACTCGCGCCTAACTGTGACTTCTGCGATCATTTTTTTGCTTTTGTCTCTTCAAATATTCACACATCCGCATGCTTTTGTCACATTTCTTTTAATAGGGAAAATTGATATATATATATTTATATATATATTTTTTTTTTTAAGGGCTTACCCGTCTTGTTTTTAGACTCATGATAAGAGGCCCTGTGTTGCAGTGCAGGTCGTCTAAACTCCCTCAGTTGGTCCAAACTGTCTTCATAACTCTTCAGATGTTTGCTTTGACAGAACGGAAGAGCCAAAGAAGAGCACGTGTGCAGGAAATCTCGACTGTCATTGTTCCGCCAGAGAAGAAAGTCTCGATGGGAACTATAACAACACGGCCAGTTTGAGTGGACATTTTCAGTTGGCAAATGAATATTTAAATCAAATGTTAAGAGCTCACCACAGGTTGTGAACAACCGGGAGCCGAGGACCGTTTTTTTGTTTGTTGTTGTTGTAACAAACACTTTGCGCACAGTGCACGTGCAGGGGAGGAGGAGAGGGACACTCTCCCAACAGCGGAGCTGTGAAAGTTTTAAGGTGTAATGCACCTGCTCCGCCGCTCCTTTCAGCCCGTGCGTAATGCGTAAAGAGCACCGTGCGTGCGTAATAGGTGGAATACCCGCAGGAGAGGAGAGAAGTTTGGTGAAACTCTCGTAAACGCTCTGTTGGGGAAAGGACGATGGACATAAATACCCCTTAAAGCATCAACTCTTGCTCGTGAGCCAAAGCCTGCACTGGCATTACCGCACAACATTTTATGTTACCTGCCTCCACAGCTATCGTGAGTCCAGAGGAAATGAATCTAACATAAAAGAGGGAGGAGAGGGAGAGCGGGGGCGGGAAAGTTTAGTAAAGTGGAACTTGGTAACAGATGCCAGCAAGGGGGGGGGGGGGGGGGGGGGGGGGGGGGGGGGGGGGGGGGTCGTGCAGGGGATGGGTGGAGGTTTCCTATGTTGTGAACGTGTTTGTGTGTGCAAGCTCGTGCGGGGGAGGAAGAGGACAGGACATGAGCGCACATTTCACGCCCCTCACCCCCCCCCCCCCCCCCCCCCCGAAGCCCTTTTTCCAACCTAAAGCGTTTAGTTGCAGCTGACTGAGCACTTGCAGGGAGTGCAATAGGGAGCGGAAGGGTCGAATTATTTCAACCTACAACTCGCCCCCAAAAGTCGGAAAGAAGAAAAAAAGAAAGAAGGGTAGAGTAGAAAACAGTGCCAGAGAGAGAGAGAGCGAGGGAGAGAGAGAGGAAGAGAGATAGAGGGGGAGGGGGGGAGAGAGAGAAAGAGAGGGAGACACTGGGAAAAAAAAGTTTTTGTTTCTTTCCTTTTTTTTCTTCCTCTCATCGCCTCCCCTGTTCTAACCGGGCAACATGGACCAGGGGCCCAAGAGTCCTGCACTGCGGCTGGGGAGAGCAGGTAGGGTCGCACCGGCTCAATTCACTTTCATGAAGAGAACTTATCTTTTACAACAAGTGAATCATGGTTAGTTGTTATGTTGTTTGTTAGTTGTGAAACTTTCAAATATAAGTTGTGGACGTTATTTGTGGCGATCTAAGTTATTAGAAATGCTTATTTGTGAAACTTTTGCGTGGCGTCGTGACTTATCAACATGTTTTATCTCAATGTTTTTTGGAGTCATGGTGATAGCTATATACTGGGAACTTTTGTGCTGTTTAGGAGAGAAGTCTTTTCTGGAGAATATAGTTACATAGTTATAGAATATAGTTTAAAATGTGATTTTGATGCCAGTAATAGCTTTATTTAGTCATTATTATTATTATATTATAATTTTCTATTTCTATTATCTTTTGGCACTGTTAGCTGGTATGGGAAACAAAAGTGGTTGTTCTTGTTGGTTTTGGGTTGGCACCACATCCTGTTCAGGTCAGATCCTCGTGTTGGTCTGTGCACCGTCACCTGAGAGAGGCACATTGATACGTTGCCTGGCCCTTATAATGAAAAGCACTGTGGATTTGTGCAGTGTCTGTGTATCTGTGTGTGCGTGTCTGTGTGTGTGTGTGTGCGTGTTTGTTTGGCACGGCCAAACAGGGACACGCAATTGCTTACGCACACATTTGTTAATTGCTTACGCACACATTTGTTCACATATTTCAGGGCATCTTTTTTAAATTTATTTTATTAAATATGTGTTATGAGAACTGTGACCATTTGAGGATTAAAAGCTCGTATATTTTATTGTTCGTGTTTTGTGGAGCAAAAGTTGAAAGCTGCTATGGTTTAGTCCAATATAACTCTCCAAAAGAGTCCGCGCTTTGGCTCTTCCCTGCATTACTTTATTCAACAGGTTCATCTCGCATAGGCCTATTCATAAAACAGCGGGGCTCTGGTACAGCAATGGATCCGGCCATCGACCTCGTTATGGCACCCAATGGATACCACATCATTTCATATCGATGCCCGCTGCGTCTGCATTGATAAAACGTCGTTTTTCATTAAGAAACGGCGGGCAGGTGATCCTGTCTCAAAGGGCCATTCCTTTTATTCCAGAAAGGCAAAAAATATGCTTTTGTGATGCTCTTGGTTGCCTGCTACTAAGTCGAATACGTGAAACAACACCTTTAATTGAGGTGCAGACATGCCTTTGGTGCTGTTTCTAATGGTCATTCTCACAATGGAGCGACATAAAAAGTGTGTTCTCCCATAATAGAAATAAATTAGCTCGCGCCCGGCCTTCTGTGGGAATACGTTATCAATTAATGCCCATGGTGTGTAAGACAAATAATGCCCTATTTGCAGTCTTTTTATGGAGTGGGCCTTGCCCCCTGGTAAACGGTGAAAGCAATGGGGTTTGTAGCAATTGGATAATAACCTTTTAACCACTGAGGAAATCAGAGTTTAAAGGAGGCCCTCCCCATGTTGGCGTGTGAAGTCTTTAGGGCCCGGGGCCTATACCTACGGCCTCTCCATTTCCTCTCACTTTAACATATACGTGCCCGGGGTACAAAGGAGCGAGCGAACATTTGGATCTGACGAGACCCTCCTCTCTTCCCGCCCTGTAGGTTGGCCGTGCGTAAAAGCGCCGGCTCTTTTTCCCAATAAGCGGGGCAGCCATTTCAGTCCCTGTCTGACAAGTGTAGTGGGGCAGCAGATGATGGTGAATTATTATTTTACTAACAAGAAAAAAAATAGAGGTAGGTAGGCCTTAAAGAGACATATGAGCTTTTACCTTTATGATTTTAATAGAAAATAAATTCCATCTTCCTCCATTACAATAATACAATTTGATTCCTTAGACCTCCTCTCTGTTCAGGCTTCACACACGTTAGCAAACAGACAGACGCGGGCCAAATGAGCTTTCTGATGTTGCAGAAACCTCAAGAAAAGCTGAGACAGAGAGAGAGAGAGATATGGAGAACAGAGGAGGCGAGTAAGAGGGGAGGGAGGGGAGACAGAGAGAGGGAGATGACCTCACATGGCATACAGCCTGCTTCCGCTTTGACCTCAAGTGCCCTACATGCAGGGCGATATGTTATGGCCTTGTACTTGCATTTCCATGCAGAAAAACGATAACCAGTAGGTCCATTTGATCAGGCCTGCGAGTGGGAGAGAGCACCTGAGTGGAGTTTCACCTCGGGAAGTCCAAGACAGTTCACTCTCTCTCCACTCATATATTTTATTTATTAGAGACGACTTTTTATATATATATATAATATTTATAAGCGAATGAAAACTTAAGAAGAGATACGGGAGCTTTCTCATTATGTTTACAGTCAGCCGGCGTGTAATAAACGAGCTGGTGGAGTTAACATGCGCTATTCATTTTTCATTGCTTTTTCGTTTCGAGGCTCGGGCGCAAAAAAAAAGAAAGAAAAAAGGAAAAGAAAAGCAAAGCAAAACAGCCGGAGCTTCTGGTGGATGGAGGGAAGGGAAGTGGGAAGAAAAAGGGAGCATTTAAACAACAACAACATTGCCTCCAATTTGCCTCCAAATGATTATCGCAACTCAACCGCATTCTTACTAATGTTCAAAAAAGATATACGCCCCCCCCCCCCCCCCCTTCCCATTCTCCAACACTGGAGAGGTAATGAAATATGGTAATAGCTTTGGACCCCCGGATTAAAGTCTTCCTACCCTGATGGAAGTTTTTTTTCCTCCACATTTTCAACCCTAAAGCGACAACAATTTGTATACATGATTGATTGTGTTTGGGTTCTTTTTGGGGATTTTTTAATTGCTTATGTATTTAATTTGCAAATCGGAGAGACAAGGGCTCAGTTTACTTCTTGTGTGGGGAGGAAAGCGCTCGTGTCTGTATCTCAATAAATAATAATAAATAAAAAAACAGGCTGCGGAGGGAGAGCCAGCATCATGCAAAACTAGACAAACAAATTGAAATAAAATAGGCGAGATAGGATGTATTTGAGATATTGTGCTTTTGTGTCCCTGTTTGGAGACAGCAGCAAAATACTATCAATTCAAAAAGGGAAAAAATACAAAAATAGTAGAATAAAAACTGTAAATATAAGAAGATGTATGTTGTAAAATATACTGTATATAAAGAAAATAGTCAACAGATTTCGTCTGCTTTTAACCCCTTTCCTTGATTTGTGTCCTAAATGGTGATGTGGCCATGGACTTTGGGCCATGATCTAAGCCTGAATATCATATTTTAATTCCTGCACTGTATTCTGCTTGTGTTTTGGTTTTTGTCAGTTTGTTTTAAAAAATGAAAAAAACAAAGACTCAACGTCTGTCAGATTTCAGGCCCTAAATCACGAATCCTCAGTAAAGAGATGTGAAATATGAATGAGGATTAACATTTTAACGTCGTTGGGATTATAAAGCAGGAGACGTGGATTCAACGAAGATTTATGAAGCCATATTTGGGGTTTGAGAAGCAGAGTGGTTTATTTAACAGATCACAATCAATGACAGATACAGTGATCCCGCGCGGGCCTGCAGGGCTTTACTTTTGGGGGGTCAGTTTAGTTGACCCTTACTGGAGTGCTTTGAAGACTCTTTAAATTCAAGTGTCTCGATTCTAAAAGTTCCTGTGTGTCTTTAAACATTTTTTTTTTTATCTACGTGCACGCGCTCGGGCACGTTTCCCCAAGGTTGAACGCCCCCTCGTGGTTCGGCTGCCCCACTGAAGCGAGAGAGAGAGAGAGAGAGAGAGAGAGAGAGAGAGAGAGAGAGAGAGAGAGAGAGAGAGAGAGAGAGAGAGCAAAAACCACTCACTCTCTGGCTATATGATTTTTGAAACAGAAAAACAATAACTAGCGTAAAAAAATATAGAAAAAAAAGAAATTAATTTGTTTTATGAGAACGACCAGTTTACCAGTTGCATGTTATGCAAAGAAAAACCAATATTTTAAAGCAAGAAATCTACAAATACAAAATCATAAATGAAACAGACTCAATAACATCACATTGACCTTTTCAGCAGCATGGCCTTGAGGTACATCAAACATGTAAGTCCCTTGGAGGATAAACCTGCAAACTATAAGAGTGAGGCGGTATTGTTGTTGCTCACTGGCACTTTAAC